>NC_044035.1:213772545-214085878 GCF_901765095.1 Microcaecilia unicolor
TTTTAATGCCGTCGCTACAGGGGCCGTTGATTGCGTTGGAGCCGGGTACATGATCTGAGTTGTGGTCGTGTGGGCTGCAGCAGGAGAGGCTCGGTTGCCTCTTGCTCCCTCCACCATACAAACACCACCTTGTTTGCTGCATCAAATCTGCTGTCAATGCTGCAACATTCTGTCTTGACCATGGCAGACATAGGTGTCAAAGGGCAGATGCAGAAATCTCCGAGTCATTTTTAATTTGCAGCATACCGTGTTGTTTCACGTGCCATCAGTTCAAACATTTTGGGGGTGAAAATTTGTTCAAACATTGACATTACATTACCTAGTTTGGCGACCACTTTAGCTTGCAGGCTGTCTGGCTTGCTTGGAATACTGTCAAACAAACTTTCCAGGTGCTTTTCTTCATTTTGGCTCGATTGGACGTTCTTGCTCAGCTGCGTGTTTGCTATCTATGTCATTCTCAGCTTCTATGCCAATCAGTGTCATTCTATGCCAAGTATGGGCTCAGTAGTACCAGCCTGTGCAGGACAAATCAGCAGCTCAGACTGCTCTGTTACAGCAACTAGTATTTCCTTATTGGCCGCAGAATGGATTCAATAATCAAGCTTATGCTTGCACAAGTTGCTGGTTACCTGCTTTTTGCCCGTGTGCCAGTCAGCCTTTACTTAATTGCTGCAGCCAACGGCATCAGAAACTGACCTGCTTGTAGAACTGACACATCCAGTGTGCAGGTATTTGGAATGGTATGGAACATTCTCATCACTGCAGACAAGGCTGGAAACAAACTGATCTGTAGTCATGCTGTTGTAATGAACTTCTACACATCCACTTACATTATGAAAAACAGCTTCTCCTTCATCAATGTCTTCTTCATCAGTCATGACATCAACAGTCTCTGGGGGAATAACAGTGATTTCTACAACTTCACTGCAAAATCTTTTGTTGAGAATCATATCTAGTGCTTCTTGAATGGAAAATGATTTCTTCCTTGGCATTTTCCTGTAAAATGTAAGATTGCATGTAATGCAGCAAATTATAGGAGCATGCTCCCCTTCTACCCCTACTCAGCACACCACCGTATGTAAGTATATACTATTACCAGCGTGTAAGTATGTGTATCTATGTGTTGTGGTGTATAATTAGGTAGCATATAGACTGAGCAGGCCTACATACAGCAATGCACTAGCACCATTTGCTGTATAAGAACATAACCGTTGCCATACTGGGACAGACCAAAGATCCATCAAGACCAGTAGCCTGTTTCCAACAGTGGCCAATCCAGGTCACAAGTATCTGGGGTGAAATCCCCAAAAGGTAAAACAGATTCTATGCTGCTTATCCTAGAAATAAGCAGTGGATTTTCCCAAGCCAATTTTAATTTACTACCTAGTAGCTTAATTGCTTGCCCCCTAGCCCTAATATTTTGGAAACAGTAAACAAGTGATTCACATCTATCCATTTCATACCACTCAGTATTTTATAGACCTCTATCATATCTCCCCTCAGCCATCTCTTCTGCAGGCTGAAGAGCCCTAGCTGCTTTACTCCTGTTTACTAAACCACGCGACAATGCCAACACAGCCCATTAAAAGTGAATGGGCTGTGTCGGCCTTAGCATGGCTTAGTAAACAGGGGAGTTAATCTTTCCTCATTAGAAGTCATTCCAACCACCATCATTTTCGCCAATCTTCCCTACCTTTCCTATTTCCTCTATATCTTTTTTGAGATGTGATGACCAGAATTGCAAACAGTATTCGAGGTGTGGTCGCACCATGGAGCGATACAAAGGCATTATAACATTCTCATTTTTGTTTTCCATTCCTTTTTTAATAATACTTAACATTTCATTTGCTTTCTTAGCTGCCACTGCACACTAAGCATAGGGTTTCAACGTATCAGCAATGATGACACCTAGATCTTTTTCCTGGATGGTGACTCCTAATGTGGAACCTTGCATTACATAGCTATAATTTGGGTTCCTCTTTCCCACATGCATCACTCTACACTGCGTCAGTAATTTATATGTATAAAATGATACTTACAAATTGTAAGCCAAGAACAACAGTCTGTCAATTTTAGGACAGTATCTTCACAAAAACAACACTTTGCAATTAAAAGATAACAAATGAATAAATGTTTATATTGGAATTCAAATAGGACATCAAGTTTCAGATCTTTAGTATAGTACAAATTAAAAAACTCTGCAAACAAGATGATTCATATGAAGTGATCTATATATAATCAGGAAAATAGTGGAATACAGAGTTTAGTCCACCATCTATATACACATATATATACATATACACACACACACACAGATATAGATATAGCTGTGGCCTAAACTCTGCACTCTACTATTTTGATGATTTTGTCAACTAGGTTAAAAATATTGACAAGGTGGTTTTGGTGGGATTTTCCAGTGATTCAACAAATCAATAAGAGCAGGGATACGTAAGTTCAGTCCTGGAGGGCCACAAGTCACTCAGGTTTTCAGGTTCTCTCTAACATATATGAGATGGATTTGCATATAAGGGTTAGCAGGCATGCAAAGCTCTCTAATCTGTATCAACAGGGATATCCTGAAAACCTAACTGGTCTGTGGCCCACTGGGTTAGAGAACTACATAAACCATGGAAACCAGGGTTTATCCCATCAATATTTACAGCCTTGGGCAAGTCACTTTGGGGCCCTTTTACTAAAGCAAAGTTTTGCACTTGCCACATGTTTAATGCAAAAATTAGCATGCAGTGAATGTAAAGCTGTGTAGTAAATGTAGAGGGTGTGCCTTGCATCTATAGCACACAGGACATCTGCATAGCCACCACGTTACAAGCCTAGGCTGATAACATGGGCCATCTGCTCCTAGTCACCCCCCTGCACACAACATTGAACCTCCCGCTCCCCAATCAGGTCCTCTACACAACATAGACACCCCCCCACCTCAATACATAACCCTCCTGATCAGGTCCCCGACACAAACAAAACCCCCTCCAACATCCCAACACCCCCACTTGGCACAGTAACCTGCCTCAACACAAACTCCGCCCTGACACAATTCTGACCCCCTGGCACAAATCCCACTACCTTGACATAACCTTGACCCTTTTCATCAACATCCTGATACCCGGGATACCGGTGTCGGAAATGATATTTCAAGCGGATGAGTCGGAGAAACTTACTGACTTCACTGTAAACCTGGAGGACGTAATGGGGCAGTTCAGCAAACTGAAGAGTAGCAAATCTCCTGGACCGGATGGTATTCATCTTAGAGCACTGATAGAACTGAAAAATGAGCTTGCGGAGAGTGATATGCAATTTATCCTTAAAATCGAGCGTGGTACCGGAAGATTGGAGGGTGGCCAATGTAATGCCGATTTTTAAAAAAAGGTTCCAGGGGAGATCCAGGGAATTATAGACCGGCGATTCTGACGTCAGTGCCGGGGAAAATGGTAGAGGCTATTATTAAAAACAAAATTACAGAGCACATCCGAGGACATGGATTACTGAGACCAAGTCAGCACGGCTTTTGTGTGGGGAAATCTTGCTTTGAAGGAGTAAACAAACATGTGGACAAAGGGGAGCCGGCTGATATTGTGTATCTGGATTTTCAAAAGGCGTTTGACAAGGTACTTCATGAAAGGCTACAGAGGAAATTGGAGGGTCATGGGATAGGAGGAAAAGTCCTATTGTGGATTAAAAACTGGTAGAAGGATAGGAAACAGAGAGTGGGGTTAAATGGGCAGTATTCACAATAGAGAAGGGTAGTTAGTGGGGTTCCTCAGGGGTCTGTGCTAGGACCGCTGCTTTTTTAATATATTTATAAATGATTTAGAGATGGGAGTAACTAGCGAGGTAATTAAATTTGTGGATGACACAAAGTTATTCAAAGTCGTTAACTCGTGACAGGATTGTGAAAAATTACAGAAGGACCTTACGAGAACGGGCGGCTAAATGACAGATGACGTTTATGAGTGGGAAAAGCGCGGGGTACAAATGTAACAAAAAAAATGTGAGCAAGTGCAAGGTGATGCATGTGGGAAAAAAGAACCCGAATTATAGCTACGTCATGTAAGGTTCCACGTTAGGAGTTACGAACCAAGAAAGGGATCTGGGTGTCATCGATAATACACTGAAACCTTCTGCTCAGTGTGCTGCTGTGGCTCGGAAAGCGAATAGAATGTTGGGTATTATCAGGAAAGGTATGGAAAACAGGTGTGAGGATGTTATAATGCCGTTATATCGCTCCATGGTGCGACCGCACATTGAGTATTGTGTCCAATTCTGGTCGCCGCATCTCAAGAAAGATATAGTGGAATTGGAAAAGGTGCAGCGAAGGGCGACTAAAATGATAGCGGGGATGGGACGACTTCCCTATGAAGAAAGACTAAGGAGGTTAGGGCTTTTCAGCTTGGAGAAGAGATGGCTGAGGTGAGACATGATAGAGGTATATAAAATAATGAGTGGAGTGGAACAGGTGGATGTGAAGTGTCTGTTCACGCTTTCCAAAAATACTAGGACTAGGGGGCATGCGATGAAACTACAGTGTAGTAAATTTAAAACAAATCGGAGAAACGTTTTCTTCACCCAACGCGTAATTAAACTCTGGAATTCATTGCCGGAGAACGTGGTGAAGGCGGTTAGCTTGGCAGAGTTTAAAAAGGGATTAGACGGTTTCCTAAAAGACAAGTCCATAAACCGCTACTAAATGGATTTGGGAAAAATCCACAATTCCAGGAATAACATGTATAGAATGTTTGTACGTTTGGAAAGCTTGCCAGGTGCCCTTGGCCTGGATTGGCCGCTGTCGTGGACAGGATGCTGGGCTCAATGGACCCTTGGTCTTTTCCCAGTGTGGCATTACTTATGTACTCTATCCCCTCCTATAGCAGCCCCAACAACCCCATTCATAATTGAGGTCCCAGCACAGCAAGCCTGCTCCCCTTCAGAGCCCAACTCTCCCTTTACCTCCAGGTCTTCCCCAGGAGCAGCACTGGTGGTGGTTGGCCCCCCAATTATGAATGGGGATGTGGGGCTAAAATCAGGGGGCAATCAGTAAGTGTCAGCATGTTGATGGAGTGGGGGGGTCAAGGTTGTACCGGGGGTGGGATTTGTGCTGGGGAAGGTATCATTATTGTGTTGATCAGGAGTGGGTTTCTAGCTTTGTCAAGAGGTGTTGATCGTGAGAAAGGGTCTATGTTGTATAAAGTTATTGATTGGGGGGGGTCTATTTTGTGTTGAGGCATGTTAATCAGGAGAGAGGTTTCCATGTTATGGCAGAGTGTTGATGGGGGGGGGTTCTATGTTGTGTTTTGGGGTGTCAGGAATCTGATCAGGGGGTGCACCTTCGCACCAGCAGTGACAGTGTGCTTTGTTACTAGACGCCTGGTAGCACAGCTGCCTTTACGGTCTTCTCTTGAGGTGACCGTAAGTTCAGCTGTGCTATTGGCAGTTGTAACAGCCAGTGCACGATACCAACCTGTACGATAACTGCCATAGCCAGCTACATCTCAGCTTGCCCATGTGATGCCTGAGTACCACCTACTCCCACATTAGATAACTAATGTGATATTCTTAACACAAGGGCTCCTTTTTTTGCACAGCAGACAGTAGCTGGATCTCTCTCCCTCCCCCCGGGTCCATTATTGTTTACCATGTTGAAAACTCCATGTTAGCTACTTAACACAGCTTAGTAAAAGCTCCCCTTTATCTCATCTTATTGCTTCATGTATCCCATTGTAAAGTTTCTATGACAGGGATTCATCCTATCTGAAAAAATGTTGTAAAACCCCTTGAGCTACAATTTAAAAAGGGGTCTAGGAATTCTCTCTATTAATTTACCCAAGCATTGCTTAGAAAAGTTGCTTACGTGATTTCTCACTTCACCATGCCTAGCATTACTTAACATACCAAAGGTGGCTACTAGGCTGTCAAAAATATGCTGTTGATGCCTCAAACAGTGGAAGTGAAACTTTATGGCATGAGATTATGGATGAACAAGTGCTGTACAATCTGCAATGAAGAAATGCAACACACTTTAGCCTTGTACATGACAGGAGCAACATAAAATAACATTGCAGACCAAACAGAGCCTTTCTGGCAACAAGTATACAAAGGGCTTGGTCATTGTCATCTGTATGAAAATCTACAATATAAAACTACAAAGGTCTGCAGAAGGGAGGAAGTAGACTAAAGACCTAACTTTGTCCGGAAAGGCATTAGGGAAGACTGATGAAGTCACTATCATCAGAATACAAACAAAACGTCTGAAACAGAGCAAAGACTTGGAGACAATTGTTCAACTCGAGGATCAATAGAGGGGTGAGTAAGAGCTGAAGACTTCCTGTTTCCTGTCTGCAGAACACTGACACACTTACTTGTAATATAAGATTATATGATGCAAACAGACTGCATTTCAGCAAGAATGCTAGGGGAAAACAGGGAGGACAGAAAATAAAAGGAATATATAATATTGAATCTCTCTTTAGAATAGCTCAGGCCCAGATTTATTTAAGCATAGGCAACTGCCTCCGGCATAGGGTTACTAACTTGCCAGTTTTTCAAAGGCTAGGCCGGCTATCAGCAGACCCCTAAAACTGGCAAAACAAAAGCAGTTTTTTAAAATTTTGTTCCTAACTTTGGAATCCCTCTCCTCCTCCCCCCCCCCCCTTTCTGGGTCCAGTCAGCATTTCTCTCCCTCTCTTCAGTCTGGCACCAAAATTTGATAGGCACTGGGGCATTGTTTCTGTGCCTCTATTTGGGCCTGCTCTTTGTCTTTTGCTTTTGCTACTGAGAACTGATTTCAGGTCCTGTGATCTGCTACCAGCCTAAGTACTCCCAAGGAACTATGCAGCAAATGTTTTTAAATTATGTGCAAAAAATTTTAAAGTTATGCATACTTCCCTGTACCTACTTCTCTCCCCCTTCCCCTTGGTTAATTGCTGAACATGGGGAGGGGTGGAGGAAGAAATGCTGCATTGGGGGAGGGGGAGAAAGGCGAGAGAAGGATAAATGTTGGACATATGGGTGAAGCTGGTGGAGGGGAGGGAGAGAGGGATAAATGTTGGACATATGGGTGGAGGTGGTGGAGAGGAGGAAGGTAGAGAACCACAGGGGGAGAGAGAGTTGGGCATGGGAGGAGTGGGAGGGAGGGAGAGATGCTGCACAAGGAGGGGGTAGGAAGGGAGAGATGTTGGACCAGGGTACAAAGAAAGGAGAGAGAAAGAGAAAGATGGTGGACAATGGCAGAGAGGGAGGAGGGAAGTGAAGTTGGACATGGGGGTGAAGGAGAGGGAAGGGAGAAAAGTGAGATGTTGGATCCAGGGGCAGAAGGGAGTGAGGGGAGATGGGCAGGAGGAAAGAGAGAAGGGAGAGGAAGATGCTGGGGGTGGTGGAGTGGAAGGGACAGGGAGATATCAGGCTACAAGGGGGGAGGGGAGAAAGAAGGAGCAGGTGCTGGGCTAGAAAGGAAGATGCTGGGGATGGCTAAGATGGAGTGCCAAAGAAACAAATGAGAGGAGGATAGTGATTACAGGGAGAAGAAATATGGTAATAGGGAGTTGATTAAAGATGAAAGGGAATAGAAGGCTGGGAGAAGGAGTGAGATGAGGAACAGGCGAGCTGGTGGGTGAGATGAGGAACAGGCAAGCTGTTGGGTGAGATGAGGAGGTGGAATTTGATAGGTAGTTGAAAAGTATAAAAGGAGAAGGATGAGAAAAAGTGAAATTAGAGAACAGAGGCAGTAGAGAAAAAAAAAAAAAAAGAAAAGAGCAAAAAAAGGAAAGATCAATATGTCTGAGGTAGGTGTAGTGAGGTAACAAAATAAGAAAGGAGAAAGGAAAAAAGGCAAATGTACAGCTGCCGCTTGAAGAATTATTAGTAGAAGATAGAAACTGGAACCAACATGACGAAAATATAAAATGTCCAGACAACAAAGATAGAAAAAAAGCATTTTATTTTGAATATATTAAATGGAATATGTTAGCTCTGGGAAACAGTGGCGTAACCAAGGGGGGGGGGGGGCAGCCGCGTGCCTGTCCGCTACATTCGTTCTGTGCTCCCTCTGCCCCGGAACAGGTTACTTCCTGCTCCGGGGCAGAGGGAGCATGGAAACGAACAAAGCGGACAGGCGCGCAGCACCCCCCCCCCCCCAAGCAGCGTGCACTTGGGGGGGGGTGTCCTTTCACCGGGGGGGGGGGGGTCGCGCTGCACCCAGGGGGCAGGGCGCATCGGCGATCCGCCCCAGGTGTCAGCCCCCCTAGGAACACCACTGCTGGGAAATGTGCATAGCAGATGTCTTTGTATTGTGTTCAGTAGAAAAGGAAATGCATTTCTGTTTTTATTTTTCTAGTGTTGCAGTACATGTCAAGTTCAACTTCTTGGGGTTCCCAGTTAAATTTTTGTGATCCCTTGTTCTGTATTTTGCGAGGTGTCAGTATGACAGTAACAGCAGGTGGAGAGATTTGAGGGGAGGCAGGGAAGAGAGAGGATCAGGAGGGCCCCCTCCTTTATTTTCTGACCTAGGCACCAGCATGTCTAATATCAGCCCTGACCCTTGCTATAGCTGGTGGGGGAACCTCCAAGCATCATCAGCTGAGGACCTCCTCCAAAGGTAGCCAGAACTCCCTTCTACCAAGCTCTGCAGTGTGCAGGAGCATCCTTGAGTCTCAGACAACTACACATACATGCAGTCAGCATCAGTGGCTCAGGGACATTGCTGCTGCCTGCCAAACTTGATAAAAGGGAGCTCTGGCCACCTTTGGTGAAAGTCTTCAGCTGACAGAGCTCAGGTATCCTCATTAGCTAAAGGAAAAAAAAGGAAAGGGGAAGGGATTTGATATACCGCCTTTCTGTGGTTACAAACAAAGCGGTTTACATATTTATTTATATTTTGAGTTGCAAGGTGCAGGAGAGGGGTGGAGAGTGGGGGTAGTGCAGGGGCAGAGAAAATGTTGTACTTGCCCAATTTGGGCTCAGGCTCACCCAAAATTTGCCATCTGGCTACGCTACTGCTGGAGACAGCTGTATATGTTCATGCATGTATTCTACTGGTTACATTTATTAGTGTAGCTAGATATTCAAGTTATAGTGTGCTCACTTACAATGTAAAAGATATGCCAAGCCGTGGTATCAGTAAATATAATACTTCTGGGGAAATTCTTGGCTTCTCACAGCAACATGAAAACATCAAAAGTGGTTCTTAAAATGTACAGGAGCTCTTTTCTGAACTAATGTGTAGCCACATGTTTCTTTCCTTTCTAGATACAGAATAAGCCTCATAGTTTGGGGATTAACAGGCTGCAAGCAAGATATGAATAGCTAGGCTCTGCTTTGGGCACTATATACAATGTACACAGCACTTCCTCGATTTCTGTTCCCTGAACCACCTCCTCTGAATTCTTCCAGTTTCTACTGTTTCCTCAACTTTTCTTTCAGCCATGTTATGTCTTCTCCCACATCCACACTACTGTTACATGCAAGCTAATGTGCTGTACAATAGGTATAGTTTGGGCTTAAAAAGGTTAGGACACACCAAGCTAAAATCCCTCAGCCTTCAAGATGTTTACAATTTCTTCCTCAAATACTTTCACAATCTTTCCAAAAATGGAAGCCAGGCTTACTAGTCTGTTTTAGACTCTGACTTATAAATAGGTACCAAATGAGAGTTACACCAGTATTCATTCTGGCATCTTGCTTACATGGAGGAAATTCATGAAGGCTGGCAGGCAGGGGATATATCAGTGGCTTTACTAAGTTCCTTAAGAACATTTGGATGAGCACTCTATAGATCTAGTGCCTAAAGAACGCATCACGTTCAAACTCTGTACCTTGGTCCATAAAATCATCCATGGTGATGCCCCAGCCTACATGTCAGACCTAATAGAACTACCACCCAGAAATGCAAAAAGGTCCTCCCGCACATTCCTCAACCTTCATCCTCCCAAATGTAAAGGCTTGAAATACAAATCAATGCATGCATCAACCTTTTCATATACAAGCACACAGCTCTGGAACACACTGCCACGTAACCTGAAAACGGTCTACGAAATGACCAATTTCCGCAAACTCCTGAAAACTTATCTCTTTGACAAAATATATCATAAAGAACAACACGCATAACTCTACATTCTTTAAGATACCCAGGAACGTTCTCTAATGTCTTTTGCTTTCACACTATCATGTACCTAATGTCTATGACTTTAATACTATCATATATCTCATCATCATGCACCCAAAACTTCTGCTAACACAAATGTATACTCTTTTCTATTTCCAGTACTATGTATTTCACCATCATGCACCTAATACTTGCTGTAAAACCAAATGTATATTCTTTTCTATTTCCAGTTTCCACGATGAATTGAAAGCCACATTGAGCCTGCAAAAAGGTGGGATAATATGGGATACAAATGCAATAAAATAAATAAATAAAATAAATGAGTTTAGTGCAAGGCCATTTTTATCGCATTTTTTTGTTGTTGCTATAGTATTTTTATTTTAATGAGGATTCCCTCTCTAGTGTCCTATCCTGATTTGCATATTGCAGCATACTCTGATAAAAGAACCTGTTAAAATAGATATATTTATATGAAATAACTTTTTTCTGCCCTTGTTTCTATGAAAGAGTTAAGTAATATCCAAAAGAGAATACTCAATCAATGTGGAGAGTGTAGTGAACCTGCATATATGAGAGTTCCAAAGGCGACAAAGAGAGGCATTTTTGACATGACGTCTAAGTCCAACTTTGGACATTTTGCACAAAGTGTCCAAAATCTGAATAGGAAAAGTTTTTCTTTTTTGAAAATGACCTTTTTTTTTTTTAATACTGTTTCGAACAAGGTTTTGTGCTTTGGATGTTTTGATTTTTGGTCCATCTTCAAAAAAACAAAACAAAAAAGAAACAAACAAATAAGTGCAAAACATAGAGACTCATGCTATTGGGATATAGGAAGAGCCAGCATTTTTAGTAGACTGGTCCTCCAGATATCCCAGGAGAGCAATGGGGCACCCTAAAGGGCACTTCTGTGCACTTCATAAAAATGCTCCCAGCTACACATCTCACCTTTGCTCCCTTATTTTGTCCTCTGAGCTCTCTAAAACCTACTACCCCTACTGTACACCAATACAATAGCCCTTATAGGTGAAGGGGCACCTATATGTGGGTACAGTATGGTTTTAGTATCTTTGGGGGGGGGGTTACAGTTTCCACCACAAGTGTGACAGGTAGAGGAAGATAGGGACCTGAGTTCCCCACTCCACAGTGCAGTGCACCAACCACCACACTAACTCCAGGGACCTGCATACTACTCTAATAGACTTGACTAATATACAAGGCTGTCATAGAGGCCAGTAAGTCATATTTTTATTCACATTTTGGGGTGGGTGGGTGGGAGGGGATGGTTTTGTTTTGTTCCATTATGTCTGAACAATGTTCAGGTCTTAGGAACACCCAAATCCCACCATTAACTTGCCCCCCGACATGCTCCCTTGAGATTTGGATGTACTGCAGAAGAACAGCATAGAAAAACATCTGGAAAAATAGGTTTCAAAAACACTGATTTGGATGTTTTTGTGAGAAAAACATCCAAATGCTGCTTTATGCCACTTTTTAGACGTTTTTCTCTTTCAAAAATGAACCCCAAAATCTATCAAACAGCCAGCTTAGAAAACAAAAACAATTTGAAGATCTTTTAGGAAATTAATTCCTCTTTCAAGCATGCAGATAGGATAATCTGTAAACATCAAGAGAAACATCCGATGACCTAATTTCCAGGGGCTCAGACTTACCAGACTAAAGACAGATTTCAGTGATCTGGGGATGCAACCAACAGTCATCATGTACATGTTGGTGTCAGTAACAATCATGTGCTAGATTAAACTAGGAAGAATAACTTTCTAAGAATGGGACAAGATGGACTATTTAAGTGCTATAGAGAAAGCAAAAAAATAAAAATATGGTATTCTATTCAGTAATGCATTTATGTGAGCACATATGCATATAAATGACAGTAATAAGGCTACATGCTATTGTGTAAGCATATGTATATCTTCAATAGCAGGTACTTATCTAATACAGTAAATGATGACAAAGATCTGCATGGTCCATCCAGTCTGCCCAACAAGGTGGTTAAAGCAGTGCCCGCCACTCTATGTGGCCCCCAGTCACCCGCACTTAAACTCTGGTTGTCAAGTCTCCACCATGTCAACCATATAGGCAGCCAAACATGATGTAGTCTTGGTTAAACCAACACTTCATCCCCAAGTATTAGTCAACTTACAGTCAAGATGTCTTCCCCTCCCCCTTGAACTGCACAGCCCCCACTTGCAGCATGTGAGGGTTTTCACATGTTGCAGGTAAGGGTGATGTGGGTGTTACACATGTAAGTGTATGACCTATGCATGTGAACTTATAGAATGCTATAGGTTATGTGCATATCTCCCGAGTTTATGTGCAGGCTTTTACACCAGCTATGGCTGGCACAAACGCCTACATCTAAACACATACGCATGTATATACCCAGTTTCACTAGGCGCCTACTTTCTTTTATAGAATAGGCTTCACACAGGCACTCCTTCATAGAACTAACCTTGAGGAGGGCAATTCTATAAACAAGAATCTAGATTTGGGTGCCTATGTAGAGCCTATAATATAAAGGAACTTAGATGCCTAGTTTCCAAAATTGAGTCAGAAGAAATCTCTGTACTTCCCCCTTCCCCTGCACTGACTGGCACTTCTCTCTCGTTTCCCACTACCTCTTCTGTGCTAAACGGCATTTCTTACTGCACACTCCTGTCTGATACTGCTGCTGCTGCCACCGACAAAAAAGTGAAAGTAAGCTGGGCCAGTGTGCATCTGCACATGGTCAAGGCCTCCCAGCTCCCGCCCTCTCAGCTTGCTTTCACTTTCCCATTAGTGGCAGTGGCGGAAGCAGCAGCCAAGGGAGCGGTAAAAAATTCTGGTCACTACAGTGGAGGGGGGAGAAAGTGAGTGAGAAGTGCCAGTCAAGCGAGGATAGGAGGAGTAGAAGAGGGAGAGAAATGGCAGTCACTGCGGGTGAATGGTGGGAGGGCAAAAATGCGGCACACCAAGGGGGGAAGGGGAAAGGGAGATGTGCAGGACACCACAGGGGAGGTAAGAATATACTTGAATATAACCTCCCCCCACCCAGCTTAAACTCAGGTTAACAGTTTCCCCTTTTTCAGGGGAAAACTTAAATCAGCCTATGCTTATATTTGAGTATATACAGTACATACGTATGTTAATCACAAGCACTTATGCCAGCTCACAGATCAAGGGTAAATACTTGGCCTAGATTTGGGAGATGCAAATGTAACTTAATAGTACTCTATAATATGTGCATGTTAAGTCTGAATCCCAGCCACATTCTGCCTACGTGAATGCCCATCTGTAAAACATGCACTATCAAAGATTTGCAAATATTTACAGAATAGCATGTAACCAGAATTTTGGCATAACCACAAGTATGGGCTCATATGTGCTTACATCCAGTATGTTATATTCATTTACATGTGTATTTGCCACATAAATGTTAGGAGTCTTCTTTATATCATTGCATCCTATATGTCTGGCTAGTCTGTACAATGCCATATATCCCAATCATGTTTGTCTTTAACTTAATGATCATCTGTGCTTATTCCATGCTTTCTTGCATTCCCCTTTACCATTTTAGCCTTCATTATTCTCCACACCAAGTCCATTCCACATATCTTAGTAGTAATTTTCTAATATTACTACTAAGTCTAATCCCTTGGACCCTCATACTATGACTACTGGGCTCATTTTCGAAAGAGATGGGTGTCCTTCTTACAGGGTCGTCCAAATCGGTATAATCGAAAGCCGATTTTGGACGTCCCCCAACTGCTTTCCGACGCAGGGACAGCCAAAGTTCAAGGGGGCGTGTCGGATGCGTAGCGAAGGCGGGACTTGGGCGTGCCTAACACTAGGACGTCCTTGATCCATAATCGAAAGAAACAAGGACGTCCCTGACGCACACTTGGATGACTTTACCTGGTCGTGTTTTTCTTACGACCAAGGCACACAAACGTGCCCAAAATGACCAGATGACCACCAGAGAGAATCGAGGATGACCTCCCCCTTACTCCCCCAGTGATCACTAACCCCCTCCCACCCTTAAAAAACATATCTTTAAAAAATATTGATTGCCAGCCTCTAATGTCATAGTCAAGTCCATCACAGCAGTATGCAGGTACCTGGAGCAGTTTTAGTGGGTGCAGTGCACTTCAGGTAGGTGGACCCAGGCCCATCCCCCCCTACCTGTTACATTAGTGGAGGAAACAGCGAGCTCTCCAAAACCCACCAGAAACCCACTGTACCCACATCTAGGTGCCCCCCTTCACCCATAAGGACTGAAGTGGGTTTTGGGGGGCTCAGCACACAAGGTAAGGGAGCTATGTACCTGGGAGCAATTTATGAAATCCACTGCAGTGCCCCCTAGGGTGCCAGGTTGGTGTCCTGGCATGTCAGTGGGACCAGTACACTACAAATGCTGGCTCCTCCCATGACCAAATGGTTTGCATTTGGTCGTTTCTGAGATGGATGTCCTTGGTTTCCATTATCGCCGAAAATCAGAAACAACCAAGAATAGGGACAACCATCTCTAAGGATGACCAAATTTCAGGATTTGGGCATCCCTCACCGTATTATCGAAACGAAAGATGGACATTCAACTTGTTTCAAAAATATGGGTTTCCCCCGCCCCTGGATGGGGACATTTTGCGAGGGCGTCCAAATCAAAACAAGGACGTCCCTTTCGATTATGCCCCTCTGTGTTCCAAAACATTCTTTCTAGAAAATCAAGGATTACTTCTTGGGCATTTAGTCTTTCAAATACCTCAAAGTAATATCGCACCTTTTGTTCCTTTCCTTTCCTAATATCATCTGTCTTTTGGTGTGCACTCTATACCATTTGGTAGCCCTTTGCAAAATTGCTTCTTGTCCAGAGCTGCAAAAATACTTCACATGAAGATCCAATAGTGACCCTTCTCTGATTAATGGGGGATGTTATTACAGTACGTTAGGACCCTAAAAAATATTTTGTACCCCATAACATACTGTAAAAGACAATAACACACATTAGATTACAGTAACACACATTAATATGAGATACTGCAGGATATATAGTAAAGAGATGCAAAGCATGCCAATTTACGCAAAACAGCTCATTATTATGAAAATTAGCTCATTATTGTGCAAATTAAATAAACACAGCTTAAGGTGAACATTGCAAACCATGTTTTTCTGTCCTAAGAGAATCAAGATGCAAAGCTATGGCCTGATGTATTTATTATTTAATACATTTGTATCCTGCACTTTCCCACTAAAAGCAGGTTCAATGCGGCTTACATAGTATTAGGTTATACAGAATTTTGTTAGATAAGGTAAGAAATTAAATATAACATAGGAATAGCCTGGATGGGTCAGTAGAGATAGGCGATAGGGGGGTAGTGATAGAATGGATAGAATGGATGGGTTGGTAGGGATAGGTGATGTGGGGGGTGATGTGGGAGATATGATCTGGGTCAATGTCGTTGTCTCTTCGGTGTTTGTTAGGTAGATGGGTTCATAAGTTTAATCAGGGTCTTTAGGGTAGGCTTGCTTGAATAAATGGGTTTTTAATGCTTTCCTGAAAGGTAAATGGTCATGGATTGATCGGATATGTCTAGGGAGGGCATTCCAGAGTTGGCTGCCCAGGAAGGAGAAATTGGATCCATGATAAGTTTTGTACTTGAGACCTTTACAGTACCCAGGCACTTCTTAAAGAGACTGAAATGTGATACTCAGAGCTGCCACCTTTCCTTCCTCCACTGATGGCTCTCCTAATTCCAGACCCTCTCCCAAGCTTATCTGACAATTCCTGGTCTCATTCAGGGTCAAGAGAGGAGCGATCCTCAGTTGCTTCTGCCTTTTGCTGGCGCTAGCAACTCGTAGTCCTAGTCTCATGGTACTATCTCTAGGGGTCACTGGCACTATATGATCCCGCTGCTAGCAAGGGTCAGGAGATCATTCCAGCCCCGAGTTTGATCCCACTAGACACCAGGAATTATATTAGGTAGCCAGGAGAGGTCTATAGTAAGGGGGGGAGCTTTAGGCAAGTCTGGAATTCACTCTCCCTCCTTTCACAGCTGATTCATCCCCATCCCTTCCTCCCCATTCCCATATTGATTCTAGTCTTAGGAAACTTTCCTAACATGCTCTACAGGACTGTAAATTATGAAATAATGCCATGACTGCTTATACAGCACCCACTCTGGTTTCCATTGAAATTTATAATCTTGCAGCTCAAAAGCTGCATTTTATCCATCAGTGTCCTCCACTGAAGGGTGGGGAAACTTTAAAATAAGATTTGTTAATGGTAAATGTTGCCATCTGTGTAAATTTATGTTTGGGTTTAGAAACCATTTGTTCCATTAATGAGTTTTCTTCTGCCAGTAATATACCACAATCCCACTCTATTTCTAAACTCTTCTATAGTCTTCAGAGCTGTCAACCACCGACCTATCCATTTAGAGCATTCTAAGAAAGAGCACATTAAAAGTTCCAACATTGGAATCAACTCCCCCCTCCCCCCCCCCCCATTTATAATTTTAGTCTTCTCTCTTGATGTGTAGGCTCTGTGAACAATTTCCATCTGCATTTCTTGTAACCCTCCATCTTTAAAAATATTTGTAAATACCTTTACTATGTCTAATACCTCTAAACTCTTTGCAACATCTTGGTTCCAGAAAGTCACTTTGTGGGCAACTGAATCTTGTGGTGGTTCTTCTTTAATTATCCCGTAATATGTTAAGAAATGTATATAATTACCAGCAACTTTATTTAAGGTGATATATCCCCAATTCTGCCTTCCCGATTGTTTACTCCTGGTCGCAAGATCTGATGTTCTATGTCTCGCAAGTCAAGATCTGATTCTGGACTCATTTCTCATTACTTTCTCTTCCTTCCCCCACCTGCTTCATATTTATTTCTTTATATTTTGTATTTATCTTCCCTTCCCTCCCTTCTGCCTCCAACTGTCATTGTAATTCTTTTCATTAGTTCATTGTAAGCAGCTCTGGGGCTGCTTTAGTGGCAAAAAGCAGGGTATAAATGATCTAAAATAAATAAAATAAATATTCTGGTTATCGAGGTGTAATAACTCCTAACCTGTAGGAAGGAGAGCAATTGGCTACTGTGAAGCAACTATTTTTACTCTATTTGTCTAGCTCTAGTGATTACCTTGTGACTATGATCCAGCTACCAACTTTGTCACTCCATCTCTATTTTCAGCCTCACTACTTCAAGAATCTGCTTCTTATTCACTCTGAAAATAGATAGCGACTATCAGGTTGCTAAAGGTTAGCCTTAGCTCATCCATCTGATACTCCAAGATCAGTCCATCAGAACAGTTTCTCTGGGGGTGCTGCTCTACTCAAACAAACATATGCCAGGGGATACATACATTCTCTGCCCCCCTCCCCCAAAAGATAGGCTAAAAGGAAACCAAAAAGTTTATTGTATTAATTCAGCAGCTCCCTACTGGTGATCCACAAGAACTAGTCTTTACAGAGGTAAAAAATAAAATAAAATAATACAGAAAGTGAAAATTCATAGGCTAACTGCCAGAACTGGCAGTTAGCCTGTGAATTCCCTCCCCCCCCCCCCCCCCATGAGCAAGAAGGAACACAAGGAGAGTGGAGGGGGGGGGGACCCACAAAGGATAAAGCAAAATAAATTTCAGCACTTCACAGAACACACTTTATTCACAAGGTGGAAATTCTAAAAACACTGGAAGACAGTCTTTACTACTAAACTATACTGGACACATTTTTGAATAGTGCAAAAGACACTGGTTGATATAATGATATAGTAAGACTCCAGGGAAAAATGCAGATTACGGAACACAAGGTAACTGCCTTAATTACACACATTTATTCTTACAAAAAACCTCCTCCCCTCTCATTCATCCGTCTCTGTGCTTTCCATTACCCCCTCCCATTGGACTGTCTCTGTGCTTTCCATTACCCCCTCCCATTTGACTCTCTCTGTGCTTTCCAATACCCCCAAATGATTATGTAAATGTTCTGCAAGCAGTGAGACCAGGCAGACAAATGTAAATAAAGGAAACAATCTTCTGTGCGCCACGCACCTCATGCAGGGCTGCCTCAGAAGTACCAGATCCAGAAATCACATACAAAGTGTTTGTCTCCAGCCACAATTGTTCTCTGTTAAACTGGAATATCAAATCACACAGAGTTCTTCCAAGTGATGAGTTATATTAATTTGCAATTAGAGTATCAACATATGAGCTATTGAATACTCACAAACTACATTATTTTGATTAGAAGAACTAAACACTGGAAATGCACATTATAGAAAGTCCCCAAGCTTCAAGAACATGATTGTGCTATTTTGATTATTTTGGTTGACTATTTAATAAGTGTCATACCCATATATCCTACCACAAGAATAGCATGTTCTATAAATACTTTTTAACACGAATGTCAATTTACTTTAGCCTCACTCCAGTAAGTTGCTATCATATCACTGAGTGAAGTTAAAATGGACAGCAAAATCATTTCAATGTTACCAAGGATGCAAGTCACCCAACACACATGGCACCCATAGTAGCTTTTTGTACTGGGATAAGCTTTGTATAATTATCCCCATTGGCTTCTTGTACCGGCCTTAGCATTTGCAAGAAATTGAGTACTCTCATATGAACTCGGGTTCTGTGGTGCTGTACTAGGGCCCTTCTTTTGTATAGCTTCTCGAGCAGGGTGGTCCTAACCTGCATCACAACAGAGTGCCTCTTACATCTCTTATTGCCGCTGCTGGGCATCTCTTGTAGCAGAAATGACATGGAGAGCAAAAGGAGGAGACAGAGCCGGGGGGGGGGGGGTATTTAACTAAAAGGTTGGGGGGGGGGGGAGCTGACAGTCGACCAGAAGCATATGGTTTGGTATGGAGTATCCTTGAAGGATACTATTGAAACAAGATCTTCAGGGATTCCCAACAGAGGTGTCAATGGTGAAAGAAAGCCAGGAGTGTTTAAGGGGAGAACAGAGTAAAAGATGCAAATTATCCCCGTCAACTTCTAAGCAGCTTGTACATGCAAGGAGAAAACACAATTTGAAGTGTTTCGATACAAATACTAGAAGCCTAAAAATAAAGATGGGAGAGTTACAGTATATCACACAGGAAAGAGCGAAGGTGACTCAAACAGGAAGCTTGGACAATGTTCTTCAATACAGAGTTTATTGATCAATCTACAGACTCGAAGCAGCTGTGTTTCAGCCAAAGGGCCTGCCTCAGAAGTCTTGGAATACTGCGGTTGATAATTATATTTCAACTCAGGATAATTAAGTTGCAATCAGACAATGCTGGTAGCGGGTCTTGGCGGGAAAAACAAAAACCACCGTTATAATGAAAACTAGACTTCCCAGTTGGAAAGGTCTAATGTCCGCAAATTGCGCTTTAAGGGGATTCATGAGCCTTATGTCAAGGTTCAGCGGAGAGTTGGAGTCTGTAGTATTTTTGGAAGAGCCAAGTTTTTGTTCCTCTTTGAAAGGAAAAGTATTCCAGAGTTTGTCTAATTTTTTGTGGGAGGCTGTTCCATAATTCTACTCCTTTGCCTCCAGTTGTCATGTTGAAAGTTTTCAGTCATTGGTATTCCTGTGGGTCTGGTGGTGATAGTCTAATATCCCAAATGGATCTGAGAGATCTCCTTGGTTGATAGAAGTGGGTTAGGTTTTGTAAGTATGATGGTATTAGACCACAGAGGATTTTGAAGATGGTGATGAGTATTTAAAGTCAACACTTGCTTTGAGGGGGAGCCACTGTAGTTTTATTAGGAAGGGGTAAGCGTGATCCATCCAATGTCCATTGTCTATAAGCTTTGCCACAGCATTTGGGACTATCTGCAGTTTTTTAAATCCCTTTTCTGGAAGTCCTAGGTATACAGAATTCCAGTAGTTGAGGCCTGAGAGGACCATGGCTTGGACCATGATCCGGAAGCGTGTGGATTCCAGGTGTTTTATGTGCATGAGCATTTTCAATTTGTAGAAGCTTTTTTTTTTTATTATCATGTTTATCTTGAGTCAGATTCCCAGGATATTGATTTCCTTTTTTAGTGGTACGGCTGTGTTTGCTAGGATTGGTAGCAGTTTGAAGTTTCAAGAGAGCTGTTGCCAGCCATAGGATATTTCTTTTGTCCAGGTTGATTTTGAGGTTGAGGGAGCTGAACCATGTGTATAGGGGCATGGAAGACCTCTTTCATCAGTGAGTAGGCTGTCAGGGGGTTTTGGGTCAGAAAGAGAAGAACGATGTCATCTGCATAGGAGTAATTGGTGATTCAAAAAGGTTTCAGGATTGTTCCTAAGTTACTGAGATAGAAATTAAAAAGGATGGGCAATGGTGATGATCCATGGGAGGACGCCTTGTTTCATGGACCATGGTTGAGATTGGGATTGTTGCCAGGTTACTTGAATGGTTCTGTGTTTTAGAAAGCGTGTGAACCATTTGGTAACTTCTCCTCCAATACCCACCTCCGCTAGCATCGCTAAGAGCATTTCATGCTTGACCAGGTCAAAGGCAGTGGACAAGTCTAAGTACTTAAGTATTGCCATAGCAATGCCGGAGCGTTAAAAAAAAAAAAATACAGTGACCATCAGATTTCAATATCTATTTTTTTTAGTTGCAGCTACAGTTATTTTCCAACAATATCAATAATGCTATTACAGAAAACTCAAACTGAATTGCCTAGAAAGCCTAAACATTTAGTAATGTGAAACTTCCATCCTTTTATGAGATTTGTAATTCCCTTGTAATCACTTAAGGTTATCAATAGAAATCAAACAAAATAAAACATGGAAAAAAAAATAAAATGATACCTTTTTTATTTGACATAACTTAATACATTTCTTGATTAGCTTTCGAAGGTTGCCCTTCTTCGTCAGATCGGAAATAAGCAAATGTGCTAGCTGACAGTGTATATAAGTGAAAACATTCAAGCATTACTATGACAGTCTGACAGGGTGGGAGGATGGGGGTGGGTAGGAGGTATGCATGGGGGCATCAAAGCATATCATTGATATTCTAACAGGATGGGTGTGGATAGGTGAGGGGTGGGGTGATCAACAGAGAAATACAGCTTTATGGTAAAATTTATAATGGGCTAGGAACCCCAGATCCTTGTTAAGTCCTTTCTGTTGGGTGTTAAAATATTCAATCATTCTGACTTCAAAGGTCTTACATTCTTGTATGGTTTTAAAGTTACCTTTCAGGATTCTCACTGTGAAGTCACTGGTACAGTGTCCTGGTCCTGTAAAATGCTGACCAACAGGGGTGGGAGCCCTACTGGCACCAGTATTGTTCATGTGATGTCTATGTAAATTGAATCTTGTCTTAAGCATCTGGCCTGTTTCTCCAATATAGCATCCTTCGTTACATTTTTTACACTGAATGATATATACCACATTGGAAGATGAGCAAGTGAAAGATTCCTTTATGTTGAATATCTTTCCTTTGTGGATGACTGTGGGGTCCTGTGAAATATTTTGGCATAGTTTGCAACTGGATAAATTACAGGGAAGTGTGCCCTTCTGTTCCTTTTCAGTCTGTGATGGAAGTTTACTTCTGATTAGCTTGTGTTTTAAGTTGGGTGGCTGTCGGAAGGCCAGTACTGGTGGGGATGGGAACATCTCTTTCAGTAATTCATCCTCCTGGAGTATAGGTTGTAGATCTCTTATGATTTTCCTCAGTTTTTCCAGCTCTGGATTGTATGTCACTACAAGGGGGATTCTGTCTGTGGATTTTTTCTCCTTGTACTGTTTGATTTCTATTGATAACCTTAAGAGTGGACTAACACGGCTACCACACTCCTCTACTTGTAATCACTTGAAATTTGCTCTATTTGGAAGTCAACAGAAAATGCTTTGCCAGAAGAAACTGAATGTGGAAACCAAAAATCCAGCTAAAAGGAACTTAAATCTAACATTCATTCCTCCTTAACTCTTATCAACAAACAAAACAGTAACAGATACTGAAATTACCACGCATTGCACTCACTCAATTTTTCATAGGCAAAATGCAACAAACAAAATGCTCCAGTAGCATTTCAAGTGACCCTGAAAAAGAGCAGTTCACTCAAAACACCACTGGGGTATTTTGTCTCTTATCTTTCAAAGACAGCTGTATCCAATTTGTATTGAATTTAAAATTAAACTTGAATCCTCTCCTTTCTGACATCTGATGGACACAATGCAGTGATTTCACTTAGTGGAGACCAATTCTTCAGCACCCCAGGGTGACGGTGACCTCCCTGTGCAAGCCTGTATTTGGAATAAATATTAATAGAAAACCCCAGACAAAATATGGAATTTCAAACTTAATCAAAAGTACATCAATACCCCTAGAAAGTTTTAATATCAATTTGTATCTCACCTACCTGTGACCTTCAAATTTCAACCAGGAAATCTCTTAATAAAATTTAAACAAGCGGGACCTCAAAGCTTCCGATACGGAAAATACATACAGTATTAAAGATCTACTATACAAAATGGGAGTGAGATAATATCATAGGTCTCCAAAGAGAAAAAAGGAAAAAGAGAATCAACTGCAAAAAAAAAAAAAAAAAACTCCTTATCAAGGAGAAAAATCAGATGATTTAAAAAACCCTTTTCCCCAAAATAGGCCAGGTGAGTGACCATACAAAACAAAATACAAGAAGTGGACAAAAATGTCTAGGAATATTAATGTCATATTACAAACAAACACAAAATGCTATTTCATTACTGCTACGGAACCAAAATGTAGCCATCCTGGGCACTGCTGTGACATCACAGATGAGAATTCTATGAAAACAGTGGACACCTGGTAGAACATCTGCTGAGAGAAGGAATATGTGTGCTTTCACCCCACTTGCCATAAACATTGCCGCTATGATGTCCCTCTTCAGTCTGAATGGGGTAATCCAGTTGAAGCTGATTGCTAGACATGTCAACCACTAAGGTGAGGTGCAGGCCAATGCATGAGCCTCTTTCCACCCTGCAACCCCAGAAGCCAGGCATGTGCATACACCAAAAGTCACCAGCAAACACAAGACACCAGCTTAAGTAAAAGGATCAAGATCAAAGATGAGAAAGACTCCAGCCATCAAACTGAAATATGCTGCAGTAATGGAAGAATATCTTATATTCACAAGCTCTGATAATAAAAGCAACAGCTTCTCTATCTTAGCCAAAGGGGCATTTTTATTTATTTATTTTGCTCCTTACGTTTGTTCCCTCTTTCCCATCTCCCCTCTCTTCCACAGTGTCTCCTTACTGAATCGATGTGCTTCCAAACCTTTCCAATCTATTTTTGCTCTCCTACTGTCTGCTTTCATCTCTTTCCTTTGCCCTTCCCACATTATCCCTCTCCAAAATGCCTTTTCTTTCCTTGTTGCCCACAATGATCTTTGTTGATGATCCTTTCTGATGACCCTCCAGTAAGCCCAATACTCTAAGTCTTTATTAAAGCCATTTTTTCTCAGTGGAAGAGGGTGACTAGTGGAGTGCTGCAGGGATCTGTACTGGAACCGGTGCTATTTAACATATTTATAAATAATCTGGAAAACAGGACGATGAGTGAGGTGATTAAATTTGCAGATGACACAAAGCTATTCAAAGTTGTCAAAACACATGCAGATTGTGAAAAATTACAGGAAGCCCTTAGGAAACTGGAAGACTAAGCATCAAAATAGCAGATGAAATTGAATGTGGACACATGCAAAGAGATGCACATTGGAATGAATAATCCGAATCATAGTTACCTGATGCTAGTGTCCACCTTGGAAATCAGCACCCATGAAAAAGATCTAGGCGTCATTGTAAACAATACACTGAACTCTTCTGCCCAAGGTGTGGCAGCAGCCAAAAAAACAAACAGGATACTAGGAATTATTAGGAAAGGGATGCAAAATAAGACCAAGATTATTATAATGCCTCTCTATTGCTCCATGATGCAATCTCACCTTGAGTATTGCGTTCAATTCTGGTTGCCGTATCTAAAAAAATATAAATATCTATATATCGATATAGTGAAATTAGAAAAGGTTCAAAGAAGAATGACCAAAATGATAAAGGGAATAGAACTCCTCCCATATTCGGAAAGGCTAAAGAGGTTAGGGTTCTTCAGCTTGGAAAAGAGATGGCTGAGGGGAGATATGATTGAGGTTTATAAAATCCTGAGTGGTGTAGAACAAGTCGAAGTGAATTGATTTTTCACTCTTTCAAAAAGTGAAAAGACCAAGGGACACTCGGGGCCCTTTTACTAAGCCATTTTAAAAAGTGGCCTGAAGCAGTGTAGGTGCATGTATTAGGCATGTGCCAGGCCAGTTTTTACCATGTCTACAAAAAAGGATTTTGTTTTTTCAATGTGATGAGAAAAGGTATTGCGGTAAAACTGAAACCAGTGCACGTCTAAAACCAGCCTGAGCCCTTAATGATCTAGCGGTAAGGGCTCGCATGGTGACCGGTCGGCACCCACCAACTGCCAATTACCACTAGAAATGGAACGTGTGGGAGGAAATGAATAAATTCATCCAGGCATTATGGGCACATGTGAAATCTGAAATTACTACCAGAGGGACACACTGGCCTGGTGGTAGTCTCATTTGGACGTGTGTGCTGCACACGCATAAGTGCCTGCTGTGGCTTAGTAAAAGGGCTCCTCAATGCAGTTTTTATGAAATTTGACTAAGGGGGTCTTTTACTAAGGCACGCTCATGTTTTTAGCGCGCGCTAAACGTTAGAGACGTCTATGTATTCCTATAGGCGTCCCTAATGTTTAGCGCATGCCCAATTTTAGCCGCACTAAAAACATGAGCGTGCCATAGTAAAAGACCCCCTTAGTCAAATTTCATAAAAACTGCCACCATTTCTCTCACTCTTTCTTCACAAATTTCTCAAATAAAATTTCTTTCATCTCCACAATCCCAAACTCTCACAGGCAACCTTCACATACTCCCTACTTATTTACAGCCCAATCGTCTTCTCTTCAATGGGACTATATGAACAAACCACCCACCCTCCTCATCTACTTTCATTTATCATAGACCTAGGAGTCTCTAAGGGTTTTTTTTTGTTTGTTTGTTTTTTTACAGGCATACAACTGTTCCTAGGCTAGAGAGGCTATGCAACATCTAATTTTGCCTACAATTACAGCATAAGGAGGGACATTTTTATAAAGTCATTCAAGATATCAATGGCTATTTACCCAGGTAAGAAGCCTTTTTGAAAGATGCTCAACTTGTATGCATTACTTTTACATGTATGTTCATGGCAGTAGTCCTGGGGGGGCAGGTTTAAGCTGGAGAGGCAGCAATGCATGCTGTTTTGGTCAAGAAAAGTGGTTGCAGAAGAAGGAACTGCAAATCTTCATTAGGTATTTTTTCCTTTGGCAAAAGTGCAAGTAACATGCCTACTTCCCCTCTGAGCACTGGTACAAAGTCCACAGTTTTTACACTAATAGTTTTGGAAACTGCCCTCTTGGAATCTGACTTTGTAACAGCCAGACCTGGGGTTGCAGCATCTATCTTGAGACCGGTAGCTGAAAGAGCAGGAGTGAGTAGGCATCACTCCTGCTCCCACTAGATAGCAGGGACCCTGGTAAGCAGTGGTGTGCTGGAGCTGGCTCGCAAGAGCCGGTTGTTAAATTTTTAAAGATCTTGCGAGCCGGTTGTTTTGCAGGGCGAGCCGGCTCCGGTAAACGAGGTAAGCATGGCAGGAGGGCGCCACAAGCCATGCTTAGCCCGTTTACCTCACCTCCCACCACTGCCCTCGTTTGCCTGCACCGCCCTGGGAGGGGGTTTAAATTGTTTTTATTACCTCCATCAAAGCAGCCACATCATTGAAAGCCCTGCCCGTATCTAGCATTCCCTTCATGAGTTCGTTCCCTCAGAGTCCCGCCTTCTGACATCATTTCCTCTTTCCACAAGGGTGGGACTCTTGAGGGAACGAACTCATGAACGGCATGCTAGATACAGGCAGGGCTTTCAATGACGTGGCTGCTTTGATGGAGGTAATAAAAAAAGATTTAAACCAACTGTGGCAGGAAGAAAAAGGGGGATGTTGGGGGGAGGGGAGGGCAGGGGAGAGAGGAGAATCGCTGGACATGGATGGCTGGAGGGGGGCAGGGGAGAGGAGGGTTGATGGACATGTATGGAGGAGGGGGGCAGGGGAGAGGAGGGTTGATGGACATGTATGGAGGAGGGGGGCAGGGGAGAGGAGGGTTGATGGACATGTATGGAGGAGAGGGAATGGAGAGAGAAGAAATGCTGGACATGGATGGAGGGAAGGGAAGGGAGAGAGAAGAAATGCTGGACATGGATGGAGGGAAGGGAAGGGAGAGAGAAGAAATGCTGGACATGGATGGAGGGAAGGGAAAAGGAAGAGAGGAGAAAAACTGCTCATGGGTGGAAAAAATAGGCAGAAGCTGGATCCATTGGACAGTCAGTCTACGGAGGACCCAGCTTTTACTTACGGATGTAGGGCAAGAAATGAAGAAGAAAGGAGGAAAGTAAATAAATAAATGGAAAGGAAGCCCTGGAAACGGAGTTAAGCGGACTGTTAACAGCAGAATCAGATACTGGGCCAGCATGATCAGAAAAACAAAGACACTAGACAACAAAGGTAGAAAAAATCATTTTATTTTCATTATAGTGTTTGGAATATGTCCACTTTGAGAATCAGGTCCTCAACATTAAAAGTTTACATTTATTTATTTATGGCATTTTATCCCACATTAAAGATCATTTAATTTTTCTTTTCCTGGAGTAATGTATTCCCCCCCCCCCCAGGCTCTCTCCCCAGCTATAGCCAGCTCTGCAATTTGGGGGGGGGGGGGGCGCAGAGGTGGACCAGGGAGAGAGCCTGTTATTAAACATTTACCAGTACACCACTGCTGGTAAGGCAAGGGATAAGTATAGGGGAGCAAGTGCGGGAAGCAGAGTTTTTTTTGGGGGGGGGGGGTGGGGGAGAGGCCAGACTTCAACCTTTACACCTGGTCTTTACACCTGCCCTTTAAGACAACAATTAAGCATGACTCCAGACAGGTGTAAAAATTGACTTTACCCCACAATCAACATTGATTTCACATCTTAAAAGGAAAATTTATGTCAAAGTAGTAGACTTCCCCACCCCCACTCCTTCTCCCTGCTCTTACCACACTTCCTACCAAGTAAGCAATACATATAAATGCCCTCCATTCAGAAATGACATATATATTTCAATCTACATGCAGGAATGTTACTAAAATAAGGACCAAAATATAAAACAAAGCATATTATAGATATAAAAATATTATTTTAATGAGAAACTAAAGCAGAAAAAATAAAATGTCACTAAATGCAGCAGTAAATATATGCATATGATAATACACAGTTACAAAATCTGATGTCATTAATATGGTGTTTTGAGAATATGCTAAAATGTTCTTTTGACTCTGATATGCTTTACTAGCTACATTACAATGATGTAAATTTTCCTAGTGGCACAGGCAGCTTCTATATTTACTCGATAATATTGTCTTTTTAGAAATCATTCCTAAGCCCAAAGTACACAACCCTCCATTTAATTTATAGCAAACATTTTACATTTCCTTTATATTTTTCTATTTGTCAGCAGGCAACATATATTCCTAAGCAACTTCCTGTACAGCTACATTTTCAGTCCCATATATTTCATAAACATGCTAAACCATACACTTTTCTGGGTATCTAAACTATACAGAACATACTTCTAATTTCTTAAACTATGCCTCTAAAAAAGGCAAATACTACAAGGATACTGTTACCAGCATTGCCAAGATATTCCTGGAAATAAAAGTTCCCTTATGTCTGCAAAATTTCTGGAAAAATATACATGGTTGGTTACACTGGCAGAAAGGTAACATATGGACAATTCTACCCATTACGCATTGAACAACTGTAACCAGACTCTTAAGGATGGACTAAATCAAACTTTATATGAAATATACATGGAGAACTTGACACAAAGGAGCAAAAGGAAGGCATTTGAGTAATTGGGATACAAATTAGTTGCCTGCAGCATTTTATGTATTTGCTATTCACCTGGTAAATTTTTTCAGACCACAAATACATCCTTAATTTATTTATTTATTAGGATTGATTTACCGCCTTTTTGAAGGAATTCACTCAAGGTGGTGTACAGTAAGAATAGATCAAACATGAGCAATAGGCAATTACAGCAGTAAAAATATCCAATAAACAATACAAAGTATGGCATGGTATACTACTTGCAATGACAACACAATACGTAATAGAACATTATAATTGGTAGTGAAGAGTAAGGCAAAGTTGTAACATATAGATGAGTAAGAAAGTAGGAAGATTTAGAAAGTAAGGTGATTGATTTGAAGAAAGTTGCACGTGAGGTCAGAGAAATGGTTAAATATTATCTCAGCTAGAGTAAGAGTGGATAAACATGTCCCGCTGCAGTATGTGCCAGTGGTGTAGCTACGTGGGGCCACAGGGGCCTGGGCCCCCGTAGATTTGTCCCTGGAGCCCCCTGCCGACAACCCTCTTGACCCCCCCTCCCGCCACCAACCCGCCGCCGCCGTCGCCTACCTTTGCTGGCGGGGGACCCCAACCACCCCCCCCCAGCCGAGGTCCTCTTCTTCCGGCGCAAGGCTTCGTTCTGAGTCTGATGTCCTGCACATTGTACGTGCAGGACGTCAGAACCGCAGAAACAGAGCGAAGCCTTGAAGATCAGCTGATCTGCAAGGCTTCGTTCTGTTTCTGTGAGTCTGACATCCTGCATGTACAATGTGCAGGACGTCAGACTCAGAAACAGAATGAAGCCTTGCGCCAGAAGAGAAACTAGGCTGGTGGGGGTTGGGGTCCCCCGCCAGCAAAGGTAGGCGGCGGGATGGTGGCGGGGGGGGGGGGGTCGAGAGGGTCGTCAGCGGGGGGGGGGGGTCAAAGTTGTTGTAGATGGTGGTGGCGGCGGGGGAGGGGTTAAAATGTGCCCCCTCACCTCGGGCTCTGGACCCCCTCCCGCCGAAGTCTGGCTACTCCCCTGATATGTGCAGCCTGAGTCAATCCTTGTGTGTGTGAGTGAGACTAACAAGTTAGTTACTTCTTCCATTAAAGGTTTGGTTGAAGAGCCAAGCTTTCACCTGCTTCCTGAAGTACAGGTGGAGGGGCATAATCGAACGAAAACGTCTATCTCCATGGGCGTTTATCTCCGAGAACGGGTCCGTGAAGGGGCGGACTGAACCGTATTTTCGAAAAAAATAGACGTCCATGTTTTATTCGACAATTTGTGAGCTGGGCGTTTTTGTTTTTCAGTGATAATGGAAAATGAAAGCGCCCAGCTCAAAAACGAATAAATCCAAGGCATTTGTTCGTGGGAGGGGCCAGGAGTCATAGTGCACTGGTCCCCCTCACATGCCAGGACACCAACCGGGCACCCTAGGGGGCACTTTTACAAAAACAAAAAAAAAAGGTTAAAGAGCTCCCAGGTGCATAGCACCCTTCCCTTGTGTGTTGAGCCCCCCAAATCCCCCTCAAAACCCACTGCCCACAAGTCTACACCATTACTATAGCCCTAAGGGGTGAAGGGGGGCACCTACATGTGGGTACAGTGGGTTTGGGGGAGTTGGATGACTAAGCATTAAGCAGCACAATTGTAACAGGTGGGGGGGTGGATGGGCCTGGGTCCACCTGCCTGAAGTCCACTGCACCCCCTAACAACTGCTCCAGGGACCTGCATACTGCTGCCAGGGAGGTGGGTATGACATTTGAGGGTGAAAATAAAAAGTTGTGAAACATCATTTTTTGTGATGGGAGGGGGTGAGTGACCACTGGGGGAGTCAGGGGAGGTCATCCCCGATTCCCTCTGGTGGTAATCTGGTCATTTAGGGCACTTTTTGGGGCCTTATTCGTGAAAAAAACAGGGTCCAGGAAAAGTGCCCTAAATTCTAGCTACAAACGCATACTTTTTTTCCATTATCGGCGTAAGGCGCCCATCTCTGTTCGGGTGATAACCATGCCCCAGTCCCGCCTTCACCACGCCTCCGTCAACTTTGTACGCTTCCGCGATGGAGTGCAGTTGAAAACGTCCAAGTTTGGCTTTCGATTATACCGCGTTATTCGTTTTTGTGAGATAAATGTCCATCTCCCGATTTAGGTCGGAACTTGGGCGTTTTTCTCGTTCGATTATAAGCAGGATAGTCTCGTGTTAAGCGGAGCCTTTCAGGCAATGCATTCCAGAGTGTGGGGGCTACTCCGGAGAAGGCTCGCTTGCAGGTATCACATCGTGTAATGTCTTTTGGAGAGGGTGTAGTTAGTGAAAGTCCTTGGGAGGACCTTAAGTGTCCTTGGCGGTGTGTAGAGGATCCTTAATGATCCCCCCTATTCTCAGATTCATTCATTCACATTTGAATGTACCTTTATAGGTTAAGTCTTCTGAAGGCAAGACTGGTGCCAGGTTTTTTTTCCTGCCTTGACTAAAGAAATAGTGGGCTGCCTTCTCCTCCTTCTGCTTCTCTTATGTTTAAATTTTGTTTTTCTTATAATGAACACCTAATATTACCAAAATCATAAATGAGAGAAATTTAAGATTCTGCATATTTATTGAAACTTACATCTTGCCTACTCTAAACTAGCAACTCTTAGTCTCAAGTAGTAAATGGATCACATTCAGTAACAAACAAAAAATCAGAAGTAAATATTCTATAAATATTTCAATATAAAATAGTAACAAAACCTAATATATAAAAAAAATAAAATCATATAGCACTCATTAACATATGGATCAAGAATGACGTTTTCTAAAAAATTTTTTATTTATAGGAATTTTTCAATACAAAATCCAAGATATTCAAACTCTTATTACAGGAAAAAAAAGAGCCATATTTTACTTAAACAGAAAAAAAAAAAAAAAAAAAAAGAAAATTACTACTGCCGGAGTAGAGCGCTCACCTGGCAGTAATTCTGAGTTTGTAGTGCACCAAATCCCATGGTAGAAAATAATTTTCTACCGTATGGGCGTTCTTGACAGTAACCAGCACCACGCCCACATTGTGGTGCGCTGCATGATTACCACATGGGTAGCGCATGAGCCCTTAACACTAGCCTGCTTATAATCGAACGAGAATAACGCCCAAGTTCCGACCTAAATCGGGAGATGGGCGTTCTTCTCACAAAAACAAATAAAGCGGCATAATCGAAAGCCGAACTTTGGACGCTTTCAACTGCACTCCGTCGCGGATGCGGACAAAGTTGACGGGGGAGTGTCGGAGGCGTGGTGAAGGCGGAACTGGGGCGTGGTTATCACCCGAACAGAGATGGGCGCCCTTCGCCGATAATGGATGCGTTTGTAGCTAGAATTTAGGGCACTTTTCCTGGACCCTGTTTTTTGACGAATAAGGCCCCAAAAAGTGCCCTAAATGACCAGATGACCCCCAGAGGGAGTCGGGGATGACCTCCCCTGACTCCCCCAGTGGTCACTAACCCCCTCCCACCACAACAAATGATGTTTCACAACTTTTTACTTTCACCCTCAAATGTCATACCCTCCTCCCAAGCAGCAGTATGCAGGTCCCTGGAACAGTTGTTAGGGGGTGCAGTGGACGTCAGGCAGGTGGACCCAGGCCCATCCCCCCCCTACCTGTTACAATTGTGCTGCTTAATGCTACTAGTCGTCCAACCCCCCCCCCAAACCCCCTGTACCCACATGTAGGTGCCCCCCTTCACCGCTTAGGGCTATAGTACTGGTGTAGACTTGTGGGCAGTGGGTTTTGAGGGGGATTTGGGGGGCTCAACACCCAAGGGAAGGGTGCTATGCACCTGGGAGCTCTTTTACCTTTTTTTTTGTTTTTGTAAAAGTGCCCCCTAGGGTGCCCGGTTGGTGTCCTGGCATGTGAGGGGGACCAGTGCACTATGAATCCTGGCCCCTCCCACGAACAAATGCCTTGCATTTATTCGTTTTTGAGCTGGGCGATTTCATTTTCCATTATCGGTGAAAAGCAAAAACGCCCAGCTCACACCTTGGCGAATAAAGCATGGGCGTCTATTTTTTTTAATAAATACGGTTCACTCCGCCCCTTCACGGACCCGTTCTCGGAGATTAACGCCCATGGAGATAGGCGTTTCTGGTCGATTATGCCCCTCTAGGTCAACTGGTAGCAATAAGGCCTCAGGCTGTAAACGTGCTAGTTTTAATATGACGCATGCCCATTTGCCGTCCCATTAAAAAATTGCCTTTTTCCCAGCTGTGGTTAGAAATGGCCCAGCAAACGCCTAAAAGACGTGTCCGCACCATGGCTTTGTAAAAGGACCCCTTAGAATAAAAAAAAAACAAAACAACTTCTCAATTGTTAAGGATCAAAAAATATATTACATAAGTACATAAGTACATAAGTAGTGCCATACTGGGAAAGACCAAAGGTCCATCTAGCCCAGCATCCTGTCACCGACAGTGGCCAATCCAGGTCAAGGGCACCTGGCACGCTCCCCAAACGTAAAAACATTCCAGACAAGTTATACCTAATTTTTTTTTTTTTTTTTTTTTTTTTTATTTCAAAATTTGTTTATTATTTTGCATATGGTTACAATAAAACATTTAACAAAAATCTTCTCTCTCTCCAATGCAAATCTATTCTCTAAGTTATACACAGGTCTGGTTAGGGAAATTTACCCCTTCCCAGCCTTAGTACAATATTCTGTGTAGTCACAAACTTTAAATTTAACTCTTTAAATCTTACCCCCCCCCTTCCACCCTCTCTATCCCCATCTCCATCCCCCCTCCCCTCCTCCCATCTCCCACCCTCGTCCCTTTTAAATAAAGACTATTCTGCTTGATTGTAACATTGACCATTTCTCACATATTTAAAATATGTCCTCTACCCCCTGGGGGTATTGATTGCCAAAATGGGGTCCATAGTCTATAAAAGTCTTTGTCTGTGAATCTCCGTTCTCCTCTATAATCTGCTAATCTCTTTTCGAATTTCATGTAATCCATTAACAACTCACGCCACTTCTGCAGAGTCGGTTCTTTGTTTGTAATCCACTCTGTGAGAATAAGTTTTTTCGCTGCCAGTACAGCTCTACAAGTAAATCCCTTGAAGCCTGCTGTAGTTGGTTGAACTATCCTTGGCCTTCCGAACAGCAACAGCAGCCCTTTCTTCCATGTGGCGCCCCACATACTGGATGTCATTTGTATTACTCTGGTCCAAAATCTTTGTATTTTCGAGCAAGTCCAGAACATGTGCCCTAGTGTCGCGCCCTGCGTCCCGCACTTTGGGCATGCTCCATCTGGAGATATGCCCATATGGAAGGCTCTCCTTGGTGGAATGTAAGTTCTTAATGCAAATTTGTATTCCATTTCACAATATTGGACCATCTTTGATGATTTTTGCGTCGAATAAATGTATTCCTGTAGTATTTGAGGCGTTAAGGTCATTTGTAGTTCCTCCGTCCACGCCTGGGCCAGAGCTACATAATCTATTTCCTCTGTCATGTCTCTTAAATGTCTGTGATGCATTGTCAATGACACTCTGCCCTGTGCCTTAAATGAAAAGGCTGAGGATATCTCCTCCTGCACATCTTCCGTGAGGCATTCCCAGGGCAAGCTGTTTATATAATGTCTCAATTGCCAATAGTAGAATCTATCTCTTTCATCAAATTTAAACTGGGCCTGAAGCTCCACGAAAGGCCTGATTCTCCCCTCTGATGTCAAGACCTGATGTAAGTATACCAGTCCTCTCTGCTGCCATTGGTTAAATCTACGGTGTAGAGTTCCTGGTAGGAATTGTGGGTTATTGCAAATTGCTTGAAAAGGTGTAATTCGTCCAGAGAATTGATGGTGACGGCAAACCCACTTCCAGACCGCCCTTGCCGTGGGCATTATATGCGATTGTTGTAGGACTTTAGGAGCTTGACCGCCTCCCACATGCAACAGGCTACTGAAATGTATTCCCTGAGTTAATGTTGTTTCCAGATTTGTTGCTGAAAAGTCTGAGGTTGATCTGTACCAATCAGAAATATGTCGCATGCCGCTTGCTATTGTAAGATACCTGATGCTGAGCAATCCCAATCCTCCATATTCTCTTGGTATTTGCAACGTCCGTACTGGGAGGCGTGCTTTCCTTCCCTTCCACAGAAAGCGCTGTATATACCGGTGCAAGCGTTTTTCATCTTCTTTCTTAAGAAAAAGTGGAAGGGTTTGAAATTTATAAAGCCACTTTGGCACTATCATCATGTTATAAATAGCAATTCGTCCCATAAGGGACAGCGGATATTTCTCCCACAACTGGAGTTTTATGCGAGTGGTCTCAAGCAAGGGCTCGACATTTTCTTGGTATAATTTAGATAGGTCTTGTGGTATGTTGGTTCCAAGGTATTTAATTTTCTCTTCCACTCTGGCTATGGGGCAGCTTTCCTTCTCCTGCTGAGTTCCTCTCGGATATACATCCATTATTTGAGACTTTTTTTTATTTAGCTTGAAACCAGAGACTTGCCCAAATTCCTTTGTTAGGCTCAGCAGTTGGTCCAATGAGCTCATCGGGCAGGTTGATATTATCATCAGGTCGTCTGCAAACGCTAGGGCCTTTATAGTATCCCCCCCAACTTTCACCCCGGGGATTCCCTCTGCTCTCTTTATAAGTCTCAGTAGGGGTTCTAATGATAGGATAAACAATGTAGGGGATAGGGGACATCCCTGTCTAGTGCCTCTGGATATTCCAAATGATTCTGCTTTAACTCCATTTACTATCACCGAAGCAGTCGGATTTGCATACAAGGATTCTATAGCTCTGTAATACCAGCCCCCAAATCCCATATGCCTCAGTACTTGGAACAAATATGTCCACCCCACCTGATCAAATGCTTTTTCAGCGTCAAGTGAAATTATGGATGTTGGGGTTTTTGTCAGCTGACCAGTCGCCATGGCTAATAGTAGTCTGCGCACGTTTTTGGCTGCCTGTCTGGTTTTAACAAATCCCACCTGCTCCTCCCCCACCAACCTGGGCAAAATCCCGGCCAGGCGATTTGCTAGTATCCTGGCCAGTATTTTTAGGTCAACATTGAGTAATGAGATGGGCCTATATGAGTCAGCCTGGCCCTCTGGCCTCCCAGGTTTTAAGATCAGGGAGATCAAGGCTGTGTTTGCATGATGTGGGAACTGCCCCTCCCCAACTACTTGTTCATAGTAGTCACTAATGACAGGGTAAAATGAGAGTGGTAAAATTTTATAAAATTCCCCAGTATACCCATCCGGGCCCGGCGCAGATCCAAGTGGTAGTGACTTCACCACCTCCTGTATCTCCCTAGCCTCTAGTGGTTCTTCTAGGACTGCTCGCTCACTGTCTGTTAATTTCGGGAGCTCTGCCTGTTCCAAAATTTTTTGTATTTCTCCTTCCTCTGGGTCTTCAGGCGAACTATACAGTCTAGAAAAAAATTTTGTCAATATCTCGGCTATCCTTTCGCTCTTATTCTGCAGGAGACCCGTCTCATCTTGGAGGGCTATTATCGGTTTGCGTGGTCCCCACGCCGACACTAAGTTTGCTAACATCGTCCCTGGTCTGTTTCCAAACCTGCGAAATTTAAATTTCTGGTATGCTAGGTATCTCTTGCTTCGGTCATGAAGTAAGGCATTTAGCGTCACTTGCATTGCTCGAAGCTGGTCTTTATGTTCTTGAGTCTGCTGTTTGATATATCTGGCTTTTGCTTTTTTTAAGGATTGTTCCAGTCTCATTATTGCTATTGTTTGTTTTTTATTGTGAGCGTGTACAAAGGCTATTATCTCTCCTCTGAGTACGGCTTTAGCTGCACTCCAGAACAGACCAGGCTGATCCATGTGTTCCCTATTATTCTGAACATAGTCCTCCCATTTCTTTTTGATATGCTCTTGGAATTCACTATTCTGGGACAAATAGTTTGGGAATCTCCAACTCCTACCCTGCTGATAGAACCCTGGTACCTCCACGTCTATCCATATTATGGAGTGATCCGATATCTCCTCTGGGCCTATCTCAGCGGCCCGCACCCACGGAAACGCGGTCTGGGCTATTAATATGTAATCTATTCTGGAAAGTGTGCCATGTGCTCTGGAAAGGTGAGTAAAGTCTCTCTCCCCAGGGTGTAAACTACGCCAAGTGTCTACCAAATTGAGTGAACGCTTAAAGGAATTAAGTACATGCGCTCTTGGTCCTCCTCTCGAAGCAACTCTCGGGTTTGAACAGTCTGCATTTGGATCTGCCACTAGGTTGAGATCTCCCATTACCAGGAGCCGCCCAGGTTTGTATGGGAGGCACATCTGAACAAGATTAGGATAAAATTGTGCTTCATAAATATTTGGTCCATATATTCCCAGAATTAGGAAGTTTCTCTGTTGTACCCATATCCGTACCAAAATATATCGCCCTTTTGGATCTGCTTTCACTAATTCAGATTTTGTACCTATCCCTTTTCTTATCAGCACTGCCACTCCGCCTTTCCGATCCCCAGAGGATGCTGAGTGTACCTCCCCCACCCACTGCCTTTTTAGTTTGTTATGCTCCTCTGGCGTAAGTCTTGTCTCTTGGAGACATCCGATATCTACTTTCTGTCTCTTTAGATTTGATAAGATTTTTGCCCTTTTTATTGGGGTCGTTATGCCTCCCACATTCCAGGAGGCAAATCTGATGGTTTTAATGTGCTTTTGTCTGTGGGACTCTATATGGCAAATAGTATTTATATGTCTGCCTCAGGTGCCCAGCCTCACCCGAGACTCTGTGAGTTGTTCTATTTACCCAGGTCTCTCTTGTTGTGTTATGGGACTTCTTAGAGATGTGTTGTGTCATGGTCAATGCTTGCTTGCTTCCCCCCTTCCTACCCTTCTGCCCCACCCTTTCCCTCCCGCCCTCCCTTAACTCCTTACCCATCCCCGTACAAACCCTTCTGTTTCCCCCACCTAACATATGAGAGAAATAGTGAGATCAATGATGTGGGGCTTCCCCCTCCCCCGCCATTTACTTTATCTGTGGGCCCCTTTTCAATACCTCCTTGGATGGCTCTGGGCCTCTGCTTTGCCTGCTGCTTAAATCCAGAGTCTGTTCTCTTTAGTCCTTTATTTATTTATCTCTGCTTTGCTGTGACTGAAGTGTCTCTGCCGCCCATTCTTGAGCTTCTTTGGGGGTCATGAACACTTGCCATTTGCCCTGGTGATTGACTCGTAGCGTAGCGGGATATATTAGCATGAATTTTTTGTTCGCTTCCACCAATGTTGTACAAATCTGGCTGTAGGCCCTCCTCCGTTCTTGCAGTGCGTAGGAGTAATCTTGGTAGATCCTCACCGGAGAGCCCTCGAAGGCCAAGGTTTCTCGTTTCAGTCGGGCACCTCTTAAAATTTCCACCTTATGCACGAAGTTGTGTACTTTTACCATCACCATCCTGGGCTTCTGATTATTGTCCATTTTCCGCCCCACTCGGTGTGCTCGCTCGAGGCAAATGGCACCCATTCCGTCTGACAACGCAAACTCATTTTGCAGCCACTTTTCTAGCACTGAAGGTAGTAAGCGCTCTGATACATTCTCAGGTATGCCTACTATTCGCAAGTTGGCTCGTCGCGAGCGATTTTCAAGGTCGTCTATTTGTTGAGATTGCTTTTGCACCAGGGATCTCAATGCCTGAAGCTGTGTTGTTGTTCCGGCTCCTTCGTCTTCTATGGCGGACACTCTTTGTTCTAGTTCGCCTGTGCGCCTGGTCGTATCGGCGAGTAGATTTTCTACTGACGTTAACTGAGTGGCCAACTGTTTTAACTGGGGATCCAGCGCCAATTTTACCGCCTCTGTTATTTGTATCAGTTGCTGCTTTGTGAACATCGGCTCTGGCGTCTCTTTCGGCGGGCTCGCCGCCATCTTGCTTTCCGCGGCGCGGGGCCTCTCAGCCTCTTTCTTTACATTTTTCGGCGGCATCCTCGTGTCTAGGCGCGTAACAAAGCTGTCCATGCACTCCTACTATCTGTACGCTTTAAGTTTATAATTTTGAGGTTGAAACGAACGTTTTTATGGCGACAGGGAGGGTTCCGCCCGAGAGGAGAGCAATTCCACCTCCGCTCTCTTCAGCACATCACGTGATCCCCGACAAGTTATACCTAAAAATGCGGAATTTTTCCAAGTCCATTTAATAGCGGTCTATGGACTTGTCCTTTAGGAATCTATCTAACCCCTTTTTAAACTCCGTCAAGCTAACCGCCCATACCACGTTCTCCGGCAATGAATTCCAGAGTCTAATTACACGTTGGGTGAAGAAACATTTTCTCCGATTCGTTTTAAATTTACCACACTGTAGCTTCAACTCATGCCCTCTAGTCCTAGTATTTTTGGATAGCGTGAACAGTCGCTTCACATCCACCCGATCCATTCCACTCATTATTTTATACACTTCTATCATATCTCCCCTCAGCCGTCTCTTCTCCAAGCTGAAAAGCCCTAGCCTTCTCAGCCTCTCTTCATAGGAAAGTCGTCCCATCCCCACTATCATTTTCGTCGCCCTTCGCTGTACCTTTTCCAATTCTACTATATCTTTTTTGAGATACGGAGACCAGTACTGAACACAATACTCCAGGTGCGGTCGCACCATGGAGCGATACAACGGCATTATAACATCCGCACACCTGGACTCCATACCCTTCCTAATAACACCCAACATTCTATTCGCTTTCCTAGCCGCAGCAGCACACTGAGCAGAAGGTTTCAGCGTATCATCGACGACGACACCCAGATCCCTTTCTTGATCCGTAACTCCTAACGTGGAACCTTGCAAGACGTAGCTATAATTCGGGTTCCTCTTACCCACATGCATCACTTTGCACTTGTCAACATTGAACTTCATCTGCCACTTGCACGCCCATTCTCCCAGTCTCACAAGGTCCTCCTGTAATCGTTCACATTCCTCCTGCGACTTGACGACCCTGAATAATTTTGTGTCATCGGGGAATTTAATTACCTCACTAGTTATTCCCATCTCTAGGTCATTTATAAATACATTAAAAAGCAACGGACCCAGCACAGACCCCTGCGGGACCCCACTAACTACCCTCCTCCACTGAGAATACTGGCCACGCAATCCTACTCTCTGCTTCCTATCTTTCAACCAGTTCTTAATCCATAATAATACCCTACCTCCGATTCCATGACTCTGCAATTTCTTCAGGAGTCTTTCGTGCGGCACTTTGTCAAACGCCTTCTGAAAATCCAGATATACAATATCAACCGGCTCCCCATTGTCCACATGTTTGCTTACCCCCTCAAAAAAATGCATTAGATTGGTGAGGCAAGACTTCCCTTCACTAAATCCGTGCTGACTTTGTCTCATCAGTCCATGTTTTTGTATATGCTCTGCAATTTTATTCTTAATAATAGCCTCCACCATCTTGCCCGGCACCGACGTCAGACTCACCGGTCTATAATTTCCCGGATCTCCTCTGGAACCCTTCTTAAAAATCGGAGTAACATTGGCTACCCTCCAGTCTTCCGGTATTACACTCGATTTTAGGGACAGATTGCATATTTCTAACAGTAGCTCCGCAAGTTCATTTTTTAGTTCTATTAATACTCTGGGATGAATACCATCAGGTCCCGGTGATTTACTACTCTTCAGCTTGCTGAACTGACCCATTACATCCTCCAAGGTTACAAAGAATTTGTTTAGTTTCTCCGACTCCCCCGCTTCAAATATTCTTTCCGGCACCGGTGTCCCCCCCAAATCCTCCTCGGTGAAGACCGAAGGAAAGAATTCATTTAATTTCTCCGCTACGGCTTTGTCCTCCTTGATCGCCCCTTTAACACCATTTTCGTCCAGCGGCCCAACCGACTCTTTGGCCGGTTTCCTGCTTTTAATGTATCTAAAAAAATTTTTACTATGTATTTTTGCTTCCAACGCTAATTTCTTCTCAAAGTCCTTTTTTGCCCTCCTTATCTCCGCTTTGCATTTGGCTTGGCATTCCTTATGATCTATCCTGTTACTTTCAGTTGGTTCTCTTCTCCACTTTCTGAAGGATTGTTTTTTGGCTCTAATGATTTCCTTTATCTTACTGTTTAGCCACGCCGGCTGACGTTTAGTCTTTTTTCCCTTTTTTCTAATACGTGGAATATATTTGTCCTGAACCTCCAGGATGGTGTTTTTAAACAGCATCCACGCCTGATGCAAATTTTTTACTCTGCGAGCTGCTCCTTTCAGTCTTTTTTTCACCATTTTTCTCATTTTGTCGTAATCACCTTTTCTATAGTTAAACGCTAGCGTACTTGATTTCCTAGTTTCACTTCCTTCAATGCCAATATCAAAACCGATCATATTATGATCACTGTTATCAAGCGGCCCTCGTATCGTTACCCCCTGCACTAGATCATGAGCACCACTAAGGACTAAGTCTAGTATTTTTCCTTCTCTTGTCGGCTCCTGAACTAGCTGTTCCATGAAGCTGTCCTTGATTTCATCAAGAAATCCTATGTCCCTTGCGTGTACAGATGTTACATTAACCCAGTCTATATGCGGGTAATTGAAATCCCCCATTATTATTGTGTTGCCCAGTTTGTTTGCGTCCCTGATTTCCTTTAACATTTCCGCATCCGTCTGTTCGTCCTGGCCAGGCGGACGGTAGTACACTCCTATCACTATCCTTTTCCCCTTTGCACATGGAATTTCAATCCACAGTGATTCCAAGGAGTGTTTTGTTTCCTGCAGAATTTTCAATCTATTTGATTCAAGGCTCTCGTTAATATACAATGCTACCCCTCCACCAATCCGATTCACCCTATCACTACGATATAATTTGTACCCCGGTATGACAGTGTCCCACTGGTTATCCTCCTTCCACCAGGTCTCAGAGATGCCTATTATATCTAATTTTTCATTTAGTGCAATATATTCTAACTCCCCCATCTTATTTCTTAGGCTCCTGGCATTCGCATATAGACATTTCAAACTATGTTTGTTGTTCCTAAGTACATCATGCTTAGTACTTGACAGTATTAATTGGCAATCTTTTGTCTGATTTTTATTGTTATTTAAAGATACCCGATCTACTACAATCTCTTTTGCAAGCATTCTATTTTATTACACACTTGCAAGGGAAGTTTAACCAAAATAAAGTTCCCAACAGTTTAACTCATGGCCTTAATTCCAGAAATATTTTACATCTTTTTTGGGTGATCCTGGAAACATAAGCTACTACTGAAAGGTGTGAGCAGTGTTCTTTCTTTACAGTTTCAGAACAAATGACTCTCTAAGAGAAAGTGAAAGTCTCAATACCCAATCACGATCAGGATCTAGAATAAACTTCATTGTCAAAATAGCTGGTTTCTCCTGCAATATCTTGCAAAATTTGAGTTAGAGTCAAAACAAGAAACGTCTGCTTTTGTTTAAAGTAAAGGCTGACCTGATTCTTTTTTAACAAATGGCGTGGAATATAACAGATTTGAGAAACTGGAGGTGAAGACTGATTTAGGATCTTTAAGATTTCTTGAAGATATCTTTTAATTGTTATTAATGGTGCAACTGCAGGATTTTTTGGATGTTTATAAAATGCAAGGTCTTTCTTCTTGCTAAATTATCCAAATTCTCTATGCAGCCGGGTATTGTCCTTAATTAAAAACATTTGTCTAGTTCTTCAAAGCTTTTCTCCATAGTGAAACTTTTCTACACCAAAGAATCTACCTGAACAAAAGAATCAAAGAATTTAACAATATTTACCAATTTTGGGGATATTTTGAGGCTTCCATTCCTGCTATGACACCTCACAGTGCATCCAGCGTTATTCACTGTGGGCTTCTGAAGAAAAAGTTTTGTCAAAGCCACTTTTAGTAGGGATATTTCCTGTTGCGCACCATCCAATATTGGCGCCTCTCTAGATCCAGTCCCTCCAACAATGGAGACAGGAGGAAAACCTGCAGCCGAACCTGGCGTCTCCTGCACAGACACCATTCCTGAACTCACAGCAACCTCTTCGGGTACTGAGAGTTCCATCTGAGATCTTTAAGCAGACAAATTGGTACAGAATACTGCTCTCCAAATCATCAGTAAGGCTTGCTAGTTTGATCACAAACAGCTCATTTGTTTCCCATAACTCACAGGATCACCTATAAATTATTCTTGCTAGTATTCAAAATTCTGTCTTAAAGTGAACCCATGTATCTCTTTTGTCATCTCACATGCTGCCCGATACTCTCAAATCCCAGAACCAAAACCAACTTAAAAATACCAAGCTATAAAGAACTGGTCCACAAACATATCAGATCCTCTATTTTCTCTGTACAAGGGCTTTATCTCTGGAATTTACTACCCCTACCCCTTGAGACTACAGACATTACTACCTCAATTCAAGACCAACCTTAAAGCTTTCCTGTTTAACACTGCATGCCATTAATCCTTTCGTACTTATGCGCTCTACCGAGGCACCCCACAGGAATAACTGAGGACTTTCCTACTGTTTGTTCCCCTCCCCTCTTTTCTTTGATTAAATGTGGTTCTACCCCTTTCCCTCAATCTCTGAGTAATGTTTATGTTCACATTATTTCTTTAGTGCAAATATTGTAAGCTGCCTAGATGACATGTCCGTATGGCAAAATAGTAAACCCCAATAAACTTGAAACTTGTCTGTGAACATTCTCCCAATGTCAGCATCTGTGAAGGACTCTATGGCTCTGGACTAAAGGTGATATTCAACTCAGATAGAGGGAGCAGTCCCCCTCTCAACACTCCTTCCATGTGTGATCTCCTGTCCAGGCATCATCTGTGGAGTCATGAAGTGATCCATTGTTCCTGCAACAGAAACAGATGGCCCAGAAAGGAAAGTATCTTTCCCTTATCTCTTAGGCATGATTAACACTCTTTGAGGAAAAATTAAGAGGATAGTGACTGAGCTCCCCGCTCAATGGTTCCTTTCAGACTCCATCTGGCCCCTCCAGAATGATAGTATTGACAAAATGTTTTCACCTACCAAGCAAAGGCTGCTTGGATTAAGTTGAATAGATTTAATCCTTCCTCTAGCAGGAATAAATTCAGCAGATTGCATACCATTTCAATTGGAAATTTTGTCCTATATACTTTGTCATGGCCCCTGGCCAATACCGACAAACTCTACATACCAGCAGGGGGTCACAGTCTGATGGCGTCCCTCGCTGACTAGTGGAGGCTGCTTGGCCTCATTTGGAGCAGGGTTCCCTATGGTATGGGTGTGCACCGAAGATGCAGCTTTGAGGGCAGTGGCAGGAAGTCTTGCTGGGCCCCTGAGTAGCTCTGCTTCCAGATCAGGTGGTATTTCCCAGACCTCCCTGTCCTGAGTCCTTGCCTTCACAACTGTTCAGCCTTGCTGCTCGTGGTTGCTGGTCCGTTCCCGATCCTTTGGCATCCAGATCCAGAGAAAAAAAAAATTCTTTGTTGATGTAGATGCCTCTACTATAGGAGCCAGAGCTGTCCTATCCCAGTCCAATCCCAATGGTAAACTATTACCTTGTGCCTTCTTCTCTAGGACGTTTTCTCCAGCAGAGAAAAACTACACTATCGAGAACCAAGAGCTATTGGCCATTAAGATGGCCTTAGAGGAATGGCACCACTTGCTGGAAGGCGTTAAATATACATTCACTGTACTGACCAATCATAAGAATTTGTTGCACCTTCAGGAGACACGCTGCCTCAACCCACGACAATTCCAATGGTCCTTACTCTCCCCACGTTTTGATTTTCTGCTGTGTTTTCAACCGGCTGACAAGAATGGGAAGGCAGACACCCTGTTTCGTTTTCTGGAGACCAGTAAAGAACCATCTGAGCTACAACATATCATTGATCCTGCCCAGATTCTAACCGCTGCCACAATGCCAGTTCCATCAGGCAAAATCCTTTTTCCCACATGACTTTGGGAGGTTGTCTTCAAGTGGGGTCACAACTCTAAAATTGAAGGCCATCCATGGATCTGACGTACTACCGCGTTAACACATTTGTACTGGTGACCCACATTGAGAAGAGATATAAGAGTTTGTCATAGCCTGTCCAGTTTGTGCCACCAGAAACCATCTCATGCATGCCTGCGGGGCCTTCTGCAACCACTTCCTATACCCAGCAAACCATGGACATATACTGCAATGGACTTTATCATTAGCTTTCCTCTGTCCAATGGTTTCTCTAATACCTAGGTGGCGTTGGACCTTTTTTCTAAAATGGCTCATTTTGTACCCCCTCTCCGGCCTACCTACGGGCAACCATCCTAGCCAAACACTTCCTGAAGGAGGTCTTTCATCTGCATAGCTTACCTCAGTCTATTATCTCCGATCGGGAGGGGGGTAAAGTTTACCTCCAAGTTCAGGCGGAGTCTCAACCGGACCCTTCAAGTGGAATTGAAGTTTTCTTCAGGTTACCATCCTTAAACCAATGGTCAAATCAATAGAACAAATCAGAATTTGAAAGCTTTCCTGGGTGCCTATGAATCTACATATGTATCTGGTCCCAGCTTCTACCATGGGCAGAATTTTGTTACAATAATCATGTAAACGAATCTACTGGATCTTCTCCCTTTTGAATTGTGTTTGACCACCACCCTTGGGTTCCCATATCCATCACCCCAGAGATCCCGGTAGTTGAAGATGCCATCACCTCACTCTTCCAGATCTGGAAGACTACTACTGCAAGTGGTCCTAAAATACAAGAAACAGGCAGACAAGAGGCGGTGTCCTGTTCCTCATCTCTCAGTAGATGACCTTGTGCGGCTTTCCAAACGGAATCTCCGCCTCGAGTCATTCGGCCCAAGAGTCATTCAGCCCAATCACCCCCCCCCCCCCCCCCCGGATTTGTGGGCCCTTATCATGTAATCCGCCGAATTGGACCAGTCACTTACCAGCTGAAGCTGCCTCCAAACCTACGGATACACAACACCTTCCATGTCTCCCTGCTGTTTTACCCCTTATATTAAGGAAGAGGGCTAAGAAAACACCAATACTGTTACTGGCTGATGCAGGTTGGGAAGAGGACTATAAGACTGAGGATATCCTAGATTCTTAAAGGGGGTATGGGCCAGAGGAGAATTTCTGTAAACTGGTGTGTCAAGTGCAAGCTTCAATCCTCCTCTGGAGGTTCCATCACCTATATCCTCACAAACTCAAGCCTGGTCCTGGGAGGGGGAGGCCCTTGAGGAGGGGGTAATGTCACATCCCTCGGCCGTCACCAGCAAACTCTACGTACTGGTGGCGGTTCAATGGCGTCCCCTTGTTGGCGGCATTCGGTGTGCCACATTGGAGACATCTGAGCTGCATCGACCCCATTGGGGAGCAGGGTTCCATAGGGTTCACACGTTGGACACGGCTTTGAGGACCGCAACAGGAAGTCCTGCTAGGCCCTGGAGTAACTCTGCTTCTGGATCAGGTGATATTTCCCAAAGCTCCCTGCCCTCAGTGCTTGCAACTGTTCAGCCTTGCTGTCTGTGGTTGCTGGTCTGCTTCCAAGGTTCCAGCCTTCAGCTGCTCTGTCACCAAGTTCTGCTGCTCCTGAGTTCCAGTCCACAGCCCTGTTCCCGTGTTAGTCTTCTGCTGAGTTCCAGTCTCCTGCCACTAGTTCCTGTGACCCGGTCCATCTCTCCACTGTCCCTGCCTCCTAATCCGTGGTTATTCAACTGGAGATCTAGTATCCAGTTTGGTCTTGTGGTGGCTCAGTCTGCCTTCCACAGAGTTCTCCCACCTCACTGGTTTGGAGCCGATGGCCCAAGGACTCACTATTGGGACAGACACCCAGAACTCTCAACACTTTCTTACCTAGGATCTACACATTATCCGTTTATTTGGATTTAGCTCATGCCTTTTTAATAGTAGTTGAAGGAAAGTTACATAAACACACAGTTGGGCTTACAATCTAAGGGGCCCTTTTACTAAGCCACATTAAATGCTAATACACACCTAATGCAGCAAAAATGGCCTAATGTGGAATGCGCTGAAGCATTTTGCGTTAGTTTTGCCATCTGCTCAAAAAATTATCTATAATAGAAAAGAGTGTGGTGTGTGCTTTAGGGGCATGATAAATTGCCCTAGATGCCTAACCAGCTAAGGATCTAAAGGCATATTCATGTCACCTGCAGTTATAACTGGTCGAGGGTCACATTCAGCTATATGTTGGGAAATGGAATAGAAAAATGAGGGGTCATCTCCATTAGAATATGCGTTTAACAGAAGCAGTTCTGCATCAAAGACCCTAACCTGAATAAGTATCCAGCGTCCTTCAGTATCAGTAAGTTCGTTTTGTGTTTTAACTTGTAAAACACAAAAGTACAATCAGATCCACACTACTGCTAATACTGTTGAAAAATCAAAACCAAAATAAGCAGAGTAATACTGTCCATATATCAAAAAATAATAGGGGGAAAAAGTCTCAACAAGTGCGGCAATTATTTAAACTTGAAACCTATTGCACGCACAACAAGTCATCATAGACTGAAAAAAACCCCAATCAGCAAAAAATCATTAAAAAAATTTTTTTTTTAAATGCTGTGTTAATAATCCTAAACGTTCTAATACAATGCTGTAACTTCATGCATCAGCGATCAAAACCAGCTTGCGAATAAACATGTCATAAAGACCACTTATCTTATTTGTGTGGTATAAATCCCAATCTGTTCCTGCTTGCGTTTGGATTCAGACGGTCCCGTTTCGAGATTCTTCTTCAGGGAACCATAACGCGGAACAAAGGGAACAGACTGAATTCTTAGCGAAGTGTGTTATTAGTTCAAATCTATAAACAAACCTTTTTCCAGAGACGGGAAGGTGATAAGACTAGAGGACTTGAATTGAGGTTGCTGGGGGGGGGGGGGGGCACTCAGTAATAATGTCAGGAAATATTTTTTCACAGAAAGGGTGATAGATTCCTGGAATGCCCTCCCGTGGGATGTGGTGGAGATGAAAACAGTAACAGAATTCAAAGACGTATGGGATATACAGAAAGGAATCCTATATAGAAGGTGTGGAACCAAACAAGCTTATCGTTGATTAGATGGCAACACTAATAATTGGGAAGGAAAGCCAGTGCTGGGCAAACATCTACGGTCTGTGCCCCAATCATGACTGGACAGATTGAGCTTCAGTAACTGGAGAACAGGGTCAGTGCTGGGCAGAGTTCTGTGCTCTATACCTTGAAAATGACAAGGACAAATCATGATCAAGTATATATATGTAGTTCACATCATACTTTTATGCGACGATTTATCTTGGGCAGACTGGATGGACCGTACAGGTCTTTATCTGCCGTCATCTACTATGTTAACTATATATAATGACAATTACATGTGAATTTGAGCTTAATGTGCAACATCCTAGCTTCTACATTTCAGTGACCTTTTCAGTATCTATAGATGCCCAAATTTTAAATCCAGTCCTTCATTCTACTCTAATTGCAAGTTCAGTATTGCTGATATAGCTATTTCACTCCTGTCTACCTCTGGAGACATTGCCCTCCCCTCCCTCCCCCCCCCCCCCCCCCCCCCCCCCCCCCAATCTCCTTACAGCAGTATACAACATGTGTGGTCTTTCCAGACACATGCTTGTTCATCAGCTCAAATGCCACTTTAGCAAACTGGTTTTATATGCTTTGGCTAGTTTAAAGCAGTTTCCACTGAATATAAAGGGGAAAAAAATCTGTTCTCCAGCAAGAAAGAAACCTGCTCCCCACCCTCTCACTAGCGAGCCTTATATATTTCACCTTGGCAGGGGGGTGGGAGAAGATATAGAGGAAAAATTAGACAGAAAATCAGTATGAACTTTGGAAAAGTTGGTAAAAGAATTGGTAAGAAGAAATGTCCGATATAATCTGAAACATCTGCATTCTATAATGTCCTGTTCTGAAAGGAGTTTTTTTTTTCTCTCTCTCAGCAGCTCATAAAACAAGGCTACTGGGCCCCTTCTACCTCTATTTAAACTTAGAAAAAAATCAAACACCCAGACTGTCATTAAACAAAATACCTCTGTCAGTTCCCAATGACAGCTGCTTAAATAGGAATTCCATCTACTAGTTTAATAATATTTAATTCAGCTGTACCATTCCATATCCATTTAACTTAAAAAGGTGCATGTGGCACATGAAAAATTAAAATTAAAACTATCAAACTACTAAAATAGTTTTTACTACTGATAATGGGCTATAACCATTTGGGACTAGCCTAATTGTCCTTTAAGAATGTACTGGGAATCTTGAATGCAGATGCAGGAAGCAAAAAAAAAATCCCATTGTTTATTTCAAAAGTGCATTAACTTACTGGTAAGGCCTGCAGAATTTAAAGAATGTCCATTAAATACTGTCTCTGCATGGTCTTATACTGATCTGATTCTGTCATTACTTTATTTTGACTTCAAATTCTCATTTGGAAATTCATAGTCTATAACATCAGTCAAGCATTTCCTGTTGATGATCTACAGAGGATTTGGCCTTTGTGGCCTTTAACTTCTGATACATATAGTACATTATAAACTGCATTATAAACTGGCTGAGAGGAAGACATAAGAGAATTATAGCTAATGGCATTACATTCAAGTGTAGATATTTGGGCTCATTTTCAAAAGAGAAAAAGTCTAAAAAGTGGCAAAAAGCAGCATTTGCGTTTTGCTTGCCAAAACATTCAAATCGCTATTTTCTAAATCTTTTAGAGATGTTTCTCTATGCATTTCTTCTGCACTGCGTCCAAACCACAAGAGGGCATGTTGAGGGCGGGATTAGGGTGTTGCTAACACTTGGACATTTTTCTGCCATAATGGACCAAAACCCAAACACAGAGGACTAAAACTAAGATGTTTTGAGCTAGACCTGTTTGATGATGACTAAGCCTCAAAAAAGTGCCCTAAGTGACCAGATGACCACTGGATAATAAAGGAATGACCCCCCCTTACTCCCCCAGTGGTCACTGACCCCCTCTCCCCCCCCCAAAGACGTGAAAGAAACAGTACACACCAGCTTCTATTGACAGCTTCAGATGTTATGGTCAGTCCTATTACAGCAGCAAGCAGGTCCCTGGGAATAGCCTAGTGGTTGAAGCAGTGCACTATGGAGAAAGGGACCCAGGCCCATAATACAGTCTGTTACGCTTGTGGTAGAAAGTGTCAGCTTACCAAGCCCCCCCCCCCAAAGCCTACTGTACCCACATATAGGCAACACCTGAAGCCATAAGGGCTACTGTAGTGGTGTATAGTTGGGTACAGTAGGTTTTTGCTGGGTTTTGGAGAGCTCACCATACAATAAAAGGGTGTAACAGTGAGATGTGTACCTGGGAGCTTTTATATGAAGTTCACTGCAGTGCCCCCTAGGGTGCCCCACTGCTCTGCTGGGATGTCTGTGTGGCCAGTCTACTAAGAATGCTGGCTCCTCCTACTTCCCAATGGCTTGATTTTGTGCGTTTTCCACTTGGACTTTTTTTTCAAAAATGGACCAAAAAAGAAACACACAGAACACAAAAACATCTAGCAAGATAGACATTTTACCGTTTTCGAAAATCACTACATTCTCTATTCAGTTTCTGGACATTTTGAGCAAAACATCCAAAATAAGACTTAGACATCATATTGAAAATGCCCCTCCACGTATCTAAGACAGTGGTGAATGAAATCATTTGCCCAAGATCACAAGACAGCAACAATACCATAATCTTCTGCTTTTGTACAACATATGTCATGCAATTGTATTTCAGATATCAAAATGTTATATTTATTGGAGATGGGATTCAAATTTTTCTTCATTTATGTAGGAAAACCAAAGAGCGGAAGAAACAGGAGGCCTCATCACTTGTTGCTAAACTTGTGTTAAGAATTTCCCTATAGTGTGCTATTAGGCTTGATAATAATGAAGATAATTTGGTTGATTTCACACATATAAGCCAGTATACGTACACAAAACACTGCTTGTAAAATTACCCCACCTGTACAAGAATGAACAATGACAAGAAAGTATGTTCTTGTTTGAGGCTCTCTAGTAGGCATGTTCAGGGATGGGTTTTCCAGTGGAGGTGTTGTGTGTTGGCCTTACTGTGGGGACATCAAAAAACTAATTTTAGTTTATCATTGCAGACAGTGTTTGTGAAATAATTACAGAATGTGCGTGTGTGTCATTCATTTTTTCTTCTGAGATAGCAAACCTAGTACAGAGAATTGGTTTGTAGAGGACTGGAGTTGGATGCAAAATACTACCATGAATATTCTAATGCTTCCGTATCGCTCAATGATGCAACCTCACATTGAGTATTGCATTCAATTCTGGTCACCGTATCTCAAAAAAGATAGAGGATAAAGAGGATGGAACTCCTCCCATATGAGGAAAGGCTAAAGAGGTTAAGGCTCTTCAGCTTGGAAGAGAGACAGTAGGGGGTGGGGGTTGATTGAAGTCTATAGAATCCTGGAGTGGTGTAGAACTGGTAGAAGTGATGTGAATCGCTTTTTCATTCTGTTGTAAAGTACAAAGCCCAGGGGATACACCATGAAATTACATGGAAATACTTTAAAACAAACAGAAGATATTTTTTTCACTCAAAAAATAGTTAAGCTCTGGAACTCGCTGCCAGAGGATGTAATAGCGTTTAGTGTATCTGGGTTAAAAAAAAAAAAAAAAAAAGGTCTGGACAAGTTCTAGAAGCAAAAGTCTATAGTCTGTTATTCAGATGAACATGGGGGAAGCCACTGCTTGGCCCTGGATTTGTAGCATGGAATGTTGCTACTAATTAGGTTTCTGCAGGTATTTGTGACCTGGATTGGCCACTACTAGAAGCAGGATACTGGGCTAGATGGACCATTGGTCTGACTCAGTATGGCTATTCTTATGTTGTTATGAGAAGGGTGCAACAGAAGGTGTGGCAAGAGACTTGAGGCGGGGCATGGGAGGAGCAAGGAACAGGACCATATGTTGGGTTTTTCTCTGTCAAAACAGTTGGCAACCTTATTAGCAAAAGCAACCAAACAGTGCGACAAAACAGCAGCAAAAGTAAAAAGAATATTAGGGCATATAATGAGAGGAATAACTAACAGATTATGACTTTTTCTGTCCAATGGCCCTGTGAAACCTCAAAAAAAAAAAAAAAAAAAAAGTGTTTTGGTCAATTTTGTGGGGGCACTATATCCATATACCCCCCTGCCACCCTCATGACATGATACTCCAATCGGCATAGCACCAAAAGCATAGAGACCAGCGGGCGCGGGGCCTTGAGCATCTGTGCATGCTCATGGCCTGCCTGCTCCCTCCCTTTCCAAATTTCCTATTTCAGAAGGGGCAGAAGCTGTCAGGCCTTAGGCGGATGCTCAAGGCTCAGCACCTGCCAGCCTCAATGCTTTTAGTGCTGTGCCAGTTGGAGTATCGCCACCCTGGAGGAGGGAGGTAAGGTGCTAAACTTGTTGCCCAGGGGGGGGGGGGAGGAAGGTGGAGAGAAAGACGTTGGAGCAATGTTCCCTTTAAGCACTGAAGTTGACATAAGCTTGTGAGCTCTTACATTCTTGCAATGGGATTGGTAGCATGGAATGTTGCTACTATATGGGTTTCTGCCAGGTACTTCTGACCTGGACTGGCCACTGCTGGAAGCAGGGATACTGGGCTTGATGGACCATTGGGCTGACCCAGAATGGCTATTCTTATGTTCTTAACACACACGCACACATACAAACACTCAAAGAGGCTGGAAAGAATTCCATGAGCCATGCTCTGCATGCTTTCCCTCCTTGTTCACCTGTAGTTTAACTATGTTCATATCTACTCTGAATTTTACCCAGCTACTGAATGTATAAGCACAGCTTAGAGGGAACACTGTTCCCCTGTACAAGCACCACTTTTCTTTTTTTTTTTTTTTTTTTTTTTTGCTAAAAAGGAAAATAGGGGCACTTTAGAATACAGCATGGAAGGACCAAGCTGCTTTCCCCAGCACCTCTGTTACTGATGGTATTATGCACACTGTAATATACTTCAGGAAATTATGTAACAAAAAATCAAAATAATGCATGGCAAAACAATGCAGCATATAACAGAAAAGTATTTGCAGTACTGTATTCTGGAAATACACACAAGTACTTTAATACTTGTCTGTCAGCCCTAGCTCACCAGCCCAGCATCTTGCCGTTGGCTTGCGAGCAGTGATGTTCAGCAGCACTGTAACAAAAATCCTGAGGTTACTGGCAACCATAAAATAATTTACTTATCAATGTTTTTGGAAGGTTGCCAAATAGCTATCAGGCATCAGCTCAGCTAGCCTTTAGTAAGCAGTTGAGTTACCAAAGATTAGGTACAGATAATATAGATATGTGCTGTCTGTATTAGATGTACCTAATAGAGCTGTAGGCTGAGAAACAGGCAGGCCACTGCTGCTCCTTGAAATCTTGGACAAGTCACTTAACCCTCCATCGAATCTGGTACAAAGTTAAAGTGTAAGCCCTTCAGGGGCAAGAAAAAAAAAACCTACGGTACCTGAATGTCACTTGCCTTGAGCTATTATTGAGAAAGCTGTGATCTAAATTCAAATCCAAAATCCAGTATCAGGCATACTGTGAAGTAATACAAAACACTTCAAATATCTCTCAGCATCTAAAAAGAGAGTCTACCATACCATAATAGCAGTAACTTCCACTGGTCACATAACAAGCACCTAATTAGAAAAAAAACACAGCAATAGGTACTAGAAAATCAATAAAAACTATTGGAAAACTAAAGAAACCAGATTAGTATAGATCCATCCTGCACAGTTAATGATAACAGAAAACCATGTCTCTTTCATAAACATAGAACAAAGACAGACCCTCATGCAGTATAAAATAACTAACCGCAAATTAAAAATAGAAATATGTAGACAAATATTAAACTGAACCCCCAAGAAGCCACAGTGGAACACCAGAGAATCAGAAAAAGCAACACATCCACCTGTACTGTGCAAAATAAAAGATAGCAGTTATAAGTTCCAAAACTGGCATATTCCAATCACTACATAAACAGAAAAAGGAAAATATAACAACTTGTCAAAAATGTTTGTCCAATAAAAAGGTATCAAAGGCCAATACCTCCTCCTTCCTCAGTTCAGGACAGTCTGGTACACTGTCCTGATCTTAGGAAGGATTTGGCTGCAAGTAGAAAAATATATTTAGTCCAATAAAAAGGTATCACTATTTTGTATTTTTAAAAATGTTTTATTTATTTTTTAGATTAACACAACTACCACACTATTATATCCTAAATAAAAAATTTAATTTTTAATCTTGGTTGGTCAATTAAATTTTCTAAATTGTGTGGGTCCCATCCTTTGGTTTCTGCTTTCCTTTATTTTTTTCTTAACACTCTTTTTCCTGTCCATTTCTCATTTTTCTCTGCCTGTCTTTTTCATTTTCCCCACTTCATCCACCTCCTTTCAGCTTTCTTCTATTTTTGTGCCTCTCTATCCTGACTTCATTCACTGATTCTTGCTATCCAGTTTCCCTGTTTTTTTAAACTGCATCTACCTACAGCTTTCCATCTCTTCCCCTCACCCTTCCTCTTATTCCCATCTTCCACTAACTCTACCCTCTCCCCTTAATCTAGCATCTCTCCCCCTATTCCAATCCAATCAGCACTCCCCATCCATCTACTGCCTTCTACCTCCCCTTTTCCATTCAGATCTCCCCTTTATCCCCTTCCCATCCAGCAACTCCCCCTCTTCTCCACTCTTTCCAGCTAGCATCTCCCCCTTCCAGCCAGGCTGTTGTTTACCCTCCAGCACCCTTCCTCTCTCCCTTTCAACGCATCATGTCCCCTTCTCTCTACCCTTTCCATTCAGTATCTCCCCAACTCTGTCAACCAGTGTTTTCTCCTTCTCTCGAACTCTACCCCTTTCCATCCTGAGTTTCTCCCCCTTCCTTCTTTCACCCACCAACTTCCCCCCTTTCCATGCAGCATCTCCCTCTCCCTCTCTATTATTTATATGAAAGTTTATATCCACGTATACCAAGTGCCTATGGGAGTGGGGAGAGCCTGCTGTACCTCCTGCCCTCTCCGGATTTTTGGAGGTGCCATGGCACCCGTGGCTCCTCCTGTTCCGATGCATATGGGTCAATGAATGTTACGTTGATTTAAAACAGCAAAGAATGTTAAACTGATTTTGCCCACACAAAATATTAAATTGTTTTTGCACAAACTAACCCCCAGATTCTATACAGTGCACCTAGAGTTCCACACTGAAATCCAAGCGGATTCTATAACAATGCACGTAACTTAATTGGTTTAACAAGCTAATCAGTGTTAATAGAACTTAAGCAGCAATAATGAGCACAAATTGGTAAAAAATTAGAATTTACGCACACAAATTCCTAAGCGTATTCTGTAACGCACTGCGCCTAAATTATAATGCATGCAGGTAAAAGTGGGCATGGTTATAGGCAGGGAAACAGACATTTTGTGGGCGTTCCAAAATTTACATGCACTGTTATAGAATATGGCCCAGTACTTGTAAATCTATGCACTGGGATTTACACCACACTTTCGTTGGTGTAAACAGATGCTGTGAATTCCACCTAGGCGTAATTCCATATACCGTGCCTAAGTTTAGGCGCTGTTTATAGAATATACCTAGGCGGAAATATTTACCGTGCGGATTTTTTTTTTTAGCGCCATATATAGAATCTGGTCCTTAAGGTGCAATTCTGTAAATGGGCACCTCCATTTAGGTGCCCTGAGAACATGCAGTGAACGCCTATTCTGTAATGGCATCTAGGTGCCCAGATCCCATTACATAATATTTGCATGACCCAGTAACAGCGATACCAACATTTAGGCACCCACAACAACACCAGCTATAAACCTGCTGTAACTGCATGCACCTAAATGTGGCAGAAGCATGCATAACTTGATGTATTCTCTAAGTTGTGCATGTTAAGTGGAACACCTGATCATGCTCCTACCATGTTCTGCTCATATGAACGTCAGCCCCTTGCATTTACTTGCTATGCTACTTTCACGCTCCTTTACCAAATAACGCTTAGGTGTTTCTCTGCCACTTACACACAAAAGTGTATGTAAGCGACAGAGTTCTGCACACTTACTCGCTCTGGTACATACATATAGGTACCATTACAGATTTGTCCTTTAAATCTTTTAAGGCATGGTAACAAACCAAGGACTCCTTTTACAAAGGCATGCTAGCGTTTTTAGCACACACTAAATTTAGCGCACTAAAAACGCTAGCAAGCCTTTGTAAAAGGCCCCCCCAAATGCATTAGAGTACTGCATTTAATACTGGAGACTAAACATGAAAAAGTGCACCCAGAAAACATAGCTGGTTCAGACAGCAGCTGATAAAATAAGCAGTATTCACTATAAAAATATATAGGGAGAGAATGAAAAGTCCTCAACTTGCATACTGGAGGAAAAGAAGGGTGGACATGGAAGAAACATTCACATACTTCAAAGGAATAAATACACAGGAGTTGGGCTTGTTGAAATGAAGGGGTCTCAGGATGACAGGGAAAGACTCGGGAATAATCAAAGGAAAATTCTCACAGAGTTGTGAATCTGGAGATCAATTTCCCTTTGGAGGAGCTTCAGATTTCAAGAAAGTATGAGACAGGCATGGGGGGGGGGGTTCTCTGGAGTAGGGAGAAGGATGGAAATGTGAAGGATCAATTAGGATCTACAGCACAGAATCTACTTTGCATGTGTTGTGGGGAGGGGGGAGGGTTTATTTTGTTACAATTTTTTTCCTTGCCTTAGTTTCAATGCACGCTATTTAGTTTTAACATATAGTGCAGCCAAATTCATAAGACTACACAACATGCTTTTCACTAACATGCATTAACAGTTTTCAGGTATTACAGATTAATAGCCAAAATTAACTCGTTATAACTGCTAAACCTCCGTGTTAATGGTTGGTTGGTATTGTGCCCAGCATCTTCCCAGTTAGCAGAGTCAATACACTTACCATGCATTAACTGCACTGCAGTTAACCCAAATGCATGTAATGCCACCTAGTGAGGTGGCATTAATGCTCTGTTGCATTAACTGACAAGGAGTGGGGCAGAGAATTTGTGGGGACAACACCTTATACTTAACACTGTACCATGTGTTAAGTATAAGGTGTTGTCCCCACAAATTCTCTGCCCTATTCCACGTTTGTCATTTAATGCCAGAATTAGTGCGCACTACATGTCAAGCTGCTGCATTAACTGTTAGCATGGGCATGTGCTAACTAATAGACTTTAGTAAAAGGGGCGCTTAGTATGCACTAATTTTAATCAGCATGAATTAAAATCAAAGCAACAAAATGAGAATTTACATCCCTACTGGATGGGACTTTATGATATCAACATGTTTGTGTGTTTCTGTCTACACACATGCAATAGGCATGAAAAGATTCTGAAAACAAGTTAATAATCAGCACTGTGATAAAAGCCATAGACTACTCAGAATTTCTCTTTTTAAGGACTCTACAAGGCTCAAACAAGCAAAGAGATGCCAGGAGACTTCTCTTGGGAAATGCTTCATGAAAAACTATATTTATTTTTACAGAAATAGAAGTGAGATCACCCTCACAACATCCCAACACATTATAAGCATACCAAAATTCCAAACAGAATCAATTCACGGCCTGTATTTGTTCAACTTATCTTCTCTTTCTCTTCACTCCCATATTCATTAAATCTGAAGCCTAAAAACAGCCTCACCCTGGACAATATTTCCCCCATACACAAGTCATGTAATCCTCGTTACTATCATAGTGGCCCTTTCTGGCTCTTCATTTGAATCCTGTCTGACTGGGTGTCTAGGTTCACATCAGGCTCTGCAAGTTAGATTAAACAGTATACTTTTTGCTTATTTACAACACAAACTTTTACTGACTTCTGCTCAGTCTGTGCTGAGGCACCAGTCTTCAATTTTGCTTTGAACTTCTTTCATTTATTTTGACTGGAGAAAAGAAACTCGTCTTCCCTTCATATTACAAATAACTCTCCTCATGCCCTGTGATCGGTGCTTGATCTATATTTACATCTAACCCTCCTCCTGGACAACAAAAAAAAAAAGCCTATAGCAACCTGCATCAATTGATCATTCAAGGATATCAGAAGCAGAAACTATAAAGTTCATACCTACAATCCGTGAGTTAAAGTTTTATTTTAACTACATAACTATTTCTAAAATTCTGAATCTGTTAGATTCCTTAAAACTAAAGTCAACCATCAACCCCCTCTGCATTAAATTTCCAAAGAAATTCACATAGAAGTGCTAAGTACAGCTATTTGTTTCTCTATTGCTGGAAGCCTTTGATCTTTAACTCACAAGTTACAGAGGTGGTTTCAGTTAGCAGTTTCTGATCCTGGTGTCCTTTGTTCCAATTGATGCAGATCTCTGGAGGTTTTTCAGTTGTAAACCAGCTTATTTCATAAGCAAAGAGAGTCAAAGTTCATATCTATAACTTATACTATCTCTAAAGCTCTGTTATCTTGCTGAAGCATCCTCAGCATTAAAACTTCAAATAATTTCACAGGAATGAAACACATGCATCTGATGCATGTCTAATGACCAGAAGTGACTGTTAAATATTAGATACTGGACTTTAAAAACCAAGTTACCAAGCATTTCCCCTGGCTACATTCCAAGATATGGTTACTGTCAATGACGCCTCATTGCCTGCAGTAATTACAAACCTGCATCTTGAATATATAACAACATAGTAGATGATGGCAGATAAAGACCTGTACTGTCCACCCAGTCTGCCCAACCAGACAAACTCATTATATGTGATACTTTATATGAACACCTAACCTTGATTTGTCCTTGCCATTTTCAGGGCACAGACCGTGGAATTCTGCCCTGCACTAGCTTTGCTTCCTAATTACCGATGTTGCCACCAAATCTCCACTAAACTTCTGTGGATCCATTCCTTCTGAACAGGATTCCTTTGTGTTTATCCCACACATTTTTGAATTCTGTTACCGTTTTCATTTCCACCACCTCCCGCAGGAGGGCATTCCAAGTATCTACCACCCTCTCCATGAAATAATACTTCCTATTTTTCCTGAATGAAAAGAGAATTATCTGGATTTGTAACCATAAGAGCCACACTGTTGCCCAGCGTTCGCCATAAACTCTCTCCAAATACTTGACCTGCACATTTCTGTACTCATAACCATACTTCAACTCTAACATAAAATCAACAACTATATAACATGAGAGCTACAGTGTGGCTTCTCACCCGACAAACTCTCCCTACTGCTGCACGACTGACTTTGGAAGAATGGCAGCTTAAATGAGGAACCCTATCTAATTACAGCAAGTCATAGCTTCATTTTGAAGTCTTGTCACAACAGCACATCCACACCTCCCCACCTTATGAGTTCTTAAGACACCATGACCTCTTCTCACCATTGGTAGCAAGGATAACTCAATTCTGAAATCTTTAACAGCGCACATTTAAAACTGAAAGAGCGCTAAACCCGACTGACAAACTAGCTCAAATAGCTACAACCATGAAATGGCTCACATGGATTTGCTTAGCCCTCTTGAGCATGTCAGGCGGCAACCTACTAGATAACTTAGTGCCTAATACTATCCCCATAATCTATAATCAGTCTAGAAAACCCTGTACTAATTGTTATGTCGGATACCTGCTAGACAATGTCGATATATACTACCGTCAGAATACTACTATGGTTACGGACCAGAACAAAATGGCTAACATTCAGCAGCCTACAAAACCTCGCTACCTTTTGCAATTAACCAAACAACTCTCCCCTTTGGAACATAAGTCTCAACTCACTCCTGTCCCAGCCATCTATAGCAACCCTAGATCTGTGGGGAGCAAGGCTCTCTTACTCAGGGATGTGATAAAATCTTCAGATCTGGGCTGTTTATCTCAAAACATGGCTCACAGAAGTTGATAGTCCACCCAGTTATGGTATTCTTCATTCTCCAAGAAAGGGTAAAAAAAGGAGGCAGAATTGCTCTTATTTTTAAAAGTGTTTTCCACGTGTTTTCAGTTAGTTTTGGAGTTTTCCCTGAACTGGAATACATGCTATGCAAATTCTACGATGATTCAAAAGATGCAAATCAAATCACCCTACTCCTTATTTACTGTCCTCTGGGAGCTTGGTCCAAGGCAGAGAACCATTACTTGTAGAGATTACTTTCTCTGCCATGTCACAATTCTCAAGGATTATCTTCCTGTGAGACTTAAACCTACACCTGGAAAACGATGCAGACACCAGTGTCCACAACTTCAAATTATTCCTGAAGGACTGTGAACTAACTACATTCTCCGAGGGTGCAACTCATGAAAAAGGACACATGTTAGACTTCACGATGTCCTATCCTAATAGCTGAATTCATTCAAATGGAAGCCAGTACCATGGTCTGACCATTTCCAACTGGATTTCACCATTGATATCTGTATGTGAAGCTTAACCAGACACAAGTAATCTCCACCAGAGGTAAAATCAACGAGGCCACTTTCTGATCGAAGCTAACATATTCCCTCAATACCTCATCTCCTATACATGGTTCGATCAAATGTCGCTAGGACACTAGACAAAATTGCTCCATTTACCATTAAAAAGGTCAAGACATCCAGAAATTCGCCATGGTTTTCAGAGGAATTACCCATCCTAAGAAAAAAAGAATGTCAACACCTTGAAAATCAATGGAGAAAGAACAAAGATACTACCAATAAATCTAAATGGAATTCAGCCTTCCGACGCTACAACAAGAAGGTATGACTCAAAACACCAATACTATAGTAACCTAATAGGTTGAGATGATCTTGACAACAAAAAACTTATCCTTAGTTAAAACACTAGCTTCCACTAATAAGGATGAACATTCACAGAAAATATGTCCCACTGCCCAAGACCTTGCTGATCATTTCGCCAATAAGATCCTCCAAATTAGGTCTGAACTATCTAAGGCTATTCCAACAGAGGAAACTAGCCCAACCCATAGTTCAGCCTTAATTGCCAGAGATCCTATAACCCAAGAACTCAAAACTGACCAAAACGAGGAATCTTTTCAACCACTAACAGCTGAGGATGTAAGATCAATACTGTTGAAATGCTCCTGAGCCAACTGCTCTCTGGATCAATGCCCAAAACACCTACTCAAATCCGTCCCTATGGAAGTAGTAAAACTGGTTACTCTATGATCTCAGTGAGTTGTAAAAAACTGGCTCCCTTACTCCTAATATGGGCAAAATTGTTCTCACTCCACTACTGAAAGGATCTGGGCTAGACAGAACTTGGCCTGTAAACTACCATCCAGTGACAAGCATACCCCTTTAAACTAAAGCACTAGAAACCTACATTAGTAAGCAACTTTTTATCTGGAAAATTTTTCTATTTTACACTGGTCACAATTTGGCTTCAGATGTCAAACAACAACTATGCACAGGCGACCAAGTAATTCTTCTCCAATTTGATATAACTGGTGGTGTTCAATGCAGTTGACCTTGAATACCTGGATCAGATAGGAATAACAGGGACTGTGCTCAAATGGTTTAGTGAATTCCTTTCAAATCAAAGCCATTCTGTCAAGCAAAACAACCAACTTTCCAACTACTGGTCTACTAACTGCGGTATCTCCCCTCTCACTGATCGTGTTCAACCTCTTTATGTCATCCCTTGCCTCAATACACCTGGGACTTAATAAACTACTATTATTCTGTCACGTTACTAAACAGGAACTGGGTTTATGAGCCCTTGGGCCACTGCCGAGGAGCGGCAGTGGCAGGCAAAACCACCCCACACCAGAAGCAAGGTAGAACAGATGTACCGGCAAATCCAGGCTAGGTCTCTAGGCAGTCAGCCAGCAAGCAGAAGACAGGTCCAGGCAAAGGTTCAAAAGGCAGGCGGCAAGCAAAGCAAAGTCCAGGTCCAGGCAAAGGTTCAAAAGGCAGGCAGCAAGCAAAGCAAAGTCCAGGATCAGGCAAGTTTCAAAAGGCAGGAAATCAGCAAAAGCAGAATCAGGTCCAAAGTCTCTCAGGCAGAAGTGCACAAGCACCCATGTACCAGGGCCTAAGGTGATGCAAAGGCAAAGCAGAAAGGTTTCAAAATGGCTAATAAGCCCAGCAGCAGCTGAGACTCAGCTGCAACAATCACCAGGCAACTAAGGGTGCTGTGCAAGTTCAAACAAAACAAGCAGGTCTGGCAGTCTCTGGAAGATCCGGACCGGACTGGGCTGAAATCTGGAACGGGTGACAGCACACAGACAATCTAATGCAGCCAGCACACAGAGACAGAGACAGAACTAACTCACAAAGAACAGACAGAAGCCTGCTCAGAAACTGACCACAGGAAATAAGGTGAGTCTGAGAGGGGGCACGGCCACAGACGTGACATATCCTACGCGGATGACATCCTGCTTCTCTTACCAGTAACAGCATCAACCAAAGATCCAACTCACTCTATAGTGAATGATATGAATGTTAGCACCTGGGCCCTGACCAATAAACTGAAACTGAATGTGCAAAAAACCAAGGTCCTATGGTTCTGAAATGAGGGAGTTGAGGTCCCATCATCAATATCTTTGTCCAATGGTCAAAGCTTTACAGTTGATTCTGAAACCAGAGTACTAGGGGTCTTGCTTGAATCTTCACTCACTTTCTCTTCCCATATTAATCAACTATGGAAGAAAACACTATTCAAAATGAGACAGATATGTCTAAGTCAGACCATTCTTCACCTAAAAGCCTTTGCACTACTAGTCCAAATGTTAGTCCTACTCACTTGGATTACGGTAACATTCTATTTCTTGGTATTAAGTGTCAATATCAGAAAATCATACAGAATACAGCTGCAAGACTAAAAATACAGATTGAATAGATATACTAGTGTTTCAGCTCATCTAAACAAACTGCACTGGCTTCCCATAACAGAAAGATTCAGTTCAAAAGCTGCTTGTTTAGTTTTCCAAATCTTACAGGGCTTCACCTCTGAACTGCTGACTTAGACCACTTCGCTCTCTGGTCCAGTCTAACAGACTGAAACAACAACTAATGCTAGATCACCATTTCAAAAGACAGTTCGAAATCAGAAGATTTTCAGCTCTCTATTCCCTGTACTTGGAGTCAAAATATGGAAAACTACCTATTCCCATCAGAACAGAAAACAGCTACCTCAACTTCAGGAAGAGGCTAAAAACCTCTCTCTTTCCAAAGACTGCTTCATAATAATCAATCATGACTTCTACTTCCTAGTATCATTCATATCCTTTCCTTTAACGTTTTAGTCTCATGCTTTACACCAATGGTCTCTAATGTTTCTCATACCTCACACTAACACTATCTGCTTTTGTCTCACCTAGAATATAAACTGCACTGAACCCTGGAAAGGGGATATTAGTGGTATACAAGAATTGAATTTTTCTTATAAGTTCAGTATCTTTTTGATGACAAGTGTCTAAAATCGACCACCACATTCCAAATGTCACTAAACCATAAAGAGCCAAAAGTATCACCACATTTTTTTACTCTTCCCTCTATTCAATACATACAAAGATATACCAACTAAAATTGTAGAAGAGCAGCTGCCAATGACACAAACACAAACTCAGATATTTAGGGGGCCCTTTTACTAAGGCGTGCTGAAAAATGGCCTGCAATAGTGTAGATGCATGTTTTGGGCGTGTGCAGAATCATTTTTCAGCGTACCTGAAAAAAATGCCTTTTTTTATTTTTGATGAAAATGGACATACATCAAAATGAAAATTGCCACGCGTCCATTTTGGATCCGAGACCTTACTGCCAACCATTGACCTAGCGTAAAAGTCTCATGTGGTAACCGGACAGTAATTGTCTATGTGCGTAAAACACTGATTACCGCCCGCACACCAGAAAATAAAAATATTTTCCTGCACACGTAGCGGACGCGCGTCAAAAATGAAATTACCACACGAGCAAGTGGTAGTCAGGCGGTAACTCAAAATTGACGCACGTTGGGCACACAAGGGGCATAATCGAACGGGGCACCCAAGTTTTCATGAGGAAGTCCTCACAGGACGGCCCTGCGAAGGGGCGGGGAAACCCGTATTATCGAAACAAGATGGGCGTCCATCTTTCATTTCGATAATACGGTCAGGGATGCCCAAATCTCAACATTTAGGTCGACCTTAGAGATGGTCATCCCCGGTTTTCAACCATAATGTAAACCGAGGACGCCCATCTCAAGAATGACCAAATCCAAGCCCTTAAGTCGTGGAAGGAGCCAGAATTCATAGTGCACTGGTCCCCCTAACATGCCAGGACACCAACCGGGCACCCTAGGGGGGGCACTGTAGTGGACTTTACAAATTGCTCCCAGGTATATAGCTCCCTTACCTTGGGTGCTGAGCCCCCCAAAACACACTCCCCACAACTGTACACCACTACCATAGCCCTAAGGGGTGAAGGGGGCACCTACATGTGGGTACAGTGGGTTTCGGGTGGGTTTTGGAGGGCTCCCATTTACCACCACAAATGTAATAGGTGGGAGGGGATGGGCCTGGGTCCGCCTGCCTGAAGTGCACTGCACCCACTAAAACTGCTCCAGGGACCTGCATACTGCTGTCATGGAGCTAGGTATGACATTTGAGGCTGGCATAAAGGCTGGCAAAACATTTTTTTAAGTTTTTTTTGGGTGGGAGGGGGTTGGTGACCACTGGGGGAGTAAGGGGAGGTCATCTCAGATACCCTCTGGTGGTCATCTGGTCAGTTCGGACACCTTTTCACGACTTGGTCGCAAGAAATAAAATGGACCAAGTAAAGTCGGCCAAGTGCTCGTCAGGGACACCCTTCTTTTTTCCATTATCGGCCGAGGACGCCCATCTTTTAATCATGCCCCAGTTCCGCCTTTGCTACGGTGCCAACATGCCCCCGTGAACTTTGGTCATCCCGATTTGTGTCGGAAGATGGGCGCCCTTCTCTTTCGAAAATAAGCCTGATAGGCACCTACGTGGCTTAGTAAAAGGGCCCCTAAGTATTTGAATGGTATTAATATACAAACAAACCTCTTCCAGAGAGAGGTGGAGGCAGTAGAATTAGAAGATATAAATGGAGGTTGCATGGCAATAGACTTAGGGGTAAAGTCAGGGAATACTTTTTCACAGAGAGAATAGTGGATGCCTGGAACGCTCTTCCAGGTGAGGTGATGGAGTCAACAACATTGAAGGAAATCAAAAATATGTTGGATAAGAACAAGGGTTGCCTAAATAGGAGGTATTATGTTGGACAAGAGTAGTTAGGATAGAATTCTATGGTCTGTGTCCTGCAAATGACAAAAGACAGGTGTGGATTAGGGAACCAAGGCCAATGCTGGACAGACTTCCACGGTTTGTGTCCCACATATGGCAAAAGACAGATAAAGATCAAGTCTGCATATTGCATATCACTTTATTAATATATGCTATAAGTGAGGATGATGTGCATCTCAAGAGGGAGGGGGAAAATATCTTAGATTAGCAAGTTAAATATGGTTAGAAATACTTTTGGTTATAAAATATTGTCCCAAGACTACATTGTATTTAACTACCTATATGTGGTTGGCATAATAGCAAATTGCCAGCAAGTGTTTAAGTATGAATGAATTGGGCAGACTGGATGGACCCTGTTAGTCTGTAACTACCATCATTTACTGTATGTTACCATAATTGTGGTGCATCCCCTACTGAAAAAGCTCCCCTTGACCCAGTGGCGTACCAAGGGTGGGGCGGTGGGGGCAGTCCACCCCGGGTGTAAGCACAAGGGGGGTTGCTCCACTCCCGCTGCTCCCACCCAAAGGCCACTGGCGCTGCAGTCCCCAGTCCCCACCTGCCTACTCTCAGCTCCCTCAACAGCCCTCTTCTCTCTGTCACCCAGCACCTTGCATTTAAAAAAAAAATCTCAGAATCGGCGGTGCAGCGCCTCGCGTCTGCCTGTAAAAGAAGCAGATCGCCTTGTCGGGCCTTCCCTCACTGTGTCCCGCCCTCACGGTAATAGGAAGTTACATCAGAAGAGGGTGGGACACAGTGAGGGAAGGCCCGATGAGGCGATCCGCTTGTTTTACAGGCAGACATGAGGAGCTGCACGCTGGTGCTGTGCCGCCGAATGAGAGATTTTTTTAAATGCAGGGGTCTGGGTGGCAGAGAGAAGGGAGCTATCGAGGGAGCTGAGGGTAAGCAGGTGGGAACTGTATTGGTGGAGCTCAGATGGGAGAAGGGGGCTGGAACTGGAACTAGGGTCTGAGAAGGGGACAGGAGGAAGAATGGGGCCATGCCTGAGGCAGGGGCAGGTAGGAGAATGGGGCTGGGGTTGAAAAGGAGGGCAGGTGAGAGAATGGTGCTGGGGCTGAAAAGGGGGGCCCTAATGCAAGGGAGGTGGTTGAAGGGGACTGGAACTGGAGGCTGAAAAGGAGGGTAGGTGGGATAAGGGGGCTAGTACTGGAACGAGGGGCCGAAAAGAGGGGGCAGAGAGAGAGAGAGAGAGAGAGAGAGACAGAGAGAAGGCAGACACTGGATGGCAGGGGCAGGAAGAGAGAGAAAGCAGACAATGGATAGCAGGGTGACAGTGAAAAGAAGATGAGGAAAGCAGAAACCAGACAACAAACTGTAAATAAAATATTTTTTTGCTTTTTTTTCGCTTTAGGATAAAAGTAGTATTGTAGCTGTGTTAATAAATGTTTATAAATACAACACGGAAATAAGGTAATCTTTTTATTGGACTAATTTTAATACATTTTGATTAACTTTCAGAGAACAAAATACCCTTCCTCATGTCAGGATAGGAGACTGTAACAGCACTATAACAGTATTGACCTGAGGAAGGAGGTTTTGGCCTCTGAAAGCTAAATGTGTTAGTCCAATAAAATGGTATTTTATTTATATCTGTTTTATTTCTATTTGTTTATTTGTAAAGTGGTAATTGGTATTTGTTAGTTTTTTTTCAAATTTACATCTGCTATCTTTATATTTTGCACAGTACTAGGGGACATTTTCTGTTTCTGTGGTGTTGCATTGTATGCAGAATCTGGCATCTTGGGGGTTCAGTTTAATTTTTGTCTAAATGGAAAGTTTATGATTACTCATTCTATAGTGGATTAGGGTGTATCTGTGTTTGTGAAAAAGACATGGCTTTCAGCTGGCAATGACTATGTAGGATCGATGATCTGTACTATTCTGGCTGGTTTCGTTTTACAATAGGTGAATTGATATTCTAGTGCTCACTGTCGTGTTTAAGATGCTTTCCTTTTCCTTGTGTGACTCGTAGAAATTACTGCTGTATGGCAGAATTGTTCTATAGGTCCTGAGTGTTTTGTATTCTCGGTATGCCTAGTACTGGATTTTGGATGGGGGTGTTAAAAAATGACCGGCCCCGGGTGTCAAATACCCTAGGTACGCCACTGCCTTGACCAAAGCAGGGCAGTTTAACAGCCAGTTTCTAGCATCCATTTCCTGGCAAAATTTATAGAACAGACTATCTACATTCAACTCAACAACTGGCTAAATAACATAGGTCTAGCCAGTGGAGGAGTAGCCTAGTGGTCAGTGCAGTGGACTTTGATCCTGGGGAACTGGGTCCAATTCCCACTGCAGCTCCTTGCGACTCTGGGCAAGTCACTTAACCCTCCATTGCCCCTGGTAGCTTCGCACCAGGCAGGCAAGTCACCAGGTGATCCCCATGTCCACCAGCCCCCCAGCTATCTATATGCCTAATGATCGAATCACCAACTACAACTGCTGTCCTAACCCTTCCCTCCTGGACAGCACTTGAAGACATATCCTCGGTGCGAGCAAAACTTTCAGCTTCAGAACAGATGATCATATAACACGCCTAATACATTCTGACCAACAGAATTCCTTACATTTAGATATGGGTTGGATAATACCAGATGCCTAAATCAGTATTCTCCATGCTATGGAAGGAGATGACTCCAAATAAGTATCCTTTCGTTGGGTGCAGAGAAGGCTTTGACAAAATTGAATGGCCTTACTTATTTTCTGTTATCAATTTTGATTTAAGCAACAGCTCTTTGTGATTAGATTAAAGATTTTATATACTTTGCCCTTGGCTGCTGCACAAGTGAATTGGTAGATATTTTTTACTCCTTTCTTTTGGAACGTGGTACATGTCATGTCAAGGCTGCTCTCTCAAGGAATACCCAACATACAGCAATTCACACCAAATGACGCACTATATGTTCAAATAATTTATTAACATCTAAGACTAGACACAGACCATGTTTTGGCCACTAGGCCTGCATCAAGGGTCTACAATAAAATCATAAAAATATAATTGTAAATATGACACTAAAGATATTAAAGTTAAACGCTAATTCAGAAAATTAAACAAAAACTATTATGCCAGCTCAATAAAAGTGCTCTAATGGCAATTAATGGGAAGACAAGAGGAACAACCAAAGTAATCTGGATCACACATGAGATGGAACACTGACAACTAGCTATATATTCTAGAAAAATCCTCTGTACATATGATGCATTTCGAAAATAATAGAGGCGACGAAAATGATAAAGGGGATGGGACAACTTCTCTATGAGGAAAGGCTAAAGCGGCTAGGGCTCTTCAGCTTGGAAAAAAGGTGGCTGAGGGGAGATATGATAGAGGTCTATAAAATAATGAGTGGAGTGAATGGGTAGACATGAATCTCTTGTTTACTCTTTCCAAAAATACTAGGACTAGGAGGCATGCAATGAAGCTACAAAGTAGCAAATTTAAAACAAATTGGAGAACATTTTTCTTCACTCAACGTGTAATTAAACTCTGGAATTTGTTGCCAGAAAATGTAGTAAAAGCAGTTAGCTTAGGGAGGTTTAAAAAAGGTTTGTATGGCTTACTAAAGTAAAAGTCCATAGACCATTATTAAAATGGACTTGGGGAAAATCCACTGCTTATTTCTAGGATAAGCAGCATAAACTGTATTGTACTTTTCTGGGATTTTCCCAGGTACTTGCGACTTGGATTGGTCACTGTTGGAAATAGGACGCTAATTGGTGAAACTACTTCATTAAAATATTTCAAACCAAATTAAAATGTTAGCACAATAACTAGAGTTCCAGGTTGTAAAGCAATTCAAAGTGTCTGGAGGTCTATAAATGTGACCCATTGTGGATACAAATTAAACAGGATCTTCTGCATGTAAAGACATAGCAATTTCCTGGCCGGAAACAAAATGCCAGTAAAATGAAAAATTCTCTATTCTAATTTAACCTTGATATCCTTAGGCTATGTGTTGTACTGCACAAAGCGTTCTCTGATTTTACTTAGCAACGTAAGGAAAACAGAATTATGTTTGAAAAGCTCACATTGCCCAAGAAGTCTGGAAGAGTGGACTTCCTAACATTAAAATATACTGGTGTGCCTACCTGCCTGCCTGCCAGCTATTATTAGTCCAACCTGCAAAATATCCTCTCACCGGAATAGACTGGAGGTAAAGATACTGTCTCATTTTTCCCTTCCTTGATAATGACCCCACTCCCCAAACCCCTAAAAGGGAAGCTTTAATGAGAAATTGGGTAGAGAGGAGATCTTTGGTCAGAGTGGTTTCTGTCATCTTGGCTGAGCAGCAGCAATGTAGCAGAGGTAGTAGAAATGCATTGATTTCATAAAACATTACATGGCTGAGCTAGGCAGAGAGAGGAAGATGGACAGCACCTTATGTTAATTATTCACTGATGGAGAAACAGACTGATGGGATCACATTTATCAACTTTGGGAATATTATCCACTAAAGGGGATAACGGGGATAAAGTAAAATGGGTCTAGTGATACAAACACACAGAGGAAGGATAGCTGAAACTAAATCAGAGAGGGACATATTGTCAGAAACGTGGTGACTGAAGGGGGATCTAGGTCTTGGCCATTTGCTTTCTACTGGGGAAACTATTACTGCTGGTCACAGAGCTCTGTTAAGAGCTGGTACTCTGTGCCACAGCAGGGAAAGTACCCTATGAATTCCTCCTGAAGACTGACAGTGGGGAGGTTGTCCCTCTACTTGGGAATCCCTGTTACTGCTGGTCCAGCAAAAAGGTTGACCTCTATGGGGAAGTTCTGGGACTGGTGGTCACAGAGCTCTGTTAAGAGCTGGTATTCTGGGCCACAGCAAAACCCTAAGAGGCACCTTGAGAAGATAGGGAAGATCAGTAATCCTTGGGAGGTGGCTCAGGGCAAATCAGTCCTTGGGAGTGGCTCAGAGTAAGGCATAAGTCCTGGGGATCCATTTGGACCCTAGGTCCAGTGGCAGAGGAGGCCCTTGGGAGTGAGTTTGGGGCATATCAGCCCCTGGAAGCCAACTCAGAGCAAGGCCTTTAGAGGCAAGAGGGGGTGCCCAAGATCCAGTGGCTGAAAGCTTCTGAGGTGCTATCAACACTGGGAGTAGAACGGTGGTTCATGGGGTGCAGACCGACCAGGGGCGTAGCTACGGGTGGGCCTGGGTGGGCCCAGGCCCACCCAATTTCGGCCCAGACCCGCCCGCCGCCCACCCAAGTGCGCACACAGTTGCAGCAGCAACACAGCACAGCAGGGACGGCACCCGCTCTGGCTCAGCTGAGCAGGCTCCAAGACTTCAGCCCGATTTTGTCTCACTCAGGCCCGCCAGGGGTGTATCTGTGTGGGGCCACAGGGGCCTGGGCCCCCGCAGATTTCACCCTGGCCCCCCTCCCCGCCGTCAACCCTCCCCCGCTGCTTACTTTTGCTGGCGGGGGGCCCCAACCCCCGCCAGCCGAGGTCCGACCCGCAATCTCCATATTTCGTCTTCCTCCGTGGCCATGTGCTTCAAGGAAGTAACGCTGCAGTGCTGATTCGTTGAATCCAGTTCGGCGTCTGACGTCGCAGCACGTCAGACGCCGAACTGGATTCAACGAATCGGCACTGCAGCGTTACTTCCTTGAAGCACATGGCCACGGAGGAAGACGAAATATGGAGATTGCGGGTCGGACCTCGGCTGGCGGGGGTTGGGGCCCCCCGCCAGCAAAAGTAAGCAGCGGGGGAGGGTTGACGGCGGGGAGGGGGTGGAGAGAGGCGGCGGCGGCGGGGGGGGGGGAGGGAGGCAAAAATGTGCCCCCCCTCTCTGGCTCTGGCCCCCCCCTACCGCCGGATTCCAGATACGCCCCTGAGGCCCGCCCACCACCCAAGCGCACAGCAGCGGCAGCCTAGTGTACCACGTCGCAGGCAGCCGGGCACCTGTCACGCTCAGCTGATCATGTTCAGTCAACATCTGAACATCAGCCCGTCTAGACGCCCTAGTTACCTTCGGCAATGCAGGGCCCAGCGCGCCGTATCATAGTTTTCCTGATGATTTCCAGATATCATCTATCCTATGCGGTAGCGAGCAGCGCTAATGATGACTCGACGTGGCTGTGCGCGGCGGCTTGCTCAGCCTTGCTCTCGCTCCGTCCGCTCACTGCCTCGTAGCATCTGAGGGCATGGGGAGGGCATGGCAGGCTAAAAAAAAATATCTGCAGCACGTGCACACACACACACACGTAGGTGTGAGGTGAGCCTCAGCCTGGCCCTGGCCCTGCCTGGACGTGGGAATTCATTGGCTGCAAAGTTGAGAATCATTTCAGAGAGTTCCAGTGTCTCCACTGAGTCCTAACTTTACTGCCAAGGTAAGCAGGAGCCCAGGAGCCAGCAGGTAATAAAATTGTAAATATCTTTTTTTTTCATCATAACATAATCATCATGTAATTTTTTAAAAAAATTAAACTAGCTGGGGCCTGGGCACTCTTAAATTTTATTGTTGTGGAATTTCTGGGTGGGGTAAGCACTTCACTGCCTAGGGCAAAAAATGTATATATTTAATGATTAAAATATACCTTTTTTTGCCCTGCAGTGAACAGCCCACCACGAAGCTCACCACCATGACCTGCCAGCATTTTGATGATTCTTTTGTAATCAAAATGATGGCTGTGGTCTGGTAGTGGCCTTCTGGATTGGGAGGGGGGGTGGGGTAGACGTTTCACTGCCGGTGCCTAGGGCAATGAGGAGCCCATCCCCACCCAAAAATTCCCCAACAATAAATTTTAATAGTGGCAAGCTAGCTTAATTTTAAAAAAGTTGTCTCTCTCTCATTTGGGTGGGTTTTTGGGTGGGGATGGTCTCTGCAGTGCCTAGTTTAAAATTAAAAAAACAAAAAAAAGTGTAGGCACTGGTGGTTTTCTCTGGGTGGACTGGTGTGTGACAGAAACCCTACTCATGTCTATCTATCTATATATTTTTATTTTAGTTACATTTGTACCCTGTGCTTTCCCACTCAGAGCAGGTTCAATGTGGCTTACATATTATATACAGGTACTTATTTGTACCTGGGGCAATGGAGGGTTAAGTGACTTGCCCAGAGTCACAAGGAGCTGTGCCTGAAGTGGGAATTGAACTCAGTTCCTCAGGACCAGAGTCCACCACCCTAACCACTAGGCCACTCCTCCAGTGCCCACCCATATTAGCTCTGGGCCCACCCAAAATGTTAGGTCTTGCTACGCCACTGAGACCGACACCAGGAGCCCAGCAGAGGAAGTAGCCCTGGGGAGTGTAATCAGTGCTTGGAGGCAGACCATGCCAGTTTGACTCAGTGGGACGCCTAGCAACCACCAGCCCTGAGAACCAATGTTGCCAGGTGGAAAATTTTTTTCCCACCCAAACCAGCCTAAATCCAGCCCAAAACCCGCCCAAACTCAAACCCCGCCCCCGACACCCCCACCCCCGCCCTCATCAACCCCGCCCCTGCCGTCATCAACCCCGCCCCCGCCGTCATCGGCCCCGCCTCCCCCGTCATCGGCCCCGCCCAAAACGTCATCGGCCCCGCCCCCGCGGCCGAAAAAAACGCCAAAAAAACGCAAACCACCGCGGGCAAAAATTTCCCGCGGCGGGTCGCGGAAAACCGCCCAATTGGGCGGTAAAACTGCCCACCTGGCAACACTGCTGAGAACTCCAACAAGAGGGTGAGACTTGGGAACTTGGTGGGGGAGGGCCAAGAAAGGACACAAGGAAGGAGTAAGGAGTGGGACACAGGCCAAACTCCTATATCCACATAAAGACTCAGCCTAGAGTGGTAGGAAGGAACCAGGAGTTGCTGCTTACGCAAAAGGACTAATGGATTCAAAGAGTGTTGGACTAATTGTTTAAAAAAGTACTGGCTGTAGAAAATTAATTGGTTAAGAGTAGGTATTAGACTGTGTGGTATATGGTTTACAGCCTTTATGCATTTTACTGGTTCTGTCAAAGCAGAGCTTTAAAATTTGCTAATTTTTCAACGCCTTTATACATCTATATAGCAAAACCTGTATATAGTTTAATAAGCTGTTAAACCTTTTGTTTACAGCCTTGTTCAGAGAGGTCATTATTTTGGGCTTCCTGGGGGGAGGGGGTTGAAAAGGGTAAACCCATCCACTAGCCTTTTTCTTCCCCAGGTGGTGGCAACAGAAGCTTAAGGGACTGACAGAGCCTGCCCTAGGGCAGTGTTTCCCCAGGCCGGTCCTGGAATACCCTTTGCCAGTCAGGTTTTCAGGATATCCATAATGAATATGGATGAAAGATTTCCATATAATGGAGGCAGTACATGCAAATCAAGTTTATGCATATTCATTGTAAATATCCTGAAAACCTGATTGGCAAGAGGTGCAATTCCTGTGAACTTACTACCCACCTCACTGGCAGTCTCTGCTCTATCCTGTTCTTCAACTTCTGTGGAGATTGAGTCTTCTTTCCAGTTTTTGTATAATCAGATGACAAGATTTCCAGTGGCCATCTTACACCTTTATTTTATACATTCTGTACCATTTCTCTCTTTCTTTCTTTCTTTCTCTCTTTCTCCTTTTCATTCTTTCCACCTTAATGGAATTTTGGAAAGAAATTATACACGAGTCAAAAAATGCCTGGTTTGTCTGTTTGGGGATAAACTCATGCTCCAAAAACTTAATGGAACAGTACCCAATTTGGCATAAGACACACTGGACTGGAAGCAAAGACATAATGGGCCTATCTGCTAGAGCTGTACCAAATAGTATATTTTACTATTTGGCTGAATATGAATACCAAATAATGGGAATTGAGCTTTAACATAAATACTAGAAGGAGCAACGTGGAATCAGAGATCAAGTGTTTATTTCAGTATGATTTAGCACAGTAGAGCCCCAGATTGTTCATATTCTAATTTCAATCACTACTTGGCCGAATACAAATAATATAGTTGGGCACTATTCAGAACCAAACCAAATCAAATACAAATATTTGGTACAGCCCTACCATCTGCATAAGATATTATTCTACCCTTTAAATCACTAAATGGTTGAATATCTGAATATTTTATAGGCTGAGCTAGGACAGGCCTAACAATTTTGTTTCAGTGATATTTATCTGCGAAATTAAATAACTTATATGCTTAGTTTAGGTCTAAATTGACAGTTTCAACACGGTCATCACATTATACATATATTCACTACTGTAATCTATGCAGGTAATGCACCTGAATACATGGATTAAATTAAACGTCTGTGCCAGCATTTAACTTCATCTGGTAACACATCAGCTGAATATCAGGCTGCCAGTAATCATTCTTGGTGCAGAGATTTCCAGGAATCTTCCTAACAAACCACATGCCCGATTCAATGCTTACTTTCAGATGCTAGAAATGTTAAATTTTAGGAACAGAGCTGCCCTCCCTCTTGATCAATCCAATGAGGTGAATAGAGACAGTGGACAAACTCAGAGTACAGTTTTTTTAGGAGCAATTAATAAAAGAACCAAGGGAGCAGTGGCGTACCTAGGGTAGTTGACACCCGGGGCCGGTCATTTTTTTAACACCCCCCCCCCCCCAAATCCAGTACTAGGCATTCCGAGAATACAAAACACTCAGGACCTATAGAGCAATTCTACCATACCATAAGCAGTCATTTCTATGAGTCACACAAGGAAAAGGAAAGCATCTTAAACACTACAGTGAGCACTAGAGCATCAATTCACCTATTGTAAAACGAAACCAGACAGAATAGTACAGATCGTAGATCCTGCACAGTCAATGCCAACTGAAAGCCATGTCTTTTTCACAAACACAGATACACCCTAATCCACTATAGAATAAGTAATCATAAACTTTCTATTTAGACAAAAATTAAACTGAACCCCCAATGCCAGACTCTGCATACAATGCAACACCACAGAAACAGAAACCGTCCCCTAGTACTGTGCAAAATATAAAGACAGCAGATGTAAATTTGAAAACAAAACCTAACAAGTACCAATCACCACTTTACAAATTAACAAATAGAAATAAAACAAATATAGAAAGTAAAATAATACCATTTTATTGGACTAATACATTTAGCTTTCAGAGGCCAAAACCTCCGTCCTCGGGTCAGTACAGTATAGTGCTGTTACAGTATCCTATCCTGACCTGAGGAAGGGGGTTTTGTTCTCCGAAAGTTAGTCAAAATGTATTAAAATTAGTCCAATAAAAAGATTACCTTATTTACATGTTCTATTATAAACATTTAACACATCTACAATACTTTATCCTAAAGCAAAAAAAATAAAAAAATATATTTTATTTACAGTTTGTTGTCTCTGGTTTCTGCTTTCCTCATCTTCTTTTCACCGTCTTCCTTCCATCCAGCATCTGTCTTCATACTCTCTCTCTCTCTCTCTGCCATCCAGTGTCTGCCCTCTCTGCCGTCCCTTCCATCCACTGCCTGCCCTTTCTCTCTGCCCCTTCAATCCACCGCCTGCCCTTTCTCGCTGCCCCTTCAATCCACCATTTGCCCTCCCTCTCCCATCCATCCAGGGTCTGCCCTCCCTCTCGCTCCCCCTTCCATCTAGGATCTGTCCCCTCTCTCTCTCTCTGCCCCTTTTTTCAGCCCCCAGTTCCAGCCCCCTTCTCCCCTCTGAACACCCCCACCCCAGTCCCCTTCTCCCCTCCCCTGTCTGAGACCCCCACCCCAGTCCCCTTCTCTCCTCTGAACACCCCCACCCCAGTCCCCTTCTCCCCTCCCCCCTCTGAGATCCCCACCCCTGTCTGAGATCCCCACCCCAGTCCCCTTCTCCCCTCCCCCTCCCCTGTCTGAGATCCCCACCCCAGTCCCCTTCTCCCCTCTGAACACCCCCACCCCAGTCCCCTTCTCCCCTCCCCTGTCTGAGACCCCCACCCCAGTCCCCTTCTCCCCTCTGAACACCCCCACCCCAGTCCCCTTCTCCCCTCCCCTTCCATTCTCCCCTCTGAGATCCCCACCCCAGTCCCCTTTTCCCCTCCCCTTTTCCCCTCTGAACACCCCCACCCCAGTCCCCTTCTCTTCTCCCCTCTGAGATCCCCACCCCCAGTCCCCTTTTCCCCTCCCCTGTCTGAGACCCCCACCCCAGTCCCCTTCTCCCCTCCCCTTCTCCCCTCTGAGATCCCCACCCCAGTCCCCTTCTCCACTCCCCTCTGAGACCCCCACCCCAGCCCCCTTCTCCCCTCTGAACACCCCCACCCGAGTCCCTTTTGCCCCTCTCCTTCCCCACCTCAGTCCTGTTAAAACCGGCGAAGCAGCGTCGCAGGCAGCGCCTCGTGCCCTGCTTGTAAAAAAAAAAAAAAAAAATCAAATCTCCTTCCTTCTTCTCGTCTTGACGTCGACTCGGGCCTTCCAATTGATTGGAAGGCCCGAGTCGACGTCAAGACGAGGAGGAGAAGGAAGGAGATTTGATTTTTTTTTTTTCAAGCAGGGCACGAGGCGCTGCCTGCGACGCTGCTTCGCCGTTTTTTTTAATGTGCGGCGCCGCGGGAACGGCCACGGGAGGCGGCGGGAGCGGAGCACCCCCACCCACTGGCACCCGGGGCAGACCGCCCCCACCGCCCCCCCCCCTTGGTACGCCACTGCAAGGGAGCCTCTGTAGCGCCAGCAGTACGACCCAAGAGACAAGTACCAGAAAGCACTTCCATAGTGTTTATCATCTAGACATCTCTCCGGCATCCAGTTACAAGTATTGGGGTTTGGTTTGTCATTTGGGGTGGGGCTACAAAAAAAAAAAAGTTTTGCAAACTGCGGTTGTGTTTATATTTTTCAGACAAAGATTCTGATGTCCAGGCAGAATCCGCTTTATTACCACAGACGTTTTTGCAAAAATATCATTTACCATATAAGTGGATCCCAATTGGCCCTGTGGACCGGACCCTGTGCTGGTTTCATTCCAGCAGTGGATAGTAAAAAGATGTTCTACTTTACCTGTGCGGTACTGCCTCCCATCCCCCCTCTGTCTTTTCTGTACCTGGCAGATAGTCACTGCTGGTAGCCATAGACAGGAATGCAGACATCCCTGGCTTTCGTTACTATGGCAGCCCAGTATCTGGAATACACATCTTTCTTCAAGTTACATGAGATGGTCAAGGTCAAATGTACCAATAGGGTGTTGGCAGGACACCTATGCTACTTTCGATTGGTGTAGGAGAAGGGCGAGGTGACGACATCACTTTTTCTATAAGTATGCTTGCAGACAAAGAACTCCTTAGAATTAGCCATATTTTGCAGGAGACTTTTCTCTGTCCTGATTCAGGGCATCATTGCTAATTGGCTATTCTCCAGGAAATATATTTTCCCTTCTTTATTTCTGCTTGCTTCGGGTAAGAACTATTTCTTTATAACAGAGAACTATTCTCTCTTTTCTCTTTATATTTTATTTCACTTCAGAACCCCTGATATATTTCCTGATCTCTGTCTCTCCCTCCATGCTTCCAGATAACATGTGCTGATCCCTCCATACTTCCAGATAACATGTGCTGATCTCTCCATGGTCTCAGGAAACATGCTGTGATATATTATTTTCTTTGTTCTCCTTACAACTGTTCTTTATCAAATTTGTCTGATTGCTTGTTATTATTACCTAAGCTCTTGATATTAGATTCTGTACATGTGATATTATTTTTCCAAAACTTACAAACTGATATTTGGAGCTGTGCTGGTAAGAATAAAAACCACTTCTAACTCTCTGATTCCTTTAAACTCTTATATGATATTTTTCTTTATTTTGGTACTAAGTGAATAGCATAAACGCAGCCAGTACAGGATGTTACATGATATTCAAGAGATGAAAACACCATGTAAATAAAGGACGGTGCAATTTAACACTGGAATAGAGGCGGGTTTTACAAGATCTGCAGACAGATGATTCAATTTTGATTTTGCATGCGGACAAAGGTGGTGGGGTAGTTGTACAGAATAGGCGTGATTACAGACAGGAAGCATTGAGACAATTATCAGATGAATCGTTCTATGAGGGGTTAAATGACCCTACAATAATGTACCAACAACGAGTTTTCTCGCTGTAATCTAGGGCATCCTAATCGGGTGTTATATCTACTCATGAGTTCAAATATTTATACAATCAATTTCCTAAAGTGCCTGTGATCTACTTTGCTCCTGGCCGCCCTATTGTTTCCAGTTGAGGTTCCCTTTTTGAACCGTTGTCACAGTTCCTAGATTTTCATTTACGCCCATGTTTGCCTCACATTGTTTCGTATGTGCGAGATTATGGACATTTGTTGCATCATTTGGATCAAGTTGTGATAGATAATACACAGGAAGTTACATTAGTGACTCTGGATGTCACTGCATTGTACACTAATATTCCCCAGAGAGCTGCTGTTGAGATGGTGGGTCGGTTGGTTGGTTAATACTTTACCATTGTTGGAGGGCATGGCAACTTTGTTGCATGAGATGGCAGAGTTGGTGATATGTAATAATTTTTCCATGTTTCAACAGCACTTTTTTCATCAGATTAAGGGTGTTGCCATGGGGGCCATGGTTGACCCCGCGGTAGCATGTTTGTACATATCCCAATTTGAGGATAGCTATGTGTACTCGTCTCCTTTTTTTTCGGACATTGTGGGATGGCTGCGTTACATCACAAGTACATAAGTATTGCCACGCTGGGACAGACCAAAAGGTCCATCATCCTGTTTCCAACAGTGGCCAATCTAGATCACAAATACCTAGTCCTAGTATTTTTGGAAAGAGTAAACAAACGATTCACGTCTACCCATTCCACTCCACTCATTATTTTATAGACCTCTATCATATCTCCCCTCAGCCATCTCTTCTCCAAGCTGAAGAGCCCTAGATGCTTCAGCCTTTCCTCATAAGGAAGTCGTCCCATCCCCTTATCATTTTTGTCATCTTTCTCTGTACCTTTTCTAATTCCACTATATCTTTTTTTAGATGTGGCAACTAGAATTGAACACAATATTCGAGGTGTGCACCATGGACCAATACAAATTATAATGTCCTCACTTTTATTTTCCATTCCTTTCCTAATAATACCTAATATTCTATTTGCTTTCTTAGCTGCCGCAGCACACTGAGCAGAGAGTTTCAACGTATCAACAACAACGCCGAGATCCCTTTCTTGATGGGTGATTCCTAACGTGGAACCTTGCATTATGTAGCTATAGTTTGGGTTCCTCTTTCCCACATCAGTGATGTTCTCCTTATATGGAAGGGAAGCATACATGCATTAGCACAATTCTTTTAATGTTTGAACTCTACAGGTATCAATATTAAATTTGAACATCACATGGGTGGGTCAAGTGTGAATTTACTGGATATAAATGTCAGCTGGACGAGCGATTGATTTGTTACATGCTCATATTGTAAAGATACAGATCACAACGCTGTTCTGCACTATCGCAGCCACCATCCTCAAAGTCTGAAAGATAGTATTCCAAGAAGCCAATTCCTACATATTCGTAGGCTCTGTACTTCAACAGGAATTTTGTAAACAAGCGAGAGATGTGTCAGCCCGGTTTAGACAGCAGGGTTACCCATCAAGGGTGGTGCGCAGGGTGATGAAGCAAGCTTATAATGTCCAGCGTGATTGGTACAGTATGTAAGCATCTTCAGGATCCACCCCGCGTCTTACATGCATTTTACCATACACTCATGCATCTAAATTTGTAGTGCAAATTATTTGAAAACACTGGGCTATGCTAGCCATGTACATGCAGTTCCAACAAATGCCAATGTTTGCTTTTACCAGAGGCAGCAATCTAGGGGAGAGACTTTTTTTTCCCGTGGTAGTACAGGTCATGTGCATTCTACGAGTGAAGAGGTAGATAGAGGGCATTTTAGATGTAATCAGTGTATTTACTGTCAGTATGCTATACAGGCAAAGGAAGTTCTGATTCCCCATTCAGGGGGTCAGCTGTTTAAGTTATATAGACATACTGATTGTAACTCAGCTCATTGTGTGTACGGGGTACACTGCCCATGTGGGCTATGGTATCTTGGGCAAAACAGATGAAAAATCAAATTTAGGATTGCCCAACATTTGAGTAATTTATAACTACAGTGGACGGAGGCTCCTTTTGTGTTTCATTTGATGCAAGCAGGACATGAGGTGCAGGACTTAAGATTTATAGTTTTACATCAGGTTGTGGATCCCAGAGGTGGTAATATCTCTAATGTTACTTAGTAAGGAACAGCGAATGATTTTTAATTGGAACAACATGGTCCCACAGGGGTTGAATAGAGAAATTGATTGGCTCAGTGTGTAGGGTCATAAGTATTTAAAGCTCTATCTCACGATACGCTCCACAAGCGTGTGCAGGCGTCTTTCCACTGGAGACCCGCTGCATGGCATGGAAGTGGTATAAGTCTTGAGTGGCCCATATTAGCCGGTAAGAAATGTTGTGGGGTGTTTTGTTTGTGTGTTTACAGACAATGGATGGAAGTATTTGTGAGTAGCAGTAGGTGTGTTATTGGTCTATGTTATGTTTTAGGCAGCTGACCCCTGATGATGCTCAGACGATTGAAACACGGACTGTGTAAGGTCAATAGCATTTGGTGATTGGGTATCTTGAATGTGACCTTGTGGATTATAATATGCAGCAACTAGTTGGACACGGACTGTCAAAAGAGAGTAGGAGTAAAGTGCTATAGCCAAGGAGAACATCACTGTGGAATTTGGAGAGTGGTATGAAATCAACTACAAGGGCTTGGCCAGGGGTGATCCAGCCTTAAAAACAGACTTCTCACATTGTGAAGATTTTTATGCTTGAAATCATCAAGATAAGCATTGCAACCTACATGTTCTAACACAGGAGAGTTGGTGTGACAAGTATGAAGACTTTCTCTCATTTTTTCACAATCCGTGCTAGTTGACAACATTGTTTATATTATTTATAGTATGGTGTAGATGTAATGTGCTACGAAGAGTGTTTGTGTGGAATGTGAGTGTTGTGTCTTTAGTTTTAATATGTGTAACACATTGTATTAAGAACGTTTGGTACATGATTTATGATAAAAGGTATTAACATATATAGTTGCAAAGGATTTGATGTGATGGTAATAATTAGAGAAAGCTTGGGATATCTTGAGCATTAAAATACAAATTACCATATTTTCTGGAAGACATAGTCCCTTTCAGAACCAAGACTGTAAGGTGGAGAGGATAAACTGGTGGCTGCTCTGGACATCAGGCCACTGTCCGCAATGCAGCACTGCCAGCTCTGATCCATTGACCTCCCTCCCTACCATGCATCTCTCCATTCAGCAGCAGCAGAAGTACTTAACTGGGTATTTTTTTCCTGCAGCTACAGGTTCAAATTTCACAGGGATCAACGTAAAAAGCTTTAGAGCCACTGGCCATAAGGCTTCTAATACAAGCTTTCCATAAAACTTTACCACAGACATACAGTAAAATCAATAAGCATGCAAATTATTGCCATGTTAAAATGTGTGCACCGTCAGGAAAAAAAAGTGCACACTGCATAAATAATCTGCTGCTCACTGTAAAATGTCCCCCTCCTGTAGTGTATGAGCAGTGATTGGCTCACACATTGACAAGAAGTGTAATGACAAAAAAAATGCTGCCACATATGGGGGGTCACCCTCACAAAAAAAAATTCCCTAATCCCCACCCTCCCCAAAGTTAAATGCCCTCAATCATCTGATCCCCAAATCCTCTGACCTCCCCATATGTCTGGTGTCTAGTGGCACCCTCATTCCACCCCCCAACCTACCCCAAATATCCTTGGTGTCTAGTCGCACCCCCTTACTACTACTACTACTACTTAGCATTTCTATAGCGCTGCCAGGGTTACGCAGCGCTGTACAAGTTTAGACAAGGGGAAGGACAGTCCCTGCTCAAGAGAGCTTACAATCTAAAGGTAATAAGCTATGTAGTCAGTGTATGTATCTGGAATGGGGAAGGTGGTTAGGCGCCAAAAGCAAGAGAGAAGAGATGGGCCTTGAGTAAGGACTTGAAAATGGGCAGGGAGGGCGCACGGCATATGGGCTCAGGAAGTCTGTTCCAGGCATAAGGTGAGGCGAGGCAGAAGGGGCGGAGTCTGGAGTTAGCGGTGGTGGAGACGGGTACAGATAGGAGTGATTTGTCCTGAGAGCGGAGGTTACGGGTGGGAACATACGGGGAGAGGAGGGTAGAGAGGTAGTGGGGGGCTGCAGATTGAGTGCACTTGAAGGTCAATAGGAGAAGCTTAAATTGTATACGGTAGTGGATCGGGAGCCAGTGAAGTGACTTGAGGAGAGGGGTGATATGAGAGTATCGGTTCACGCGGTAGATAAGACGTGCGGCGGAGTTTTGGACAGATTGAAGGGGGGATAGGTGGCTAAGCGGGAGGCCAGCGAGGAGAAGGTTGCAATAGTCAAGACGAGAGGTAACGAGTGAGTGGACGAGAGTTCGGGTGGTCTGTTCAGAAAGGAATGGGCGAATTTTGCTAATATTATAGAGGAAGAAGCGACAGGTCTTAGCTGTCTGCTGGATATGGGCAGAGAAGGAGAGGGAGGAGTCGAAAATGACTCCGAGATTGCGGGCTGAGGAGACGGGGAGGATGAGGGCATTGTCAACAGAGACGGAAAGTGGGGGAAGAGGAGAAGAGGGTTTGGGTGGGAAGACAAGGAGCTCAGTCTTAGCCATGTTCAGTTTCAGATGCCGGTTGGACATCCAGGCAGCGATGTCGGAGAGGCAGGCCGAAACTTTGGCCTGGGTTTCGACTGTGATGTCGGGAGTGGAGAGGTAAAGCTGGGTGTCATCGGCATAGAGATGGTACTGGAATCCATGTGATGAGATCAAGGAGCCCAGGGAAGAGGTGTATATCGAGAGGTGTATACCATTTCCCCCCCCCCCCCCCCCAAATTACTTCAGCATACCTTCAAGAAGAGCCAGGTGTGATACCCACTTGCTCCTGCCTCCATGTTGCCATCTTGGAAAATGGTGTCACCTGACCCCCACAGTGTGGAGATGCGCTGCATGGGGTCAGTCTGCCAAAGTGTGACCATATCACTGAGTTAGAGAGCTCCTCCCCCTCACATACAATATACTGAACTTCAAAGAGGGACCTTTGTCAGCTGGGTGCTTTTTAACCATATAGCCTAAATTTATTACCTCAGATAGCTGAGAATGCTCTCCTCAAGCTTAACTCTATGCTGCAGTATTTAGAAACACTTTTTTATGATTGTTGCTATTTTTCGCCCAGAGAAAAATTGAAGGTATATATACTGAAACTTTTGCTTCTCCTCCCAACTCAGTCCAAGCTTGGGCAGGGCAATCTGTTATAAGGCCACCCATCTCTTAAGCCTCTCCAGGGCCAGGCTTCAATTAACTGTTTCTCCCTTCCCCCAGAAAGAGAAGAGATGCTTATCTCCTCCTGCTGTTTTGGTTCATGACTATCAAATTGGTGCCTGCTCAACACTGCTTCACAGTCTGACCTGTATGGTTAAGATGGCACAGAGCTGGCATGATTTTGAAAATAATGGGCAAGAGGCAAGAGATGAAGAACCTCTCCCTACTTGCAGAGGGACAGGGGTGGGTCAAATAGACTTCAAAGTAGTCTGGGCAGCATTTGTTGGGGAGCGACAGAAATATTGGGGTCTCTGTAAGTTTGTTGTAGGACCTTGAAGACAAGCAATCAATCTAAATAGACTTTTTTTTTTTGTTTTGGAATGGTTGCCAAAGAGGTTAACACAGTGACCCTGTGATGCAGGACTGAATGATAATCTTTTCTTTACCACTCCAATACCATTAATTTTCTCACAACTACATAGCAACACAGTAAGCACCAGCAGATAAAGACCTGCATGGTCCATCCAGTCTGCCAAACAATCTGGCACTCTGCATAGGTTCCACTTTAGTGCATAGTGCTTAGCCACTCATTATCTCTCTTTTAATAATTAGCATATGCTTAATTTGTTCAGGTACATCCTAACTTAAAAAAAAAAAGTCAGCCTACACCCTTGGGCATAGAGAGGAGAAAGCAGGAGATTGAGAGTCACAGTCCCAGGAGTGGGGGGAAAGAGTAAAATTTTGTACGGACCAGGGTCCTCTCTCCCCTTCCCCTCATAGCTACTCTGTTTCAGTCTCCCCAAATGAGTGAGTCATACCTATGATGCCTGGAGGGGAGGAGCTAGGGTTGATGAGCGAATGAGAGAGCAAGAAAGATGAGGGTTACACAGATCATGGTGCAGAATTATACATATGGTGACTGCCAGCTGAAATTTGACCCACATGGTTTTTGTGGGTTTTCATTTTAGTTTTATATATGCATTTTTGTTTCTAATTTGTGGTTCTTTATTCTGTCCATGTTCCGTATGTGTGAATGAGATGAAGGATTCTGTTACCATGTAGTTTATTTGCTGGGATCTCCAGAGGCTCTGCTTTTACTATTTTCCCCAACAGTAGGTGTACTGGTCCAATGTAATGTATACTGTGGAGTCTTAATAGGTAGGATTGTTGCAGCACGAATCCTAGGAAGTTGTCCTATTATGGTATGTTTGCCATATAGGTTCCAAATGTCTTTTTGCAGGGGTTTGTTGTATTCGTTTGCAAAGTCACTGGCAGTGAAAGGAAAGTGTCGCAATTCTTGAAGTGATGCCACAACCTGAATATTTTTTGTATGACAAGTTGTAAGGGGAAATATCCTAGCTCAGTTCTTGAGAAATATGAAGTGTATGTTACAGAACTGAAGGTGTAGGTTTATATCGAGGATGTCCAATCCTGTATAGAATCCCAACTTTCACTCCTACACAGAAGAATTAGTTGAATCATGTTAGTTATAATGGTATGTAACAAACAGGCTTATTTTCGAAAGTGATTGCCTGCGATCTTCCGACGTAAATCGGGAGATGGCCGGCGATCTCTCAAAAGCGGCGAAATCCGTATAATCGAAAGCGGCTTTTTTGACACCATCGCTGCTCTCCCGTCGCCGCGCCAGCGAAAGTTCAAGGGGGGCATGTTGGCGGCGTAGCAAAGGCGGGGACATGGGCGGGCATGGGCGTGGCTACCATGTGGCCGGCTTTCGCGGATAATGGAAAAAAAAAAGCGGTGTTAAGCAGTATTTCGTCGGGTTTACTTGGTCCTTTTATTTTCACTACCAAGCCTCAAAAAGGTGCCCCAACTGACCAGATGACCACTGGAGGGAATGGGGGATGACCTCCCCGTAGTCCCCCAGTGGTCACCAACCCCCTCCCACACTAAAAAAATTAAAATAAAAACCTTTTTTTACCAGCCTATATGCCAGCCTCAAATGTCATACCCAGCTCCCTGACAGCAGTATGCAAGTCCCTGGAGCAGTTTTTAATGGGTGCAATGCACTTCAGGCAGGCAGGCCCAGGCCCATCCCCCCCTACCTTACACTTGTGATGGTAAGTGTTGAGCTCTCCAAACCCCCCCCCCCCAAAACCCACTGTACCCACATGTAGGTGCCCCCCTTCACCCATAAGGGCTATGGTAGTGGTGTAGAGTTGTGGGGAGTAGGTTTTGGGGGGGGATTCGGGGGGCTCAGCACCTGGGAGGTATTTGTATATATTTTTTAAATTTTTAGACGTGCCCCCTAGGGTGCCCGGTTGCTGTCCTGGAAAGTCAGGGGGACCAGTGCACTACAAATGCTGGCTCCTCCCATGACCAAATGCCTTGGATTTCGCCGGGTTTGAGATTGCCGGCATTTTTTTCCATTATCGCTGAAAAACAAAACCAGCGATATCAAACCCGGCGAACTCTGGCATTTGACCGGGCTAAACCGTATTATCGAAAAAAAAAGATGGCTGGCCATTTTTTTCAATAATACGGTTCCAGCCAGCTGTTGCGCCGCCACCAAAATAGATCACTGGCGATCTATTTCACCGGCGACGTTCGATTATGCCCCTCTATGTGGCTAATACTGGTTGCGGGGTTATGCATAGAAGGACCTTGATAATTTTTTCTTGTATTATCTTCTATATCTTATATAACAGCAGAGGGAGTGGCTGTGATGTGGTGATAGGTATGTGTGGAAATGTCACGCTGATTTGCCCTTCACCCCATTGCCACCCCAAATACTTCTGTCCAGAGATACCATTGTCCTGCTAACATCTGTCAACACATTGAATGACAGATTAGGCATGGTAAGTTCTGAGGAGAGCTAGCACTACTGTTCCATGATCCTCCACCCACCATCATAGCTAAAGCAAACTGGAAGGATATAATTTTGAGTATTTGACCCAGGTGTAGAAAAAGATGGCTCTGGATCTAGTCCTTTACTGTCACTATATAAAACTTCCATGCCTGCTCATTATCGTCTGGTTTCAAACCTCAATTTTCTCTCAAAATTACTACAGAAAATTGTGTTTCTTCAACTTCTTGCTCATATAGAAAATGTTGGTCCATTTTGCATCCTTGTCAATTGGGATTTTGTACACATCACAATATGGAAATCATAATTACTACCTTTATCAATGAGATTCATTCCATTCTGGAATCAGGGAACATAGCACTTGTATTATCTCTTGATTCATCTGTGGCTTTCGATCTTGTTGATCTTTTCCTTCTGTTGTCACGATTCTCTAGTATTGGTTTATGGGGTTTAGTTTGTGAATGGTTTTCCTTGTATCTGACTGGTCGTTCTTTCACTGTACACGGGATCACAACCTGTTTCTCATCAACTCACTTGTGGTGTTCCTCGGGGTTCAGTTCTCTCCCCACTGCCCTTCAGCATTTTTCTTAGTCCACTGACGGCTGTTAGTCAGGATCACAATATCCCGGCTTTTTATTACACAGATAAAACTTGTTTGGACACTGGACCTCTCCAAGACTGCTTAACATTGGTCTCACAGTGGCTGAACTTACACAAGTTAGTTTTGAATCCTTAAAAAAACAACTGGGTACCTGGCTATCATCCACCACCCACTCTAGTTCCTCTCTCTGATACAGACATAAAATCTGTACAATCCTTTCGCTATTTAGGTATACAATTTGATTTTCTCTTAACCTTAGAGAAACAAAATTTCCCAAGTGATCCAACTTGGTTTTTTGACACTTTGCCATCTTCGTCTACTTCGGGGGTCTTAAGTTTTTCTGCAATGCATACCCTTATTCAAGCTTTTCTAATTTCTTGTAATTCAGTCTATAAAAGTATAACATCAACTGAAGCATCTACAATCCTTACATAATACAGCGGCCCGCTTTTTGTATTGTGCCAAGAGACATGATTATGTCACTCATTTGTTATGTTCCTTACTATGGCTGTCTATCAGATTTCATGTACAATTTAAGATTCTATGTTTGGCTTTTAGGGCCTCTCTCTTAGGTACCCCTTCCTATCTAGCAAAAATGGTCATTCCATACACTCCAACAAGCCTCCTAGAATATTCTGGATTTTCTACATTGCATTGCCCACAATCTGCACTTTTAGAACAACATTAACAAACTTTCGTGCTTTTTAATTTTCTCATATTAATGTTCATCACTCATATATATAAATTTATAAAATTAACTTTTCATAAAATGTGTGTGCTAATCTTTCATTTCCATATCTTGCTGTAGCTTTTTCTTTCAAACATTATACTGATTTTTGCATCAGTATCCCAACTCTTCCTTTTAAGCCAACTGAGCCATTAAACCAATCACCCCTTTAGCTGTTGTGTATTTTAGACCAATTGTCATGAGAGAAATTGTCCATTAGATGAGCTGTTGTCAGACCAATTGTCAGGGACCCAAATTTAAAGGACCAAATATTCTTTTGGAAGTAAAGAACTAGCAGTCATCAAACAGACCCGATGACCTCAAAGTAGCCAACCAATGTGCCAAAGCAGTTGGAAAAAGTTAATACCATGTTTGGGTGCAGAAAAAGAGGCATTAATAGAAAAGAGAAGTAATATTGGCTCTGTGATTCGCTCTGGATGAGGCTCCACCTGAAGAACTATGTTCAGTTCTGGAGAACAAACCAAAAAGGGCACTGAAAAGCAGTGGTGTAGCCACGGGGAGTTATGTGGAGGGGGCCTGAGCCAAAAGGAGGGGTCCTTTTGGCTCAGGCCCCCTCCAAAACTGGAATAGATATTAAATGGCGGGTGGGGATGCTCTAGTCATATGCAAACAGAGCGTGTGTGAAGAGTGCAGACATTGGCAGCTACAAAGTTGGCCATTAACTTCTTCCTGCTTGGGCATCCCTACCAGCCAGCAAAGGTAAGATTAGTGTCACAGTGGTGAGGGAGGGGAAGAAATGCATCCCCCCCCCCAGGTCCACCCCCGGGCACCACCCAAAATCTAATGCCATCTGCACCCCTGCTGAAAAGGGGGCCACCGAAATGGTGCATGCTATGCAGAGAGGCAGAAGAAGTAAAAGGGAAAGAAGAGATAGGAGTTAGCTTTGTGGGTGCTAGAGCACCCCCAGTATAGAACAAGCTCCTTAGCTGGGTTGAGGAAGAGAATTTCAATTGGGTTTAGCACCCCCAATAATTTTGAAAAGTTGGCTCCTATCAATATCATAGAAGCATTTGAATGTCTAGTAGACTGATGTTACCAGAAGGTAGTGTTTTCAATAGAATGAAAAGATCAGGGACAAAGGGACCGTCATATGAAGGAGAAAGAAGAGAAGCTCAAAAAGGAGGCAAGATAATATTTCTTATCAAGAAACAACCCTCTAATGAAGGCTATAAGGGTACACGGGGTGGTGGAAGTGAAAGATGCATGACAGACACCCGAATGGTAATTTTGCCAACAGGGTATCTAGGCTAGAAGGCACATGTGCATCTGTGTGGTTTTATAACAGTTTCCCACAAAAGCTCTTATACAAGGTTGCACCTGCTTTGGAGCAGGTTTAACTGATCCACATAAGTTCAGGTGCTTTCTTCTTGTATTTTATAAAATGCATGCATAAGCGCCACTCCTGGCCAAACTCTGCTCCTTCTCCATCCCCAAACACCTGTGCGAATAACATGTAAATGTTTGATTATAAGGATTTACTGCATGTTATAATGAATAACCAAATAAAGTAGGATGTTACTTTCAACCATTTGAAAGGCCTAGTTTAAGCTTTTTTTTGGATAACTAAGAGAAGTCCAATAGGCTTACTTTAATTTTTAACTAATCAAAAAAACGAACAAAAAATCCCCCCCACCAATTCCTCCTTCTAAAACATTTTCCTAATCAGAACTAGCATGGATTAGTCAATTCAATTACCTCTTCTGAGCTCCAAGTATCTTACACTGCATCTATCTACATTGTTTCTCTTTGGGTTTTTCATCGTCTTTAGTACAATCAGTGATCCAAGCATGCCAATTACATTATCTACTTACCTTATGTCCTCAAAGAACCCTTCTAGATCATCTCTCTGTTCAGCTAGAGACAGCTCCGTATCCAGATAATTTCCACTGGCTGACAATTGGAGCGCACAGTCTTCCAACTAAAAGCAAAAGCATAAGGTAGGTTATGCTTGAATGAGTAGCAAGTTGTTATATAATGACATGTTTAAGCATTTCCAGTCTGTGTGCATTGCTTAAATTCTGTACTGTTTTATTATACAAAATGAATTGTCATAGAATGTATAAGATCAGAGGGAAAAATCTCTCATTGTCAGAATGGAGATTTTCTAAAGTCTGTGTAACATTTTTGATGGCAAAATAAAGTTGAGCTCCGTTATGTTCCAGGATTCCTAGTAAGAATTACTGTTACTTAAATAATTCTGAACAACTCACTTGTAACACAACAGTGCAAGTCCCAAGTGTGGTTAAACATTGTGATTCTCAGTCTCTGGCAGCAACATTTGAGGCATAGGGTGTCCATATATTTTCTGTGGTAAGAAAGCAAAACGACAATTGGCCCACAATATCCACCATGGAACAAAAGAGCAGACCTTGCTGAAGAAAATGCAGTATTTATTAATGCTCCTAGGTTACACTCTCAAATGCCTGACATGGCCATGTTTCACCTAGAATACAGGCTGTGTCAAGTAAAAAGTGCAGCTGGTCTCATTTAAAAAAATAAACAAACCAACCTTATAAAAACCATCAGATGTTTAAAAGAATAAAAGTAAATTAAGAAAGTCAATTGAGAAACCAAACTATATCCACTAAAACACAAAAACTTAGAAGTTATCTTCCTAGGTCTGTTTGGAACAGTGTAAACAAACGTGTTGTTGCAGCCAGTCTTAAATACTGGACCCATGTAAATATACATGAGTAATAGTGAAAAAGACAGCAAAAGTCTAGAAGAACAATTCAAATCCACACCAAACTGCTAAAGCTGGCTTTAAAAAACTGTCAGAAAGTTCTCAGAAGAGTTTAAAATGACAATGCAGCACTAGAAAGGTCCTTGGTGGTGGGAACCATCGAAGATGGTTTGCGAGTTCATACTGACCAATATCACTGGGAAAACCCTGAAGATAGCTCTTAAAAACAACTTTTAAAAATTTAAAAGGTGGTGGAACGCATTGAGACAGATTCTATGCATTCCAGTGATGTCAATGTGTTCTAGTGACATCATCAATGCGTTCAACTTAAGAGGAATCTTCAGTGATTCAAAACAGCTTAAAAATTGTGAGGATCATCAAATAAAACATTCAAACCTCTGTGGAACACTTCGGAACATCCAAAGGTGACAAGTTTGAGATTGTTGCATCCATAAAATGTACTTTAAAAAGTCTGGAAAAAATAAAAGATTTAAAAACCATGTGAGCCATCCTCTGAAAACCAGAACTCTGTAGTTTTTCATGTAAAAATATTAAAAAGTAACAATTCCTATTAGGTTACAGCACATTGATGACTGGAACGCATCGACATTACTGGAACAAAGAGAACTGATTTCAATGTGTTGCACCACATTTTAAAGCAGTTTTTTTTTAGTTGTTTTTAAGAGCTATCTTCAGGGTTTTCCCAGGGCTTTTAGTCAGTATGGACTCAAAAAAAAAACGTCAAGACTGTTTTTATTGGTTTAGCTTTTGATTTTTAAGTCACATGTTCCTCAATGGTTCCTACCACCACCGACCTTTTTAATGCTGCATTATGTCATTTTAAACTCTGAGAACTTTTTGACAGTTTTTTAAGCCAGCTTTAGCAGTTTGCTATGGATTTTAATTGTTCTTTTAGACTTTTGCTGTCTTTTTCACTGTTATGCATATTCACAGTATTTAAGACTGGCTGCAACAGCAAGTTTGTTTACACTGTTCCAAACAGACCCAGGAAGATACACACGGGAGTAATCTGCTGCAGTATTTTCCTTCTTGTTAACTATTTTGGCTCATTGTAAACCTGACAAGGTTCATGTTAAGCCGAAAGATTTTGATTTTACTTTTTTTCATAGTGATCATGATGATGAAGTATTTAGATTTGCACCAACTGGGTAAGCCATTCTCTGCAATGTCATTGTATTTTTATCACTGTTTTTACCTTTTAAGTTTTTATCTTAATGCTGGTGCACTGTTTTAGTGGACATAGCATGGTTTCTCAATTGACTTTCTTAATTGACTTTTATTTATTTAAACATCTGATGGTTTTTATAAGGATTGTAATTATTTAATTTTTAAATGTGACCAGCTGCTCTTTTTACCGATTAGCCTTTATGTTATTTATTGTAATATTGTATGCCCCCAACACAGCCTGTACTCTAGGCAAAACATGGCCACGTCAGGCCTTTGAGAGTGTATCCTAGGAGCATTATAAAGACTGCATTTTCTTCAGCAAGTTCTGCTCTTTGTCTTTTGTTCCACCATGTATATTCTGTAATAGTCATGGGAAATACAGGATGGAATTTGTGATCTGTACATACAGAGAGGATACAACACTATTTTATGATGTTCCAAAATAAAAGCACACAAATCCCAGCCAAATGGTTCTACAAAAATGTTCTAAATGGCCTTTTGTGACACTTGTGCAAACATTAAAGGTTCACTCTGCACCAGCCCTCAAATAATGTTATGCATCCAAATTCATAGTACAAGCTGAGAACTTTAACCAGACAAGACAACTTGGTGTAATGTGCAAGGAAACTCACACAAATACTGAAAGAAGCAGTATTCAGGTATTTGTAAACCCCAATGTGAGTGGCAGTATGCATGCTGCTTGGGTTGGTGGTAGGCTGCTCCTAATTATAAATCATTTTCAAATAGGAAATATGATGTGCGGATTCATAATTTCCTCCATTGCCAGGGATGAAATGCCCCATGACACCTTCCTGCTCTCCAATAATTTGTTTTTTTTAATGAGGACAAGGCAGGCTGTGAGTACACTTGTTCCATGGTGAGTGTACATTCCCTATGCCCAGTGTAGATCTCTCTCTCTCTCCCACCTCCCTGGATGCATCCTTCTTTCACCTCTTCATCCAACTGTAGTCCCCTCTCCACTTCTCTAGTCTTTTCTACCTCTCCTCCCCAACACATTGGTGCTCTTTCCACTTCCAGTTAACATTCATCCATATTACACTGCTTGCCCCACCTCAGCCCTCTCACGCCCCCCCCCCCCCCCATTCCCTCCCTCATATTCTCCTCCTCTCTCTCCTCGGTGCTTCTGAAAATGTTCATTTCCTCCCTCTGTCTTGCTGCCACTTCCAAGGCACAATTAGGCCTCATCCTGCTTCATAGACCCAATTAAGAACTTTCAATAACAGGAACCAGTTCCAAGGCCCCAACCATGAATCCAAGATAACTTGGGGCCAAGGATGCCACCCTACTGTATCACAAGCCATGAAAATGCTACTTAAAAGCAAGTGGATTTTTGAGACCTTAAAAATATAATCAATAAGTAATGACATGTGACCAGAAATATGAAGTTCTTCCTTTAGACCAGTGACGGCGAACCTATGGCACGAGTGCCAGAGAGGGCACGCAAAGCCCTCTCTGTTGGCACGGGCACCATCGCCTCAGCCAGTTCCAGCCCCTCTCCGATTAAAAGTCATACCTGCATCAGGCCTCCCTCCCTCCCACCAAGCACCAGGCCGCCCAAGCACCAGGTCGCCCGCCCACCCTCCCTCCGAGCACCAGGCCCCCCCCGAAATTTTAAAGTCATACCTGGTCGGGGTTAAGGTGGCGTCGGCAGCAGCAGTGAAAAGCGCTGGCTCGGCACGCCTTCAGCCTTCCCTTCTGTCTCTCAAGCGCTGGTCCCGCCCTTGCGGAAACAGGAAATGAGGGCGGGACCTGCGCTTGAGAAACAAGGGAAGGCTGAAAGCGCACCGAGCCAGCACGCTTTTCACTGCCGCTGCCGCCTTATCCCCAACCAGGTATGACTTTTACATTTCGGAGGCAGGGCCCTGGTGCTCGGGTGGCCTGGTGCTGGGTGGGAGGCCGGGTGGGTGGGAGGGAGGCCTGATGCCTGGTGCTTGGTGTTGGGTGGGTGGGTGGGAGGGAGGGATGTCTGATGCCTGGTGCCAGGTGGGAGGGTGGGTGGGTGTTTGGAATATGTCCAATTTGAGAATTTACATCTGCTGTCTTATTTTGCACTGGGTATACCGGAGCTTACAGAAATGATTTATATTGAAAAAAAATCAAGTTATTTTTTTCTCCTATACTAGTATAATTTTTTCAATGATGTCTGTTTATATGCGCCTTGGCTGGTGTAAGGGGTGTGGCTATCATAGGGGTGGAGTCATGTGGTGACCCCGCCCATGAGTACCAGCACCTGTTATTTAGGTTAAATTGCCCTGTTGGCACTTTGCTATAAATAATTACATTTTGGGTTGCTGTTTGGGCACTCGGTCTCTGAAAGGTTCGCCATCACTGGCCTAGACTCACACAGAGCCAGAGAAGCCATACAGTGAAGGAACAGCATAGTAGTTAGAGCACCAGGCTGATAACCAGTGAAACCCAGTTCAAATCCCACATCTGCTCCTTGTGATCTTGGGCAAGCTACTTAACCCTTCAATGCCTCAGGGTACAAACTCACTCTGCTGTTTACTAAGCCATGCTAGTGGCGCGCTAATAAACAGCCCATTCACTTTGAATAGGTTGTGTCGGCATAGATGCACAGCATTGTAAATGGGGGGGCGGGGGGTCGGATTTCAACAGCACTACAGACAATTAATTTGGTAAATAGCTGAAAGAGTTGAAATTTTAAAAATTAATACTTATAGCTATTTTATGAGCAAATAAAGTCTGCAACAGACTCTGGATAAGCTAATATTCCCTATTCATTGCTATGAACAGAATTCCATCCCAACAAGAGATAGGAGTTATAAATTGCATCTCTATGCAGACAGGTTACCTTTTGACCTACAAAAGTTAGTAGTGGAGTGGGAACAAAGCCTGGATCATAATGCTAATCTAGAGTTAGGTTGGTTGCATAACAAATGGCTTGCACTCAATGGCAACCTCAAAAGGAAGTGAACTATGAATGATTCGCCAGGAGATGAAAGGAGTTTATATTTGGCTTTAATTTCAAACCAGACTAAAATAGAGCAATGGCTAAAACTGTAGAGATCCATCTTAGATAACAAAAATAAGGAGAAACAAAAACACTTTTGTGAGACCTCAGCTCCAAGGTAAGAAGAATGAAAATTTTGGCCACACAAACAAAATGGAAAGAGGTTTAAAAGAAAGAAAATGAAAATGTAATGAAAGTTTTTAAAACGTATTAAAAAGGAATGAAGGGAACTACAAAATAAAATTTCCAGATATGTTCAAAACAAAGGTTAAACATCTTTTAAGCAACAAAATAGGTTCTCTTTTAACCTATATAAAAGGCATATGTGTACGTAAAAGTGTTTTAGTGCAAAAATGGCCTCTCCTAGAACTGCCCAGGAAATGTGTATGTTTGTTCAATCTGGTCACAGGAGCTGCTGGGGCAGGGTTTGGTCTTGTGGACATTTTATAACATACATATAAAGTGCATAAACTGCACATTTGTGTGTGCCTCAGAGCATGTGTAAACATATGTGTGTATTTCCCAAGGGATATTTTTAAAATAATGAAGTATGCACATACTTTCCGTATGAAAATTGGTATAACATGCACATTCCTGCTGCACAAGTTAAGTGCCCTTTTATAAAATTACCCTCTTAGGTACTTAAAAACTTCATATATATTTAAACAATATGCCCCAAAATAACCTTAAAACCTTGAAAATTGTACTGCATAATTTTCTAATAGGTGTCCAGAATATACCAATGACAAAAACCATATAGGAACCTCTTCCACAATGTATCTCAGCACTCATTAGAATAAGCTAGCAGTCTTAGCTTTATGGCCACAATTTCTCAGGTACACAAGTGAATCTAATAGTTTCATTTCCTATACTAGAGCAAGTCATGATTTCTACACAGTTTTATACTGTCGATCTCAGAATCCTAAGCAGGAAGACAATGTACATTAGACCAAATCCCTTTATTCAATCTAATAAGAAATTTAAGATATATCTATTCCTACAGCAGGCTGTCCGTCTTTTAATAACCAAAGCACTATGCATCAGAGCTCTGAATAAGCAGTGATGCTCATCTCACCCTTTTGCCACAGGAATTACCTATGCACCCCCATTCTAGTAAAAAAAAAAAAAAAAAAAAAGGAGAAACAGGGGCGATACGACACAGACGTTCAAATATTTGAAAAGTATTAATCCGCAAACGAACCTTTTCCGGAGATGCGAAGGAGGTAGAACAAGAGGACATGAAATGAGATTGAAGGGGGGCAGACTCAAGAAAAATGTCAAGAAGTATTTTTTCACGGAGAGAGTAGTGGATGCTTGGAATGCCCTCCCGCGGGAGGTGGTAGAAATTAAAACGGTAACAGAATTCAAGCACGCGTGGGATAAACATAAAGGAATCTTGTTCAGAAGGAATGGATCCTAAGGAGCTTAGCCGAGATTGGGTGGCAGAGCTGGTGGCAGGAGGCGGAGATAGTGCTGGGCAGACTTACACGGTCTGTGCCCTGAAAAGGACAGGTTCAAATCAAGGTAAGGTATACACAAAAAGTAGCACATATGAGTTTATCTTGTTGGGCAGACTGGATGGATCATGCAGGTCTTTTTCTGCCATCATCTACTATGTTACTATGTTATGCAACCTGATAAACACTACTTTGACTCTCTTTCAAATGTTATGCTGAGTTATTAAATTTAAAAAAAAACTTGAGCATTTATATTCCACTTCACCTTTCAACTAAAGGCGGATTACAAATATGTCATAGAAAGCATCACGTTTCACTTCATTTACTACTACTATTTAACATTTCTAAAGCGCTACTAGGGTTACGCAGCACTGTACAGTTAACAAAGAAGGACAGTCCCTGCTCAAAGGAGCTTACAATCTAATGGACAGTATGTGCGGACAGACAAATTGGGGCAGTCTGGATTCCTGGGTAGAGTTGAAATGGTTAGGTGCCGAAGGTGACATTGAAGAGATGGGCTTTGAGCAAGGATTTGAAGATGGGCAGGGAGGGGGCTTGGCGTATGGGCCCACCTCCAATAAAAGTCTCACAATTGAGCTTCTACAGGAATAAGAGGGTGGGCCCTCAACCCTTCATTGTGAACCTCTACCTTGAGACTGTGAGGTCCCTACTTCGACGATGGGCCCCTCAAAAGAACCGAGAAGGCTGGAAAAAATTATATTTCCACGTACCAGCCAAGCAGCCAGCCCCAAAATGCCTAAAACCGAGGTCCCTAGCAGCCGAAAATCCTCTGCCCCCCAATCTAGGACGATTCTCTGGAAGGTGAGGTACAAGATATTTAAAAAAAAACACACCTTAAGTAACCAGCTATAATCACACAGTTAATAAGTATTGTTATCTAAACACCTGATAAGACATCATTCTAAGGTGAATTGGTACAGAATTCCAGAGAGTAAGGCCTATAACCTACAATAGTTTTACATCTTGTGGTTTGTAAGCGAATTGTAGAAACTCTTGGCAAAACTAACCAGATTTTCAAGTGATCACAAACTTTGACTTGGGACCTAAAAGCTTACAAAGTGACATAGTGCCATCCCATAGAAAAATGTAAAAACAAATATAAAAATTTTCAACTCGATTCTAGCCTTTACAGGTAGCCAGTGGGTTTTAACTAAATATGGAGTAGCATGATCAATATAACTTCCTCCCTAGTCAGTTTCACTGACACATTCTGTAAGAGTTGTCAGTCCAATACCACCCATGCATATGTTACATTGGGGGGGGGGGGGGTCTATTCCAGGTGTACGGTGCAGTAAGATAAAAGGAACAGAGACTGGAGTTGGCAGTTGAGAAGAAGGGTACAGATAAAAGATTTTCCCAATGAACGGAGTTCCCAGGTAGGAGTGTAGGGAGAGAAGAGTGAAGAGGTTCTGAGGAGCTGCATAGTGAATGCACTTCTAAGTCAATAAGAGGAGTTTGAACTGTATGCGAAAACAGATTGTGAGCCAATGAAGTGACTTGAGGAGAGGGATAATATGAGCACAGCAACAATGGCGGAATATAAATCCTGCTGCAGAATTTTGAACAGATTGAAGGGGAGAGAGAGATGGCTTAGTGGGAGACCTGTGAGAAGCAAGTTGCATTAGTCTAAGCGTGAGGTTATGAGAGTGTGGATAAGGGTTTTGGTAGCGTGCTCAAAAGGGAATGGAAAGATTTTGGTGATATTATAGAGGAATAAACAACAGGTTTTAGCAGTCTGTTGGATATGTGCAGAGAGAGGAGTCAAGGTTACGAGTTGATGAGGATGAGAGTGTTATCCAAGGAGGAGATGAAGAAAGGGGGAAGAGGAGAGGTGGGTTTAGGAGGAAGATAAGAAGCTCAGTCTTGGCTATGTTTAGTTTCTGATGGCAGTAAGAGATCCGGGCAGCAATATCAGACACGCAGGATGAGACTTGGGCCTGGTGGATTCCTGCTGAAATTTCTGGTGTGGAGAGGTAGATCTGGGAGTCTTCAGCATAAAGGTGACACTAAAAACCATGGGAGGAGATCAGAGCAAGATGGAGAAAAGAAGAGGTCCCAAGACAGAACCCTGAGGTACACCAATGGAGGGTGGCCAATGTAACGCCCATTTTTAAAAAAGGTTCCAGGGGAGATCCGGGAAATTATAGATGGTGAGTCTGACGTCGGTGCCGGGGAAAATGGTAGAGGCTATTATTAAAAACAAAATTACAGAGCACATCCAAGGACATGGATTACTGAGACCGAGTCAGCACGGATTTTGTGTGGGGAAATCTTGCCTGACCAATTTACTTCAATTCTTTGAAGGAGTAAACAAACATGTGGACAAAGGGGAGCCAGTTGATATTGTGTATCTGGATTTTCAAACGGCGTTTGACAAGGTACCTCATATGAAAGGCTACAGAGGAAATTGGAGGGTCATGGGATAGGAAGAAAAGTCATATTGTGGATTAAAAACTGGTTGAAGGATAGGAAACAGAGAGTGGGGTTAAATGGGCAGTATTCACAATGGAGAAGGGTAGTTAGTGGGGTTCCTCAGGGGTCTGTACTAGGACCGCTGCTTTTTAATATATTTACAGTGGTGGAAATAAGTATTTGATCCCTTGCTGATTTTGTAAGTTTGCCCACTGACAAAGACATGAGCAGCCCATAATTGAAGGGTAGGTTATTGGTAACAGTGAGAGATAGCACATCACAAATTAAATCCGGAAAATCACATTGTGGAAAGTATATGAATTTATTTGCATTCTGCAGAGGGAAATAAGTATTTGATCCCCCACCAACCAGTAAGAGATCTGGCCCCTACAGACCAGGTAGATGCTCCAAATCAACTCGTTACCTGCATGACAGACAGCTGTCGGCAATGGTCACCTGTTTGAAAGACACCTGTCCACAGACTCAGTGAATCAGTCAGACTCTAACCTCTACAAAATGGCCAAGAGCAAGGAGCTGTCTAAGGATGTCAGGGACAAGATCATACACCTGCACAAGGCTGGAATGGGCTACAAAACCATCAGTAAGACGCTGGGCGAGAAGGAGACAACTGTTGGTGCCATAGTAAGAAAATGGAAGAAGTACAAAATGACTGTCAATCGACAAAGATCTGGGGCTCCACGCAAAATCTCACCTCGTGGGGTATCCTTGATCATGAGGAAGGTTAGAAATCAGCCTACAACTACAAGGGGGGAACTTGTCAATGATCTCAAGGCAGCTGGGACCACTGTCACCACGAAAACCATTGGTAACACATTACGACATAACGGATTGCAATCCTGCAGTGCCCGCAAGGTCCCCCTGCTCCGGAAGGCACATGTGACGGCCCGTCTGAAGTTTGCCAGTGAACACCTGGATGATGCCGAGAGTGATTGGGAGAAGGTGCTGTGGTCAGATGAGACAAAAATTGAGCTCTTTGGCATGAACTCAACTCGCCGTGTTTGGAGGAAGAGAAATGCTGCCTATGACCCAAAGAACACCGTCCCCACTGTCAAGCATGGAGGTGGAAATGTTATGTTTTGGGGGTGTTTCTCTGCTAAGGGCACAGGACTACTTCACCGCATCAATGGGAGAATGGATGGGGCCATGTACCGTACAATTCTGAGTGACAACCTCCTTCCCTCCGCCAGGGCCTTAAAAATGGGTCGTGGCTGGGTCTTCCAGCACGACAATGACCCAAAACATACAGCCAAGGCAACAAAGGAGTGGCTCAGGAAGAAGCACATTAGGGTCATGGAGTGGCCTAGCCAGTCACCAGACCTTAATCCCATTGAAAACTTATGGAGGGAGCTGAAGCTGCGAGTTGCCAAGCGACAGCCCAGAACTCTTAATGATTTAGAGATGATCTGCAAAGAGGAGTGGACCAAAATTCCTCCTGACATGTGTGCAAACCTCATCATCAACTACAGAAGACGTCTGACCGCTGTGCTTGCCAACAAGGGTTTTGCCACCAAGTATTAGGTCTTGTTTGCCAGAGGGATTAAATACTTATTTCCCTCTGCAGAATGCAAATAAATTCATATACTTTCCACAATGTGATTTTCCGGATTTAATTTGTGATGTGCTATCTCTCACTGTTACCAATAACCTACCCTTCAATTATGGGCTGCTCATGTCTTTGTCAGTGGGCAAACTTACAAAATCAGCAAGGGATCAAATACTTATTTCCACCACTGTATAAATGATTTAGAGATGGGAGTAACTAGCAAGGTAATTAAATTTGCTGATGACACAAAGTTATTCAAAGTCGTTAACTCGCGACAGGATTGTGAAAAATTACAGAAGGACCTTACGAGAACGGGCAGCTAAATGACAGATGACGTTTATGAGTGAGAAAAGCGCGGGGTACAAATGTAACAAAAAAAAATGTAAGTGCAAGGTGATGCAAGTTATTCAAAGTCGTTAACTCGCAACAGGATTGTGAAAAATTACAGAAGGACCTTACGAGACTGAGAGACTGGGCAGCTAGATGGCAGATGACGTTTAATGTGAGCAAGTGCAAGGTGATGCATGTGGGAAAAAAGAACCCGAATTATAGCTACGTCATGCAAGGTTCCACGTTAGGAGTTACGGACCAAGAAAGGGGTCTGGGTGTCGTCGTGGATAATACACTGAAACCTTCTGCTCAGTGTGCTGCTGCGGCTCGGAAAGCGAATAGAATGTTGGGTATTAGGAAAGGTATGGAAAACAGGTGTGAGGATGTTATAATGCTGTTACATCGCTCCTTGGTGCGACCGCACCTTGAGTATTGTGTTCAATTCTGGTCGCCGCATCTCAAGAAAGATATAGTGGAACTGGAAAAGGTGCAGCGAAGGGCGACTAAAATGATAGCGGGAATGGGACGACTTCCCTATGAAGAAAGACTAAGGAGGCTAGGGCTTTTCAGCTTGGAGAAGAGCTGGCTGAGGGGAGACATGATAGAGGTATATAAAATAATGAGTGGAGTGGAACAGGTGGATGTGAAGCGTCTGTTCATACTTTCCAAAAATACTAGGACTAGGGGGCATGTGATGAAACTACAGTGTAGTAAATTTAAAAGAAATCAGAGAAAATTTTTCTTCACCCAACGCATAATTAAACTCTGGAATTCGATGCCAGAGAATGTGGTGAAGGCGGTTAGCTTGGCAGAGTTTAAAAAGGTTAGACGGTTTCCTAAAGGACAAGTCCATAAACCGCTACTAAATGGATTTGGGAAAAATCCACAATTCCAGGAATAACATGTATAGAATGTTTGTACGTTTAGGAAGCTTGCCAGGTGCCCTTGGCCTGGATTGGCCGCTCAATGGACCCTTGGTCTTTTCCCAGTGTGGCATTACTTATGTACTTAACAGATAGTGGGATAGAAGTGGAGGAGGATCCATCAGAGTATACACTAAGAGAGCAATGGGTGAGAAGAAGAAAACCAAGAAAGAACAGAGCCCCAAAATCCAAGTGAGGACAGCATATTAAGGAGTAGGTGGTGATTAACTGTGTCAAAAGCAGCAGATAGATCAAGAAGGATTAGGATAGAATAGAGACCTTTGGATCTGGCCAGGAACAGGTCATTGGAGACTTTAGCAAGGGCTGTTTCAGTTGAATATAGAGAGAGAAAACCAGACTGAAGTGGGCCAATAATAGCTTGAGATGAAAAGCCAAGACATCAGCAAGGAAAAGCATGCTCAAGTAGCTTGAATAAGAAAGGGAGGAGGGAGATGGGGCGATAGTTGGAAACGCAGGTAGGGTCCAATGATGGTTTTTTGAAGAGTGGTGTATCTATGGCATGTTTGAAGGTATCATGAACAGTTGCAGTGGAAAGTGAAAGAGAATATGACGGATATAAGAGCTACAGTAGCAGAGCTAGTGCTGGATAGATGGGTGGGAACAGGATCAGCAGAACAGGTAGTTTGGAGGAAGAAAGAAAATGTGCAGTTTCCTCTTCATCAGAAAAGGAGGCAGGAGTTGCAAGAATGGACTGGGAGAAGGAGAGGTAGAGGTGACTTGGTTGAGAACTCAAGGTTAATCTTGTGAACCTTGCTATGGAAGTACTCAGCCATAGTCTGGGAAGAAAGTGAAGTGGGGGGGGGGGGGGGTTGGAAGTGAATGCACTTTGAGAAGAGAGTTCAGTGTGGCAAAGAGACTTCGAGGGTTTGGGCCAAGAGAGTTTGTCAAATGGATGTAGTAGTCTTGTTTGGCAAGTGAAGGAGCTTCTCTTCTGCACAGCCTGTTTCTCTAACCACTAATTGTCTAATCCTCCACTCCCTGCAAGGCACAAAATTCTCCAATGTCTTTTTCCTCAAATATTAATACATACATTATCCTTCCATAATCATGCTTGTAACTTATTACAGTTTTTAAAAGGTATTCCCCAGCTTGCTTGGGGGGGGGGGGGGGGTTGCAGAAGCCATTTTTTCTGCAGTTCATATCCTTCATTTCCGAAAGGCGAGCAGTTGCTTCCCATGTCTGTCTCAATAGCAGAATATAGATTTTTCCGAAAGAAATGAAGGATAAAACAGCTATTAGATCTGAAATGAAGGTTAAAACAGTTATTAGATCTGCTAACTTTGCAATCTATAGCAAAATCTTGTAATATAGAATTTGCAGGGGAAAGAAAAACTAGTACTGTGCTCCCACTGGCTAATCTACACCACTAGAACAAGTATATAGTAATCTACACCATTACTCCAGAACTCTGTTGCAAACATAATATTGAAATTGATTCAACAATAGCAAACTGAACCTTGGAATGGCTGCTTGTTTTGTTTAAAGAAACGGGACCCTTTGGCTGGACTCATCTGTTATCTTTTATGGCAGATGGTCAATTCTAGTAAGTTAGCACACTTACAAAATTCTAGGAATACCTGGCTAAAAATAGAAAAACAGCAATTTTGCTGACTGCATATTCCAGCATATGGAGTGGCATTTTCACAGGTTAAACTGTGTAAGCAAACCTTCATGTTGCAGGTCTGGCTCAAGACCCATACGACAACTGATGAAAATAAGCTAAACTGAGTGCAGTGACAGTTTTAAAGTTGCAAGACTCAGCAGCATCCACAATTATTATGATCCTTGGGGGGTTGGGGGGGAGATTTTATACAGCAGATTCTTCCTGCTCCTCTTAACGTAAGAGTAGCCATACTGGGTCAGACCAGTGGTCCATCTAGCCCAGTATCCTGTTTTCCAAACAGTAGCCAAGCCAGATCACAAGTACTTGGCAGAAACCCAAATCGTGGCAACACTCCATACTACAAGTCCCAAGGCGAGCAGTTGCTTCCCATGTCTGTCTCAATAGCAGAATATAGATTTTTCCTCCAGAAATTTATCCAAACTTTTTTTAAAACCTAGATAAGCTAATTGTTGTTACCACCTCCTCTGGCAAAGAGTTCCAGAGCTTAACTATTCATTGAGTGAAAAAACATTTCCTCCTATTTGTTTTAAAAGTATTTCCATGTAACTTCCTCAAGTGTCCCCTAGTTTTTGTACTTTTGAAACGAGTAAAAAAAAATCAATTTCTACTCGTTTTACACCACTCAGGATTTTGTAGATCTCAATCATATCTTCCCTCATCCATCTCTTTTCCAAGCTGAAGAGCCCTAACTTCTTTAGCCTTTCCTCATACGAGACGAGTTCCAACCTCTCCTTTATCATTTTAGTCGTTCTTCTTGGAACCTTTTCTAATTCTGCTATATATTTTTTGAGATATGGTGACCAGAACTGAATGCAATACTCAAGAACTCTACTAAGACTATGGTACACTGAGGTTTCTTTCACAGCTACCCTTTTGCACTCTTCCCCCTCCAATCTCTCCAACTATATTACAAGACTGAAGTTAATGAATAGAAATAAAAATAAAGATGATACCTTTTTATTGGACTAAGTAGATTTTTTGACTAGCTTTTGAAGGCAACACCTTCATGTCTAACCTGAAGTCGTTGCCTTCAAAAGCAAATCAAAACTGTATTAAGTTAAAACAAAATAAATTAAACTTTCTTTTTATTGGACTATTTCTATTTATTATCTCTAAAGTGGACTAACACAGCAACCACACTATTTTATCCAAGCCTGAAGACAGGAGACCTGCTGATACAAGGTGAAAAGGTGAATGATAGGTTAGGAAACTTGTTTTCAACAAGTGATGTGGCAGTGGGGTTAAAAAATATATATAAAATATATATGCTAACTTCTTTTATAATATTCTAAAGTTGAAAGGAATTCCTTACTTGACAAGGAGCCTGATTTGGGAAACGAAATGACTTAAGCCCCTTGTACTACAGTGCAGTACATCATCATATAGTAAGTGCCCTTATTAACAAACAGCAAAGCCTCCACTGTAATTGTTTGGAGCATTCCCAGCATCTGCCCATGCAGTTATCAGACAGGAAAAACCTTTACTACAGAGGAAGGCACTAACAGATAGCACAGATGCATTTGCCATTTCCTATTGGGGTTAGTGGTATGTGTATCTATTCTATCTGCAGCAATGATAGCTATGTGCTAACTCTGAATTGCAGTGCACATCCATTCTTCAATGTGCACTTAACGTGCTCTAATTCACATGCTAAGTGTGCAATAGCTGTTACCATGGCGTGGCCATGTGCGTGCTAACAGTACCACATCCACTGCTTTACTTTAGTAAGAGACCCCATTAAGGTTAAATCCTTCTGCTTTGGCTATTGTCACAACCAGGTCAATATTTAGATCCCATGGTGAGAACTGGTTTTAAACACCAGTGGCTGAATTTAAAAATGTATATTTCAGTGCCACTATCTAGATAGGTGGTGGTACTGTATACAGTACAAAGAAAATCACTTTCACCTGTAGTTATACATACAGCTAAATGGTCTTAAGTTAGTTAGTGCTGCATTTTAATGGCTTTGCTATATGGATCCCTCACAGATGGCAGATAATAGTTCATTTTATTATGTGGGAGACTCCAACAGTATGCTCTTCCCTCCCACTATAGCAGTAATAATCTTAAGGTCACCCCAACACTGATGTGCCAACTAATCTTCCATCAATACATTTCTTTTGCAAGTAATGATATTCAAAGTTCTTGGTGACCTCAGCGGTGCCACTTGCCTATGTCTTCACACTTTTGCAAGATAATAAGCACCCACCTCATCGGTACACTAGATTTAGCAAGCTTAAATTTAATTTAAATTTAATAGTGATTGAACCATTTTTGTACTCATCTTAAATATTGTCAGATGGGGGATGTAACATACATAGTAAATGACGGCACATAAAGACCTGTACGGTCCATCCAGTCTGCCCAACAAGATAAACTCATTTACATGGTATGTGATACTTTATATGTATACCCGAGTTTGATTTGTCCTTGCCTTTCTCAGGGTACAGACTGCAGAAGTCTACCCAGCATTGTTCTTGTACTAAGTTCTGGAGCTAATGTCGAAGCCCCTTAAAATTTACACTCCAGCCCATCCCTATCTATTCAGTCACAATCAGGGCATAGACCGTAGAAGTCTGCCCAGCTCCCATTTTGTTTCCCAATTACCAGTATCACCACCCAATCTCCACTATGATTCTGCGGAACCAACCACTTAATGTCCAACATGCGTATTTCGCCTCCAAAGGCTGTCTCAAGGACTGTGCCCTTTAGCTGTCTTTAGCGCCAGCTCAGCTTTCATTCATGGGAAAACCCCTGCTAAGATGCTATATGGATAGCACCTGAACAGCAGCTCTGAATATATAGTTAGGCAGAGTACCCTCGCTCCTTCTTGGCAATGTAAAGTAGTATGTTATGCCATACTTTGTCCTGTTATTTGAATATTTTTACTGCTGTAATTGTCTATTTCTCATGTTTGATTTATTCCTACTGTATACCGCCTTAAGTGAATTCCTTCAAAAAGGCGGTAAATAAATCCTAATAAATATCCAGATTACACTAGTATAACCCTAATCAGAGAACAGAAGAGAACTCACAAATAAATCAAAACATATTCTTCAGGTAGAACAAATGAGCATAGGAGCCAACTTTTCAAACATTGTGGGTTGCAGGTCAAAAATGCCACTCCACATTAAGTTATGTTTTCTCATCTATACTACAGACTAATCTTGAAAGCCTAGGTGCAAGTTTTTTTTTTGTTTTTAATGATAGTACAGAAAATTCATTGCACTTCAATCAAATAACAGATTTCAATTGCAGGTATATTCCTTTTTTCGTTACGCTTATACATTTTGTAGATTGTGTATTTCTAATCTAATCTGACATTTGTAACTCGCTTAAACCCTAAAAAAATACATCCAAAGCTGCATACACTCTTCAAACTTGAAATGAAACAAAGGATTAGTTAATACAATTTATATTGCACAGATAAACTAACTAGCCCTTGGTCAAATGTTTACCCAATAAATAGGTTTTCAAATTTTTGCAAAAAGAAATACAAGAAGAATGTAGTCTATACCAAAAAAGAACTGCTTGACAGAAAAAGGAACTTCCTAATACTTTTTTTTTTAATGTATCCCTTTAAAAGATGGAAAACCTAGTTATAATTGGTCCAATGTTGGGTTGATTCTTGACCCAAATAGAGTATGAATCAATTGATTAATATGTTGAGGAGCTTTACTATGCAGAATCTTCTTAAAGATAAAACAAGACATCTTAAACTGCTGGCATTTAACGGAAGCCAGTGTAATTTTGACATGAAGGGTGATAAAAGTATTTAAAAATTAATCAGACTGCCATATTTTGCAGCAGTTGGAGCCAATTCTGTAGTTTAACTGAAATACCAAGGTATAGTATATTGCAATAATCCAGCTGGGACAAAAAACTTGACTTGTCATTCCAAAGGTAATGAAGAGTCTAAAATTTCACCAAGTAATTTGGTTGATTTCTCTGTCAAAATATCATTCAACAACTCCTTTTGTTTATTAATCCAAAGTACTTTAGTTTTACTCACATTCAACTTTAACATACGAGATTAAGCCCAGTCTAAGTTTAGCAATATAAGTGGCTATTTTAGAATGAGAAAAGTTTAAATCACATAAAACCAGTACCAAAATAAAATATCAGCATATGGGGAAAAAAGTGTTTTGTCTGCTGCTAAAGAAAACGAAATGAAGAGAACTTGAAAATATTGAACAAAATTGTTGCCCCTCTACATTTTGTATATTGTGGAACAGTTTTGGTAGAATTCATTATTGTAATGTAAAGAATATATTCTTTTTTATGCCTGAATTATGAAAGAGCCTATATAAGAGTTTACTCCAGGCCTTAAGAGGCCCAATGCCAGCCCCAGACCATAAGGTTCATAGCAGTCATACAGTAGGATTGTGGAGCTACTTTACATAAGGACAAGTCCTATATAGTCTCTTAAAAATTTTAAGTTACCTGCTTCTTTTCTTTAAAGGCAAAATGAGGCAATTTCTAATGAAAAACACTAACAGTTCAGATACTATTAGACTTCCTTTAAAAAAAAATGGAGATTCCCACACACACCACTGTTTAGAACAGATAAGAATAATCATCTCATTCTAACAGCAGAGCAGTCTGCTAAAATGGAATTTTAATTAAAAAGATAGCCAAACTTGACTACCTTTTTAGCTACCCATAATATGTTGTAAAAAATAGCAGCTTCTCCAGGCCAGCTGTTTAGGCTCAGAATGTTCTCATTTACAAACAAAAGCCATTTGTCTGGAGGGCATTTTGGAAGGAATTTGCTCCTATTTTGTCTCCCATAGAGAACACTTTGATAGCATGCTGCTTTCCAAGCAGATGTGCATTTTTCATTAAAGTAAGAAAATAGAAAATACCATAATCAATTCTTATGTAATTAGTTTCAGCAAAACTCAACTTTTTAGCTTAATGCAGTAGAGAGGTATGGTAGCCCTGTTAGCTTTCGAAGGTTGCCCTTCTTCGTCCGATTGGACGAAGAAGGGCAACCTTCAAAAGTTAATTAAGAAATGTATTAAGTTATGTCCAATAAAAAAGGTATTTTCTTTTCCATGTTTTATTTTGTTTTCTTTCTGTTGATTAGCTTAATGCATTAACCCAGTGATACTGATGCAAACTACTATGTGAAGAACACAAGTTTGATTAGACTGGCTGAGATGGCAGATGATGCAGATATAGCATCCACAGCACCCACACTCTATATCAAATGTCCCATGTCCTCTGCGGTACATTTGTGTGTGTTTCTCCCACTGTTAACACCACACACTAAACTGTGCAGAATCCATCAGTAAGAGTAATGGGAGCCCATCCCACAAATGCTGATGTTCTTACCCTATCCATGTTGACACCACAAGCAAGTTGAAAATTGCAGACAAACATCCTGATGTTGATTTCATGAAGGACAAATGCCAGAGAAAAGGGAGAAAGGGAGAATGGGTGGGGTGGGAAAAATGCTGGGATATGACAGGATAAGATGCAGGGTCCATTTTTGTGGAAGAGGAAGGAGATGGAGCAGATGCTTGGAAAAAAAAGACAGAACAGCAGAAAGGTGGAGGAAAAACAAGGGCAGATGAGAGAGAGAGAGACTTTTGATATGACAGGATAAGATGCAGGGTCCATTTTTGTGGATGAGAAAGGAGATGGGGCAGATGCTTGTAAAAAGAAATAAAAAGGAAAGAGGCAAAACAGCAGAAAGGTGGTGGAAAACAAGGGCAGATATGACAGAGAGAGGAGACAGATTCTAGGGAAGGGGAGTACAACAGTAGGAGACACCAAGGGAAGAAGAGAAATGAAGATCTGTCAAGGCAAAGAATGACAAATGTGGAAAGATGAATTATATGGATGAGAGGTGATGCAGAGAGAGATGGAAGTAGATGGGAGACAAATAGGATTAGAAGGGCAGGAAAAAGGAGAATGAGGGTGAAGGGGCAGAGTTGGCGAGACAGCTCAACTATGTGAAAAAGAGATGGCAATGGGAAAAACAGATGGAAGCTGGAAAGGGAAGAAAGAGTACTAGATGTCAGACCCATGATGGATGGAGAGGGATAAAAGATCTTTCATGGGCAAGAGGGAGAAAGTGGATGGGAGGAGATGAGTACTGGGATGGGCAATGAGAAAGAAAGAATGGAAGATGGGCACTGGGATGGGCAATGAGAAAGAGAATGCTTTATTTGTGTGCTGGTGAGGGGCAGAAATCCAGAGAGGAGCTGTAGGGGAAAAGAGAAGTCTGGAAGAGGAGACACAGGGGAAGAGCTGAAAGAAGCAGAATGAAGGAATAAAAGAATGAAATATACGCTGTTAAAGACAATGATAACACTGAAAAAAGGAGGGACACCAGGAAAAGATAACAAGGAAAAACAAAACAAAAAAACCACAGGACAGAGAATGAAAAAAGAAAGGTGCTGAGCCAGAAAAGCAAACAAGACACATCAAACATTGGAAGCTATTCACCAGAATCTCCTCTCCTCCCAAACATGCCTCCATCTACTTGTTTATCTGATTGCATTTGTTAATTGTAATTATCAAAATCTCTGGTGGACAAGGGAGAAGGCACCAGATACAAATAGGTCTGAAACCAAAATCTTTCATAATTTAGCAAAGCCTCAGCTCACAGATCCAGCTATCACATAAGAGCAACACCAAGCTACCCTTAAAGGTCCAAATCAGCTAGGTTCCAGATGGAGCCCTAGTCTGTGGTCACTGGCCAAGGTCAGTTGCTATGGTAACTGGGCTGGGGTAGAAGGGAAGTGAGAATAGAAAAATCAGGGAAAACATCAACAGCTGCAAATGAAGATTCATGTCACCAGAGCCCAACAAAGGCTGGCTCTGAGTCGGAAGTCCAAAGAAGGAAACTGTTGGGCAAAAAAATAAAATTACACATTTTAAAAGACAAAACAAAAAACCTTAACTGAAGACAGAAGGGTTATAATGTACAACTATTTCCAATTGCACAATTTCCACCACATGCTAAAGGTTAAAGAACTGTAGGATACCAAGAACTAACTAGAAGCTGAATGCTAAGCAGGGACAACCAGTTTCATCTTCAGGGAGGCAGGGATCGCAGCCAAGTTCTGGTTCTCCTTAGCTCTTTGCATTTGTCCATTTTAATGTGTTTCCATATGCCTGTTCCTTTCTACCACAGAGACTAAAATTCCTAGAGCTCATCCATCCAGCATACATGAGCTCTACAGACTTGTCACACCTTTATAAATTTTCCCTAGAGCTAGATTTGAAGCCTCCAAACCTCCTCCTCTACCTGAGACAAACTTATGTACCCAAACTTCTCCCCTCCACACACACACAACCCCCTGCCATTCATTTCCCCTTCTTGTACCATCTTCTCATTCACTTACAGGGAGGGACATTTGAACTTTTCAATTTTTATATGGAAATAATAACCATTAAAAGTGCTATCCAGCATGCTCAGTCAGAACATACAGGCAAATGCTTTCATTGTCTGTTAAAAATTGGTTATAGCAGCAGATATAGCTGTAATTTCTGCATTCCCCCACTCCTTTTTACCATGTGTTTAACTCACACATGCACATTCACCTCTTCCCCAGCACATTTGCAGCCCTAATTCCAGCCAGGCACCATTTGGTTGTGATTAATTTCAAAGACAAAGATGCGCAATAAATAAAATTTCCCATGTTTGCAAATATTGTCATGCATTTTTGAGAGCAATGCCTTTGTTCAAAAATTTCCCAATAAATCCTATGTTGGAAAAAATTCACAAAAGGAAAGAACAAGTCACACAAATTTTAAAAGTCGTCAAGGGGTCTCTGGGTACTTTTTACCTGTGAAATTGCAAGCTCATTTTCAACCCTACAGACTTCTCTTTTAAAAATGCAGCAGAGAGACAAAAGTATCCATAGTGCAAAGTCCATGCAGTTCATGGCAGTGGCGTAACCCACTTTGGACTCAGGGCCCCTCCAAACCTACAGCACCCATTAAATGACTAATGGGGGTTGCCAATGCCCTGCCAGTCAAAATATTTGCTGCCAAGCCACTCCCCTCTTGCTGTTGTAGGAAACTTGAAGTCAGCAGCATATCTCCAGCTGCTCATGCTCAGACTCCTTGTGCATGCTCCGTTCACACAAGACCTGAGTATGCTCGGGGAGTCCTGGAATCAGTGGCTGGAGGCATGCTGCCAACTTCCTGTTTCCTACAGCAGCAGGAGGAAGAGGGGTGTGGCTGGACAGCAAATTCTTTGGCTGGCTGGCAGGGCCTCAGCATCTCCACAAGCAAAGGTATTTTATTTTTAACTCACCAGGGAGGGAGAGGGAATGCATTGCCCCCCCAAGTCTACCCCTGCTCCCCCCACAAAGAGGGGCTGACTATGCCCCTGGAAATGAACTCTGTGGGTACTTGGCTACCTCACCCCCTATTCTTTTCTATCACAGCTACAACTACATGTATTGCTTTACAATATACATATTTTTGGGCACACAGAGAACAATTTTCAAAACAGGCAGTCTTGCCATGTTATTCCTTATGAATACTCTTGGTGTGGGCCCAAAAGTGACTGACTGGGTTAGAAACTGATTCTTTGAGTGTTTGAGTGGCAACAAAGGGTACTGGTAAATGAAGTTCACTCCAATGAAAGTGGAGTTGTTAGTGGTGTGCCACAGAGATTGATACTTAATCCAGCTCTTTTCTACATTTCTGTAAGTGGTATTATAAAAGGGTCATTAAGGACAATATGCAATAGGAAAAACATCCTAGAAGGTATGGAAAACACAAAGGATGCCATAAAGCTTTAGGAATGATCTTGATTTGCATAAAATGGAGGCAGTGTAAGCAAATCAAGTTCATGCATATTTTTTGTGGATATCCTGAAAACCTTACTGGTAAGGGTACTCCAGGACTGGACTTGGAAAACACTGATCTGGAGCAGTGGTTCTCAACCTAGTCCTCAGGACACACCCAGCCAGTCTGGTTTTCAGGATATCCCAAGGATTATGCACAAAATAGATCTGCAGATCATGAAGGCAATGCAAGCAAATCTCTCTCATGCATATTCTTTGTGGATATCCTGAAAACCAGATTGGCTGGGTCGAGAACCCCTTATGTAGAGTCTGGCAGCTATGATTTAATCCTAGAAATGCAAGGTCATGTATTTGGACTGCAAGGGAGTATGATTCAGTATTGAAAGAGAAGTTCTGTGCACAAAACGAGGGCAGGATGATCATATCTTATGATCTTAAGGTGGTCATAGACATACATAAAGCAAAAGCTAGAAGGATGTTTGGGTGCATAAGGACAGGAAAGTTCCAGGTGGCCCTTAAGTGTAAAAGAGGATACACAGCATTTACCATGCATAAGCTTTAGTAAAAGGGCCCCTAAGATAAGTACACTGTGTTGGCATTTTGGTATTTCTTCAAACTTTGGTTTTAAAGGACCATATTGATATTGACTTTAGTGCAATGATTATACTTCGAGCATGGTGCCATTGATCTTTTTGATTTTGGCACTCTCTCAACTCTTTAAGACATAAGCATCGCCACACTGGGACAGACCAAAGGTCCATCTAGCCCAGCACCCTGTCTCCGACAGTGGCCCATCCAGGTCACAATCACCCGACAAAGATCCACAGAGCAAAGCATTTTGTACTGCTTGTCCCAGGAATAGTGGATTTTTCCCTACGTCCATTTAAATAACATTCTATGGCCTTTTCCTTCAGGAAGCCGCCAAAACCTCTTAACCTCTGCTAAGCTAACTGCCTTAACCACATTCTCCGGCAACAAATTCCAGAGTCGAATTACGCGCTGAGTAAAGAAAATTTTTCTCTTATTTGTTTTAAACTTACTGCACTCCAGCTTCATCGCATGCCCCCTTGTCCTAGTATTTTTTGAAAGCGTAAACAGACGCTCCATATCTATCTTTTCCACTCCACTCATTATTTTATATACCTCTATCATATCATCCCTCAGCCGCCTTTTCTACAAGCTGAAGAGCCTCAGCCGCTTTAGCCTTTCCTCATAGGAAAGTCGTCCCATCCTCTTAATCATTTTTGTTGCCCTTCTCTGCACCTTTTCTAATTCCACTATGTCTTTTTTGAGGTGTGGCGACCAGAATTGAGCACTAACATTATTATTAGTGATTAAAATGTTTTGGGGGTTTTTTTTAAGGTGTTTGCAGTTTTATAGATGCAAGGTTTGTTCTTGGTATGTACAATTTCAAGAGGGCATAGTTTTGAATAGAACTAAAATCTACCCAAGTATTCCCCATTTTACCAAAACAAATAGCCTAATGGTTAGTGCAGTGGGCTGAGATCCTGGGGGCCCTAGGCAAGTCACTTAACTCTCCATTGCCCTAGATACAAAACAGATTGTGAATCTACTAGAGACAGAGAAAGTACCTGCATATAATGTGTACAATGCTGTGTAAATCTAGTAGCATTATAGAAATAATAAGTAGTAATATGATGCACACGGGGGGGGGGAACCCCTATTGATAGGGAATGCTGGGTTTCATACTAGGAATCACTGTTGACAATATGTTGAAACACTCAGCTCAGTGTGTGGCTGTGGTCAAAAGAGAAAAAATAGAATGCTGAGAATTTAGAAGTGACTAGAATATAAAATTGGGAATTTTAATATTATAATATATCTATACTGATCCTTGATGTAACCATATCTTGAGTATTGTTTGCAGTTCTGGTTTTGCCATCTAAAAAAAAAAACCAAAACAAAACACAGCAGAACTAGAAAAGGGTACAGTGAAGGAAATGGGGATAGGAAAATTAGGTTCTTACCTTGGTAATTTTCTTTCCTTTAGTCATAGCAGATGAATCCATTACGAGTGGGTTGTGTCCATCAACCAGCAGGGGGAGATAGAGAGCACTGAAAAACCATAGTGCCTCATGGCCAGCTAGCTCCATCTGCCTCTTCAGTATTTGAAGCTTCCAAAGCAGTGTTACACCGCAAAGCATAACAACATGAACTTTCCTCACAGCGGATGAACGCCCCAAAACGAGCTATAAGTCAAAGGAGGGAATGGACTCATCCTCCTGTAACTGAACAGAAATCCTGAAGACTGTTTTCCAACTTCTCCCAATGATGGAACATATCTACAGGAAAAACTGAACATAAAAGTAACATGAATCATATAATGAACCACAGAGGGAGGGGCTCATGGATTCATCTGCTATGATTAAAGGAAAGAAAATTACCAAGGTAAGAACCTAATTTTCCCTTCCTTGTCATCAAGCAGATGAATCCATTATGAGTGCGATGTATCAAAGCAATCCCTAGATAGGGTGAGAACAAACCACACCACGCGCCAGCACTTGTGCTCCAAAATGCGCGTCTCTCCTGGCAGCCACATCCAGCCTGTAATGTCAGGCAAACGAGAGCTTAGAAGTCCAAGTAGCTGCACTACATACCTCTTGAAGAGAGAGTGCTCCAGTTTCAGCCCAAGAAGAGGAAATCGCTCTTGTGGAATGTGCCTTAAAGGCTTCAGGCGGAGGCCAGCCAGATAGCAGATATGCTGAAAAGATAGCTTCTTTGAGGCAACGGGCTATAGTGGCCTTAGACGCTGGAGACCCTCTGCGCAGACCTGACAAAAGAACAAAAATATGGTCAGAGGTCCTGAAGGCATTTGACATGCGCAGATATTGCAACAGAGCCCTTCGCATATCCAGAAGGTGCAACTGCCCATGGGATTCTGGAAACTCCTCTTTAGAAAAGGAGGGCAGGAAAATAGGCTGGTTTAGGTGAAACGCTGAAACCACCTTAGGCATGAAGGAAGGCATCGTACGTACCATTACTCTGGACTCTGAGAATTGCAGAAATGGGTCTCGACAGGACAGTGCCTGGAGCTCAGATACCTGTCTCACTGATGTCATGGCCACCAAAGAGACCGTCTTTAAGGTCACATCCTTCTCCAAAGCTCGCCGAAGTGGCTCAAAGGGCGAACACTGAAGGGCCTCTAACCCCAGGTTCCAAACCGGACACGGAGCCCGCACGGGAGGACGGAGCCAAAGCACCCCTCAAAGAAACCGTGTCACATCCGGGCAAGCAGCCAGAGAGAGGCCAGCGACCTTCCTTCGAAAACATGCTAAGGCTGCCACTTGATATTTAATATTCCTGCTAATGATCCTTCTAACTCTTATATTTCCAAGTTACTCGCTTTAACATCCTCCTTTAATCTCCAACTATGCTCCACCTCCCCCACTCATCACAATGGTCACTGTCTTGATCTCATCTTCTCCTCCAACTGTTCACCCTCTAGTTTCCTTGCCTCTGATCTTCCCCTCTCTGATCACAGTCTTATAACTTTCACACTTAAATCTCCTCCCTCCCAGTCCCGTCCTATCTTATCTAATTTATCTAGGAATCTTCATGGTATTGACCCTTCATCTCTATCCTCCCATGTTTCAAACTTCTTCTCGACTGTGGCACCATCCACGTCTGTCAACGAGGCTGTTTCTTCTTACAACAATATTCTATCATCTGCCTTAGACACTCTTGCACCTTTGATGACCCGCCCTATAAGGCGTACAAAACCCCAACCTTGGCTGACTTCTAATATCCGCTACCTACATTCCTGTACCCGCTCCGCCGAACGCCTCTGGCGGAAATCTCGGGCCCTTGCTGATTTCTTACACTTTAAGTTCATGCTGACCTCCTTCCAATCTGCTCTTTTACGCGCCAAAAAGGATTATTATATCCAACTGACTAACTCTCTTGGCTCTAACCCTCGACTTCTCTTCACCAGATTGAACTCTCTCCTCAAGGTGCCCCCTCCCCCAACTCCCCCTTCATTATCTCAGACCCTTGCTGCATTCTTTCACGACAAGGTTCAAAAGATAAACCTTGCATTCTCTACCTCGCCACCTCTCCCTCCACTAGTCCGTTCCCCTTTCTCTCCTTCCCCTCATTCCTGAAGTTACTATTGAGGAAACTACACTTCTCTTTTCTTCCTCAAAATGTACCACCTGTTCCTCTGATCCCATTCTCACCCACCTTCTTAATGCCATCTCTCCTGCTCTTATTCCTTTTATCTGTCACATTCTCAACCTCTCACTTTCCACTGCAACTGTCCCTGCTGCCTTTAAACATGCTGTGGTCACACCTCTCCTTAAGAAGCCTTCACTCGACCCTACTTGTCCCTCTAATTACCGACCCATCTCCCTCCTTCCCTTTCTCTCCAAATTACTTGAGTGTGCTGTTCACTGCCGCTGCCTTGATTTTCTCTCCTCACATGCTATTCTTGACCCACTACAATCTGGTTTTCGCCCTCTCCACTCAACCGAAACAGCGCTTACTAAAGTCTCCAATGACCTATTACTGGCTAAATCCAGAGGTCAATATTCCATCCTCATTCTTCTTGATCTTTCCGGTGCTTTTGACACTGTCGATCACAGCATACTTCTCGATACCCTGTCCTCACTTGGATTCCAGGGCTCTGTTCTTTCCTGGTTCTCTTCCTACCTCTCCCTCCGCACCTTTAGTGTTCACTCTGGTGGATCCTCTTCTATTTCTATCCCTCTGCCTGTCGGCGTACCTCAGGGTTCTGTTCTTGGTCCCCTCCTCTTTTCTATCTACACTTCTTCCCTTGGTTCATTAATCTCATCCCATGGCTTTTCCTACCATCTCTATGCTGATGACTCCCAAATCTACCTTTCTACCCATGATATCTCACCTTGCATCCAAACCAAAGTTTCAGCGTGCTTGTCTGACATTGCTGTCTGGATGTCTCAACGCCACCTGAAATTAAATATGACCGAAACCGAGCTTCTCATTCCCCCCCCCCCCCCAAACCTACCTCCCCGCTCCCCCCCGTTTTCTATTTCTGTTGATGGCTCTCTCATTCTCCCTGTCTCCTCAGCTCGAAACCTTGGGGTCATCTTTGACTCTTCTCTCTCCTTCTCTGCTCATATCCAGCAGATCGCCAAGACCTGTCATTTCTTTCTTTACAACATCCGTAAAATCCGCCCCTTTCTTTCTGAGCACTCTACCAAAACCCTCATTCACACCCTTGTCACCTCTCGTTTGGACTACTGCAATCTGCTTCTTGCTGGCCTCCCACTTAGTCACCTCTTGTCACGTTTGTGACTGCTTTCCATGTGGGTGCTCTCCTCGGCCGCTGGTGGCCAGAACTGGTGGCTGCTGACTGTTTTCTGCCGTCTTCTATGTTCCAGACTTCAGTGAGTCCGGTCTGGATTTTCCAGGTTGCCAGACTTGCTCTGCTGGTTTGTCCTTGAACAGCAACCTTACTTGGCTGTGATGGGCTTATTAGCTTCTGTGAGCCTTGCTTGCTTTGCCTTGGTATCAAAGGTCTTCCATGAGTTCCTGTTGGTTTGTTGGAGTTCCTGCTCTGAAAGTTTCCTGTGTGTTTGACCCTGCCTGTTCCTGGACTTTGCTTGCTGCCTGCCTTTGACCCTTTGCCTGGACCTGGACTTTGACTTTGCTTTCCGCCTGCCTATAAGACTCTGGTTAGTTTATGGATTACCCGTGTTTGCTGCCTGCCCTTTTGACCTTGCTATGCTACTGGATAATGTTTACTATTAAAGCCTCTTCTAGTTATAGTCTGTGGTTCCTGCCTGTCGTGTTCAGCACTGCTTTCTGCTTGGGTAATTTGCCTGCCACTGCCACTCCTCAGCAGTGGCCCAAGGGCTCACAAACCTAGTTCCTGCTTTGAGAACGTGACAGAATACTAAGGCCATAAGCTCGGCAAGATCACCCTACCAGTTGGGGTTTCAGCCCAAGACTTTTTGCCCTGTTGTCCATCCGGGTTCCAACCCCGGTTCAGTTCCTGATTCCAGTTTGGATCCCAGGTCCAACCCAATTTTTGATCTGGATCCGTTTCTGACCCTCCAGGAGTACCGCGTTAAACTTTTGTCTGATCCAGCTCTGAGGAATACTCCTGAAGCTGCAGCAGAGAGAAAGCGTCTCTGGGGCCCTGTTGTCCCTGGAAACCCAGTTTCTGCTATTGATCTCTCTACCAAGCTCTTCCTGTACCGCGTCCAACTTCTCGCGGAGCCAGCCCTGCAGAATACTCCTGAAGCCCAAGCTGAAAGAAGGTGGCTGCCTGATTCCGGTCCAGTTCTTGATTCTGATGTTAGTTCCAGCCAACCTATGAGTCCAGTTCGAGTGACGCTTCCAGCCAAGTCTCTGAGGCCAGGCCGGGTGGCGCGTCGTACCACGCCTCCAATTCCAGCCCAAGAAGCGCTTCCACTTAAGCCTCCGATTCCAGTCCAAGCGAAGCTTTTGACCGAGTCTTCAATTCCAGTCCAAGTAGCGCTGTCACGCAAGCCTCCGATTCTAGCCCGAGCGAAGCTTCTGACAGTCTCCAGTTCCAGTCCAGGAAGCACTTCCACTTGAGCCTCTAAGTCCTGTCCGAGGGACGCTTCTAATTGAGCCTCTGATTCCTGTTCAGGTGGAGCTTCTGGCCGAGCCTCCGGTCCCAGTTCAAGTGGCATGGCCAGTTAAGCCCCTGATTCCAGTCCAAGGGACGCTTCTGACTGAGCCTCCGATGCCAGTTCGAGTGGCCCTGCTAGCCAGGCCGCTGCCGAGTTCCAGTTCTGGCCAAGAGAATGCCGAGTCCATTCTGAGGTCGAGTTACAGTCCAGATGATGCTGAGTTCACTCCGGGTGCGAGTTCCAGCTGGGATGTTCCAGAGTTTGCACTGAATTCCAGCCAGTGCTTGAGCCTGCTCTGAGATCCTGCCAAGCACCGGAGTCTGCTCTGAGATCCTGCCCAGTGCCTGAGCCTGCTCTGAGTTCCAGCCAAGTGTCTGAGTCTGCTCTGGGTTCCTGCCCAGTGCCTGAGGCTGTTTTGAGTTCCAGCCCAGAGGATGCTGAGTCTGCTCCGAGTTTGAGTTCCAGCCCAGCTGTTCCTGAGTCCGCTCCAAGGTTGAGTTCCAGCCCAGCTGTTCCTGAGTCTGCTCCGAGTTTGAGTTCCAGCCCAGCTGTTCCTGAGTCTGCTCTGAGTGCAAGTTCCAGCCATGAACCTCAAGCCAGTCCAAGGATCAGTCTTGCTTTCAGTCCGAATTCCAGTCCAGCTACCCATGGTCATGTGTTGAAACTCCTCCGTAGGTTTCACCACTGTTACCCATGGAGACCTGAATCTCCCCTGGAGAGTAGGGGGGGGGGGGGCCTTGAGGAGGAGGTACTGTCACGTTTGTGACTGCTTTCCATGTGGGTGCTCTCCTCAGCCGCTGGTGGCCAGAACTGGTGGCTGCTGACTGTTTTCTGCTGTCTTCCATGTTCCAGACTTCAGTGAGTCCGGTCTGGATTTTCCAGGTTGCCAGACTTGCTCTGCTGGTTTGTCCTTGAACAGCAACCTTACTTGGCTGGTGATTGCTGCAGTTGAGTGTCAGCTGCTGATGGGCTTATTAGCTTCTGTGAGCCTTGCTTGCTTTGCCTTGGTATCAAAGGTCTTCCATGAGTTCCTGTTGGTTTGTTGGAGTTCCTGCTCTGAAAGTTTCCTGTGTGTTTGACCCTGCCTGTTCCTGGACTTTGCTTGCTGCCTGCCTTTGACCTTGCTTTCCACCTGCCTTTAAGACTCTGGTTAGTTTATGGATTACCCGTGTTTGCTGCCTACCCTTTTGACCTTGCTGTGCTACTGGATAATGTTTACTGTCTACTATTAAAGCCTCTTCTAGTTATATTCTGTGGTTCCTGCCTGTCGTGTTCAGCACTGCTTTCTGCTTGGGTGATTTGCCTGCCGCTGCCGCTCCTCAGCAGTGGCCCAAGGGCTCACAAACCTAGTTCCTGCTTTGAGAACGTGACACCTCTCCCCTCTTCAGTCGGTTCAAAACTCTGCTATCTGTCTAGTCTTCCGTCAGGGTCACTTTACTCATACTACCCCTCTCCTCGAGTCGCTTCACTGGCTCCCTATCCGTTTTTGCATCCTGTTCAAACTTCTTCTACTAACCTATAAATGTACTCACTCTGCTGCTCCCCAGTATCTCTCCACACTCGTCCTTCCCTACACCCCTTCCCGTGCACTCCATTCCCTGGATAAATCCTTCTTATCTGTTCCCTTCTCCGCTATTGCCAACTTCAGACTTCGCTCCTTCTGTCTTGTTGCGCCCTATGCCTGGAATAGACTTCCTGAGCCCCTACTTCTTGCCCCATCCTTGACCATCTTTAAATCTAGATTGAAAGCCCACCTCTTTAACATTGCTTTTGACTCGTAACCACTTGTATCCACTCGCCTCCACCTACCCTCCTCTCCTCTTTCCTCTACACATTGATTGATTTGTTTGCTTTATTTTTTGTCTACTAGATTGTAAGATCTTTGAGCAGGGACTGTCTTTCTTCTATGTTTGTGCAGCGCTGCGTACACTTTGTAGCGCTATAGAAATGCTAAATAGTAGTAGTAATAGTAGTACTTGAACACGCAGGGAATTATAGGCCAAGACTTTTTGTAAACCATCCTGTAAAAAGTCAAGTATCGGCAAGACAGAAGCCCGCATGGGTGTGATCGCTTTAGAAGCACACCAAGCCTCAAATTGGCGCCAAATCCTGGCATAAGCCACGGAAGTGGAACGCTTGCAGGCCTGTAGGAGAGTGGAAATGACTTTACTGGAATATCCCTTGTCTCTCAATTGCGCCCTCTCAATAGCCATGCCGTAAGACCAAAGCGGCAGGCGTCCTCCATGGTCACCGGGCCCTGTGACAACAGGTTCGGTACCAGAGGTAACGGCAGGGGATCCTCTACCAGCATCCGCCGGAGGTCCGCATACCACGGTCTCCTGGGCCAATCCGGGGCAATGAGAACCACCTCTCCTTGGTGTAGCCAAATCCGCAGGAGTATTCGCCCTATCAAGGGCCACGGAGGGAACACATACAGGAGGCCCTGAGGCCAGGGTTGAGCCAAGGCATCCAACCCTGCCGAGCGAGGATCTCTTCGTCTGCTGTAGAAGCACGGGACTTTGGCATTTGTGCTTGACGCCATAAGATCCATTACAGGCTTTCCCCATTTGGCACATATCTGCAGGAATACTTCGTCTGCAAGTTCCCATTCCGCTGGGTCAATTTGATTCCTGCTCAGATAATCGGCTTGCACGTTGCTCTGACCTGCAATATGAGCTGCTGACAGAAACTGCAGATGAAGCTCGGCCCAGTGGCAAATCTGCGCGGCCTGTGCTGCTAGTGCTATGCACGGAGTGCCTCCTTGGCGATTTATGTAGGCCACTGCTGTCGTGTTGTCCGACAGAACTCTGACAGCCAATCCTTCCAGGGTCAATTGAAAGGCCAGAAGCGCCTGGAAAATTGCTTTCAACTCCAAGCGATTGATGGACCACTCCGACTCCTAGGGTGTCCAAAGACCCTGGGCATACCTTCCCCGGCAATGTGCACCCCAGCCCTTCAGGCTGGCATCTGTTACCACCAGGCACCAATCGAGGAGTGCTAGCGGCATTCCTCGCCGCAGCATGCTGTCTGAGAGCCACCACTCCATACTGAGCCAGGCCACAGGGAGCCATGTGAGTCTGCACTGATAATCCTGAGATATTGGAGACCACCGTTGAAGCAGGGAGCACTGCAGAGGTCTCAGGTGCACTCTCGCCCAAGGCACCACTTCCAAAGTGGCCATCATTGACCCCAACAGCTGGACTATGTCCCAAGCTCGCGGGCGAGGCATCCTCAGGAGCAGACGGACCTGGTTCTGAAGCTTGCACCGCCTTTGCTGGGGTAGGAAGACCATCCCCGAGGCCGTGTCGAACCGGACCCCCAAATATTCTAGAGATTGAGTCAGGTGACATTTGGCTATACTGACGACCCAGCCCAGAGATTGCAGTACTGAGACCACTCTGGCTGTAACCTGATGACTCTCTTCTGCAGAGTCTGCTCTGATGCCCAGTCATCTAGGTACGGGTGAACCCGGATACCCTCTCGCCTGAGAAAAGCAGCTACTACCACCATTACCTTGGAAAAGGTTCGGGGAGCTGTTGCGAGGCCAAAAGGCAAGGCCCGAAACTGGAAATGTTTTCCCATCACCACAAAACGCAGAAACCTCTGGTGCGGGGGCCAAATTGGTATGTGCAAGTAAGCTTCTTTCAGGTCCAGAGACGTGAGAAACTCTCCTGGCTGTACCGCCGCTATGACGGAGCGCAGGGTTTCCATGTGAAAATGCTGCACGTTCAGAGACTTGTTGACTTCTTTTAAGTCTAGGCTAGGCCGAAAAGACCCTCCTTTTCGCGGCACCATGAAGTAAATGGAGTAACGGCCAGAGCCACATTCAGCGGGAGGCACGGGGGAAACCACCCCAATGTGAATCAAGCCTTGCAAGGTCTCCTCTACTGCCGCCCGTTTGGCGGCAGAACCGCATCGGGACTCCACAAACACGTCTCTTTATCGGGGCATTGAATTCTATTCTGTAGCCTTCTCTGATCAGGTCCAAGACCCACTGATATGAGGTAATCTTGGCCCACTCCTCGAGAAAGAGGGAAAGTCGTCCTCCTATCACAGGAATCGAGGAGGGGGCCGGCACACCATCATTGAGAGGGTTGCCCATGAACTCCAGGTCTTGAGCCTGCTGCTGCGGAACGTTTGTCCGAGCGAAAGGAGTTCCTCTGCTGAAAACGGGCACGCGAAGTGAACCCAGCAGAACGCCCCGGGCGGTACCTTCTAGCTTCATGGAAGCGAGGTCTGTAAGAGGAGGGAACCGCCTGACCCTTGGAAGAAGGCCGCGGCCTATCCTCGGGTAAGCGCTGGGGTTTGGCATCTCCCAGGCCTTTCACAATTTTCTCCAACTCCTCACCAAACACGAGAAGGCCTTGAAAGGGCAACTTCACCAACCTTTGCTTAGAGGCCATGTCAGCTGCCCAATGCCGTAGCCACAGAAGACGGCAAGCCACCACCGCTACAGCCATCTGGTTAGCCGAAGCTCTGAACAGATCATACAGGGCATCAGCCAAAAATGACAAGGCCGACTCCATCCACGGTGCCAGCTCCGTAAGGAGCTCCGCTCCATCTCCGGGCTGCTCCACTGGCTGTTGTAACCAAGCGAGGCAGGCTCGGGCAGCGTAGCAGCTGTATGCAGACGCCCATAAGGATAGGCCTGAAATTTCAAAGGACCGTTTCATAGCTGCCTCCAGGCGACGGTCCTGCATGTCCTTCAGGGCAACTCCTCCTTCCACTGGGAGGGTAGTTTTCTTTGTCACAGCCGTGACTAGGGCATCCACTTTAGGCACTGCTAGGCGCGCCAAATGCTCCTCACTCTGAGGGTATAATTGCCCCATAGCCCTGGCGACTTTCAAAGGCCCCTCGAGGTCAGCCCATTGAGCCGTGATAAGCTCTTGGATGGAGTCATGCAAAGGAAAGGCTTGAGCAGGCTTCTTAGTACTTGCCATCCTCGGATTACCGGAGGAGATCTCAGTACTCCCAGGGTCTTCTAAAGAAAGGACCTGCAAGGAATCAGTAATAAGTGCTGGCAGCTCATCACGATGAAAAATCCTCACCGCGGAAGGATCATCTGGATCCGGTGGCAATCCTGCACCTTCTCTCATTGATATTGGGCTTGAAGCTGGTTTTTTCACAACCAAAGAATGTATTTTTCTTAGAGTAGAACACCCACGCATCCCAACCATGTATATACTCCCAAAGATTCACAAATCCTTGATTAACCCTCCAGGGAGACCTATTGTGTCAGGCATAGGCTCTCTTTTGGAACCACTTTCCAAATTTACTGATGTATTTTTAAGACCTCTCGTTCCATCTATTCCCTCATATATTAGAGACTCAGCACACATCATTAACATATTAGAACATCTACAAATTAAAAATAAAGATATCATTCTGTTTACATTTGATGTGGAGTCTCTCTACACTAATATCCCCCAGGATGAAGCTCTAGATGTGATTAGGAAAGCATTATCTAATAGGTGTGTGTTTAGAAGGATACCTACTGAGTTTATCATGGAACTTATCACTATAGCATTGAAAGAAAACTATTTCTTTTTTGAAGGTACTTTTTACAAACAAATAAAAGCTACCGCCATGGGTGCAACGGTAGCACCTTCATTAGCTAATCTGTTTATGGCATGTTTTGAAGAGAAATTCTTGCAGAATAATAATTTCACAGAGAATATTATGCTTTGGCAAAGATACATTGATGATATTTTTGAGGTCTGGGCTGGTAGTGAATCACGGTTGATGGATTTTTTCAAATTGCTTAATACAAGAGATAGCAATTTGAAATTTCAGATTAATTTTAGTAGAAAGGAAATTTCATTTTTAGATATTAAAATTCAGTTAGAATCTGGTAGATGTATTACTTCACTATATAGAAAACCTACTGATGAAGAAAAAATTCCTACATTTTGATAGCTGTAATAGTCATGCATTAAAGTGTAATCTTCCTTACAGCCAATTTTTAAGAGTAAAAAAAATATGTTTAGAGGATCGTGATTGTAAAGGGCAAATAGGAGAAATGGCTTATAGATTTACACAAAGAGGCTATCCTGTAAAATATATTGAAAAAGGTATAGTATGAGCAACGCAGGTACATAGAAAAGACCTTTCGCAGAATAAGGAAAAGAAAAATAATGGCCAAAAGGTTATTTGCACTTTATATTATGATTATCTATCTATCTATCTTCTGATATCATTAAAATATTAATATCTCATTGGCCATTGATCCAGAATATTCCATCTTTTGCAAATAAAGAATTGATGATAGCATACAAAAGAAATAAGAATTTGAAGGATTTTTATCACCATCAGCATTACCAGTCCCACTTTATAAGGATAGAGTAAGGGGTCATTACCCATGCTTAAATTGTTCCGTTTTATCCAGTCAATCTGAAAACAAAATGTTTTGAACACCCTGTTACAGGAGAAAAATATCAGTTAAAACATTACTCAAATTGTAAGACTTCACAAGTAATATATGCAGCAATTTGCCCATGCGGGCTTATTTACATTGGTAAAACTATAAGAGCATTTAATAAGCGCATTTTAGAACATAAAAGCGCAATAAAAAGAGAGGTATTACATAAACCTTTAGTGGCACACGTGTGAATTTAAACATGATTTTAACCAGTTGGGTAACTTGTAATAAACCACTTATTCTGTTACCCTCCTGTTCTATTTTTTTTTGTCTTTTTTGATCTGCTTTTTTTCTTTTGATTTGCTATTTCTGTGGCAGATCTTTGCCTTTTTTTGTTTCTGTCTGCAATCCAGATCACAGAACTCTCAGGTAAGAGTATTCCTTAAGTCAGAGAGAAGGGGCTGCAGGCACAGCATGGCAAAGGTACTCTCAAGACATCTGGGGTATGCTGGAAAACCAATTGCTGTTTGAATGGGCAATACCTATTGGCAAAGAAGACCCACCTTCCAGCCCTTTACTACCCTGAGAACTTGAATCATGCAGAGCAAGGCACGACAAAATGGTGAAGTGAGACAGTAAATTTTATCACAATAGCTCAATACATAAATCAAGTGAGGGCTTCCAAGGGACATCATTTAAAAGAAACCTGCATCCTCTGTATATGCAGTACATAATATATAAGTAATAAAAGCCTGCAAAAAAAAAAACTCTTCCCCCTAACCCTCCTTTATTTTTTTGTAATCCCTCTGAGTCACTGGAAGCAGCCATTGAGCAACATCATAAACTACATCATTCTTACTGAATCTAGTTGCTCTAAATTGGCTATGATGTAACAAATGGCATTTCAACATAATCAGATTCCATTCCCCAAGAGGGTCCTAGCAACGGCTAAAAATTCTAAAATATAGTGTGGGCTGAGAGGACAAATGTTGGTGGCTATATTCAAAGAATGTGTTCAACTTGGTTTTACTGACTAATGGCAATTAAAATCTGAGTCATAAACAATGGGTGAGAATAGAGGTGATTCAAAAAATGTTGCCTGACAGGTTATAACAATCTAGGAAAACTGCTCAACTGATGTTTACCATTTACACTGGATCTTAAAACAAATGACATTCTTCTGCCTCAGGAAAGAGGCGAGGTCCAGTGGCGACAGCAATGTATCAAGATTCAAGATAGGGATCCTGAGGCATGAGTTTAATATAAAGCTCCAAGTTCAGTAGGACATTAGGCAACCTAACATGCATGCCAACATCTTTTGCTTATGTTTGTTTAATCTGATTGACTATCTTTTGAAAATAAAACAGCAGTTTACTATCAATAGAACAAAAATACAAAAGTCAAATAACCACATTAAAATACATAAACAATAAGGACACAACAAAAACCAAATTAGGCCAGCCGGAGAATTGCACCAGAGAGACAAATCAGCCAAACCAGCAAACAACAAACCACAAAATTTCTAGGCCTGCTTAAATGCCTGTGCAGAATATCAGGTTTCTAGACCGGATTTAAGCTTAGCATATGAAGTTTCAGTTCTAATTTCAATGGGAAGGGCATCCCACAAAGCTGGGGCCAAAAATGTGAAGGACATCAGACAAAATCTCCAAACGGTTTCTGGAAGGAGGAAGAAGAGACAAAAGACTATGCTGTAGTGAGCACAACAAATGTGAGAGAGTGTAAAAAATAAGTCAATGTACCAAATATTTAGGATTACCAATGAAAATGGTTCAATGCATTAATAGTGGAGTCTTAACTTTACATCTAAAAGGTATAGGTAGCCAGTGTTTGCGAAATACTGTAGCACAAGTCACACAATCAGTTCCTAGCCTAACCTCACTGATGCATTCTGAATAAGCGGAATCTTTTCTTTGTAGCACATCTAGTCTGCACAAAACAAGCCCATGAACATCCCTGTCCTTTAGGTGGTATTCAACAGAACGAATCAGATATAATGCATAGAAAGATGATTTCATGACAGATGTAGTTTGACAAACTGGAGCCACAATCCAAGTATTCACCCAGACAGTGTCCCCACATAGAAACTGATTTGCTAGGATTCAGTTTCGGCTTATATTTAGAGCGCCACTGAGTAACTAAAAACACCATTAAGAATATCTGGGATAGCCACATTAATATAAACAATAAGCTGAATATTATGAGGCTGACTTTGCTTCTGTGAGCTGAGTGTCGATGACTACATTGGGGAGCCAGTAGGAAAGCGAGTTGAAGGAAGGTTTGGAACATCACAATGGGCCAATTAGATGTCATGGCAGGGGAAGGGACAACCACCACCACTGACAATATTTCTAAAGTCTCCTCACGGAGCAGCCCTAGGCACATAACCTAAGGGGCTACTTTGGGGCCACTTTGCTATCAGCCCTGCTGGTTTATATGTTTCAAGGTGATTAAGGTGGTGGTCAAGGTCGCTCCTTCTGTTCCAGCTAATGAACCCATGAATAAGCATGTTAACTCAAATGTTACGGTGACCATTTCAGCTCAAATCTGTTTTCTCTCTTCAATCCACCTTGAGTTTAGGGACTTTTAGCCCATTTGAGTTCTTCCCCCAGTGCCTGGAACATTATTTCTGAGATAATGGGGTAGGAGGCATAGATAGGATTTATTCCTAATGATGCCTCTATATGTGAGACTACTGACTACTGCAGCTTTTATTTTAACAGTTAAAGAGATTACTCGAACACTAAGGCCTACTGCTTTTCCAATGGATGTATCTGAATACCACTTCATCAACTGTTCAAGATGAAGCATCTCATAAGACTACATGGAACTTGGTGTCTAAGATCAATTCGTTATTGAGCAGACCAAATTATTAAGATTTTCCCATGAAGCCAAGATAAATACTAGCTCAATAAAATTGAAAAGACTTATGATGTTCTTGTATCCCAAGTTTCACCTTTACAAATCATTAGATGCTGCATGTGTCAGGGATAATTTAGACCTCCACAGGCAACCAAAGTCTATGGAAAATACAATTAAGACATGTAACCTTGGATTTTTGAAGTTTTTTAAGACCCATCTTCTTTCATCATTAATATTGTTTAAAAATTATCTTGAAGATGTTCTGCAAATGCCTGATGTTGATACTATTTTGATTTCAAACAAAATAAAACATGGAAAAGAAAATAAGATGATACCTTTTTTATTGGACATAACTTAATACATTTCTTGATTAGCTTTTGAAGGTTGCCCTTCTTCGTCAGATCGGAAATAAGCAAATGTGGTAGCAGATAGTATATATAAGTGAAACATCCAAGCATCATTTCCTCACTAAGAGCCAACTGGAAGTTGCCCAACGAGGTAGAAATCCAACAATTTAAACAGAATTTCTTGAATCCTCTCTTACGATATATGGCCTTCCTCAGCATTTAGCTGAGGGTGGATAACAATCCTATTTTCAATTGAGGAAAATCTTGACTCATGGGTCAGCAACTTTTATCTTCTACTACTTTCATAACTGCACCCATTGTAGTAATTTGTAAGGAAAGAGTCTTACCCAAATTATTAATAGTCTGCCAGATAGTTTCCAAACTAAAAACATCCGGATGTGATAATTGAAACAACAAGACTGTCTCTCGCTGCAGCTGATGTCGAAGTCGAGTCCAGTGTCACTGGAATCTGAAGAGGAAGGGAAAGCTGCCACCTCCCCCCGACAGATCCGAACTCTTGCTAAAACCACCAGAAAGCAGCTCAGCAGTCTCCTCTGATGTCACGGCTGTGGCCGTGATAACCCTCGGACTTACCCTGTTTCTGGGAGTCAGTGTCTGTGCTGGCTTCTGCTTGTCTCTGTGTCTGTGTCTGTCTTAGGTTCTCTCTGGCTCTATGTGCTGATTGCCTTACTGAACCTCACCTGTGTGGGCTTTGCCTCTTCCAAGATGGCTGCCGCCTCTTCCTCTCTGCCAGTATCCAAGATGGCTCCCGCTGTTCCCTTCTATGGGATGATTGCTCTGTGTGTCAAGCCTCTGTTTGGTTGCAGGGTAATTGCTGCAGCTGTGGCTCTGGTATGGAAGGGCTTTATTAATCACTTGGAGACTACAGTCCTGGCCTTTGCATCTCTTCTAAAGGTCCTGGTGTATAGAGTGCTCTGTACACAGTTTTTGTGTTTGCTCTGTGTGAGTTTCTATGTTTGTTAGACTAGCTAGCTTAGGCACCGTCTGGCTTGTAGCCTGTGTTTAGCTCTGCTAGTTCTCTGTGTTTGTTCCTAGTGTTGGACTAGCCAGCTTAGGCTCCGTCTGTTTGTTAGCTTGTGTACAGTTTTACTAGTTCTCCTGAGTTTGCTCTGTGTTTGTTCCTAGTGTATGGCTTGGTAGCTTGGGCACAGCTTGGCATTGTCAGCCTGTGTTCAGCTTTCCTGTGTTTTGCTTTTGTATGTTTCGTGTGTATGACTGGTTTGCTTGGGCATAGTTTTCCTACTAGCTTGTACAGTTGACTAGTCTTCTTGTGTTTAGCCTGCTGGTTTTCCGTGTGTGTTTCTTTGCTTCTGGAGCTTCTGCCCTTGTTCTATCTGTTGCCAGTACTCCTTGATACTGAGGCTCCAGCTGTAGTCTTGTTCCTGGTCCTGACCATTGCTTTGAATCTGCCTGCTGCCGGAACCCAGACATTCTCTGCCTTGCCTTCGCCTAGGTGTCAGGGGGCTCTCCTGGATCTTTATTCCTGCTGTTCCCGCTTGCAAGCTCCAGTTCCGGGTCTTCCAGTAAGTCCTATCGGCTGCCAGAACCTGAGGGCTCAACCCGAGGGGGAAGGCGGTCAGGTGTAGGTGAAGCCTAGGTCCAGTGGGTTCCAGTCCAGCGGGTTTCACTCCTGTTTGTTCCAGTCCAGTGAAGCCACTCCAGTGTGTCCAGTCCTGCGGGCTCTACTCCAGTGCGCACCCGTCCGGTGCGTTCCAGTTCTGAGTATTCCTGTGTAGAACTCCAGTCCGGGGTTCCAGTCCAGTCTTGTCTCATCACTACCTTGTAGGTGATCTTGCCTGCCACTGCCGCTCCACGGTAGTGGCCCAAGGACTCACGAAACCAGTGCTCCCGGGGAAGAAGCCTGACAGTGTGCCAAGGTCCTCGTGCACGCGATATCTGATCTTCAGGAGCTGCCCTGATGTTACCTTCTCTAACTGCATTAGCTGCAACCCCATGGGTTGTGACTACTGCAGCAGGGCCCTAGCCCACAGGAAATGGCCGCAGAGGGGGAAATTTAAGCAACGCGGCAAGCAGGGTATGCATTGCAGTGGGGCGCAAACATTCGAGGGGCGCCAGAAACTGCCATGCTTACCCCGCACTACACTACAGCCCTCCCAAAAAGACCTACCTTGATCCTTGAAGGCCGCCCTAGTGGTTTAGTGGCCCCTGCAGCTGCAGGAAAGAATCCTACTCTTCCTGTCCTCTGCAACTGCTCAGTCTCCGATTTGCTCTTCTGTGCCGTAGGTAGTGCAGCCAAGCCATTTTGAAAACCCGGTGGCACTAGGGCCACAGCACAGAAGGGCAAAGCAGAGGCTGAGGAGAGGCAGAGGGCAGGAAAGGGAAAATTAGGTTCTTACCGTGATAATTTTCTTTCCTTTAGTCATAGCAGATGCAGCCATTACAGATGGGTTGTGTCCTTCAACCAGCAGAGGAAGATAGAGAGCACACTTTTTTCAGTGCCTCATACCAGCTTGCTCCACTGCCTCTCTTCAGTATTTGAAGCTTCCAAAGCAGTATGGCAAACCGCAATGGGAATAACATGAGCTTTCCTCACAGCGAACGATGGCCCTACAACAAGGGGCATTAACTCAGAATGGAGGGAATGAAACATCCTCCCGGAGGGCATAAACTCATCCTCCACTGAGACATAACTGGAGGGAATAAACTCATCCTCCAAAACATGAAACTGGAGGGAATTAAGTCATCCTCCTTTAATTGAACAAGAATCCTGAAGACTGTTTTCCGACTTTCTCCCAAGGACGGAATCTCCAGGAAACATGAACAGAACCTGAAATAGATTTACAGCAGATAGCAATCAGACAGGGAGGGATCATGGCTGCATCTGCTATGACTAAAGGAAAGAAAATTATCATGGTAAGAACCTAATTTTCCCTTCCTTGTCATCAAGCAGATGCAGCCATTACAGATGGGATATATCAAAGCAATCCCTAGATAGGGTGGGAACAAGCCACACCACGCGCCAGCACTTGCGCTCCAAAATGTGCGTCCCTCCTGGCAGCCACATCCAGCCTGTAATGTCGGGCAAAAGAGCTTAGAAGCCCATGTTGCTGCACTACAAATCTCTTGAAGAGAGAGTGCTCCAGTTTCAGCCCAAGAAAAGGAAATTCCTCTAGTGGAATGCGCCTTAAAGGCATCAGGCGGAGGCCAGCCGGCAAGCAAATAAGCTGAAAAGATAGATTCTTTGAGCCAGCGAGCAATAGTGGCTTTAGACGCTGGAGACCCTCTGCGAGGACCCGATAGCAACACAAACAGATGATCAGAGGTCCTGAAAGAGTTAGTAACTCGCAAATACTGCAGCAGAGTCCTGCGCACGTCCAACAGGTGCAATTGCCCAAAAGATTCTGGAAACTCCTCCTTGTCAAAGGAGGGCAATAAAATAGGTTGGTTTAGGTGAAACGCTGAAACCACCTTAGGCAAGAAGGAAGGCACGGTCCGAACCGTGACCCCTGACTCTGAGAATTGCAGAAAAGGGTCTCTACAGGACAGCGCCTGGAGCTCTGACACCCGTCTCGCCGAAGTAATGGCCACTAAAAGATGGCCTTCAGTGTCAAATCTGTCTCTGAAGCACGCCGAAGCGGTTCAAAGGGAGCACCCTGAAGGGCTTTCAGCACTAGCCCCAGGTTCCAAGCTGGACAAGGTGCACGCACGGGAGGACGGAGCCGAAGCACCCCTCTAAGAAACCGTGCCACATCTGGATGAGCAGCTAAAGACACGCCTTCAACCTTGCCACGCAGGGAGACCAACGCTGCCACTTGCACCCGCAGGGAATTATAGGCCAAGCCTTTTTGTACACCAACCTGCAAAAAGTCCAGAATCGGCGAGACAGGAGCCCGCAGGGGTGTGATCTCTTTGGAAGCACACCAGACTTCAAACTGGCACCAAATCCTGGCATAAGCCACGGAAGTGAAACACTTGCGGGCTTGCAGGAGAGTGATAATTACTTTATTGGAATAGCCTTTGACTCTCAGTTGCGCCCTCTCAATCGCCAGGCCATAAGACCAAATCGGTCGGCGTCCTCCATGGTCACCGGACCCTGTGACAACAGGTTGGGAACAAGAAGTAACTGAAGGGGATCCTCTACGAGCATCTGTCGGAGGTCCGCATACCAAGGCCTCCTGGGCCAATCCGGGGCGACGAGAACCACTTCTCCTGGATGCAGCCGAATCCGCAGGAGCACTCGCCCTATCAAGGGCCACGGAGGGAGCACATAAAGTAGGCCCGGAGGCCAGGGTTGAGCCAAGGCATCCAACCCCGCCGAGCAAGGATCTCTCCGTCTGCTGAAAAAGCACGGGACTTTGGCATTGATGCTTGTCGCCATTAGATCCATCACGCGCTTGCCCCACTTGGCACATATCTGCAGGAATACTCGTCTGCAAGTTCCCACTCCGCTGGATCGATCTGATGCCTGCTTAGATAATCGGCTTGCACATTGCTCTGCCCTGCAATGTGAGCTGCCGACAGAAACTGTAGATGCAGCTCGGCCCAGTGGCAAATTTGTTCGGCCTGCGCGGCTAGAGCTCTGCACTGAGTGCCGCCTTGTCGATTTATGTAGGCCACTGCTGTCATGTTGTCCGACATCACTATGACAGCCAATCCTTCCATGGTCACTTGAAAAGCCAGAAACGCCTGAAACACCGCTTTCAACTCTAGGCACTTGATGGACCACTCCGACTCCTTGGGTGTCCATAGACCCTGGGCATGCGTCCCCTTGCAATGTGCGCCCCAGCCTTTCAGGCTGGCATCTGTCACCACTAGGCACCAATCGGGGAGCGCCAGCGGCATTCCTCGCCGCAGCATGCTGTCTGAGAGCCACCACTCCATAGTGAGTCTGGCCGCAGGGAGCCAAGAGAGTCTGCATTGATAATCCTGAGATAATGGAGACCATCTTTGGAGTAGAGCATACTGTAGAGGTCTCAGGTGTGCTCTCACCCAGGGCACCAGTTCCATGGTGGCCGTCATCGATCCAAGCAGCTGGACAATGTCCCAAGCTCGCGGGCGGGGCATCCTCAGGAGCAGGCGGACCTGATTCTGAAGCTTGCACCGCCTTTGCTCGGATAGGTACACATACCCCGAGGCTGTGTCGAACCTGGCCCCCAAATATTCTAGAGATTGCGAGGGGGTCAGGTGACTTTTGGCCAAATTGACGACCCAGCCCAGAGATTGAAGTACTGAGACCACTCTGGCTATTACATGCTGACTCTCTGCAGCAGAGTTTGCTCGAATGAGCCAGTCGTCCAGGTACGGGTGAACCCGAATACCCTCTCGCCTTAGAAAGCCAGCTACTACCACCATAACCTTCGAAAAGGTGCGGGGAGCTGTGGTGAGGCCAAAAGGCAAGGCCCGGTACTGGAAATGCTTTCCCATCACCGCAAACCTCAGAAACTTCTGGTGCGGGGGCCAAATTGGAATGTGCAAGTAAGCTTCTTTCAGGTCCAGAGACGTGAGAAACTCTCCTGGCTGTACCGCCTCAATGACAGAGCGCAGGGTTTCCATGTGAAAATGCCGCACTCTCAGGGACTTGTTTAATTCTTTTAAGTCCAGAATAGGGCGAAAAGACCCTCCTTTTCGCGGCACCACAAAGTAGATGGAGTAGCAGCCGCAGCCGTGTTCGGCGGGAGGTACCGGGGACACGGCCCCTATCTGAATCAGACCTTGCAAAGTCTCCTCTACTGCCACCCGTTTGGCGGCAGAACCACATCGGGACTCCACAAACATGTCTCTTACAGGGGCGTCGAATTCTATTCTGTAACCGTCTCTGATCAGGTCCAAGACCCACTGATCTGAGGAAATGTTGGCCCACTCCTCAGCAAAGAGGGAAAGACGTCCTCCGATGACAGGACTCGAGGAGAGGGCCGGCGCACCATCATTGAGAGGGTCGCCCCTGAACTCCAGGCCTTGAGCCAGCAGTTGTGGAACGTTTGTCCGAGCGAAAGGAGTTCCTCTGCTGAAAACGGGCACAAGAAGTGAACCCAGCAGAATGCCCCGGGTGGTACCTTCGAGCTTCACGGAAGCGAGGTCTGTAAGAGGAGTGGACCACCGCACCCTTAGGAGGAAGGCTGAGGCCTATTTTCGGGCAAGCGCTGGGGTTTAGCCTCACCCAGGCCCTTCACAATTTTCTCCAACTCCTCACCAAACAGGAGAAGGCCTTGAAAGGGCAACTTCACCAACCTTTGCTTAGAGGCCATGTCCGCCGCCCAATGCCGTAGCCAAAGAAGACGGCGAGCCGCCACTGCTACTGCCATGTGTTTAGCCAAAGCTCTGACAATATCATAAAGGGCGTCAGCAAGAAAGGACAAGGCCGATTCCATCCGCGGAGCCACATCTGAAAAGGGCTCCGCTCCATCACCGGGCTGTTCCACTGCCTGTTGCAACCAAGCCAGGCAGGCTCTAGCAGCATAACAACTGCATGCAGACGCCCGAATAGTGAGACCTGCAATTTCAAATGACCGTTTAAGAGCTGATTCCAGTCTACAGTCTTGAATATCCTTCAGGGCAACACCTCCTTCAACAGGGAGGGTAGTTCTCTTTGTCACAGCTGTGACTAGGGCATCCACTTTAGGCATAGCAAAGCGAGCCATATGCTCCTCACTCAGAGGGTATAATTGCCCCATAGCCCTGGAAACTTTCAACGGTCCCTCGGGGTCAGCCCATTGAGCCGAAATAAGCTCTTGGATGGAGTCATGCAAAGGAAAGGCTAGTAGCTCTCATATCAGCCTCACTCCGAGGCCTCCCCCCGGGCTCAGGACTCTCCGTCTCAGCGGAGGTCGCGCCATGTGGTAAATTCAAAATGGCTTCCGCTGCCAGCTCAGAGCGCGAAGAATCGTCGCTCGCCATGCTCGGGCTGGCTCTAACGTCTGTACAGCCCGATTTACAGAGCCTCGCTGCTGATCTGCGCTTGCCACACTTGGAACAGCGCTTTACATTCTCTACAGCCATCGCCGAAAACGGCGGTAAAATTCAAAATGGCGGTTCGCGCCAAAATCGCGGGCCCACCCCGGAGGAGTACCTCACTGGACCGAGTATCACAGCTTCGGTCCCACAGAAAAAGGCAAGGAAAAAAACTCTGTTCCTTTTTTTTTTTTTTTTTTTTTAACGCTGTGAGGAAAGCAGAGGTAAATAGAACTCCGGAGGCTCAGGTGAGTGGGAAAGGCAGGGAAAGGGCGAACCTATGTGCCTGCATCCACTGTTGGTGGGGAAGGACAGGGAAAACTAAGCAATGTGTCCACATCCACGGAGGTATGGGTAAGGCAGGGAAAGGGTGAACCTATGTGTCTTTAAAGTGAAGCTGTTATAGCCTCCAACACCCCAGCTAACAACTGGCAAGCCAGGAGCCACCTCCAGGCAGATTTTTGATGGAGCTCGAAGATGCTACAACCACTCTGCTAGGGGAGATAGAGATTACTGAAGGAGGGCAGTGGAGCAAGCTGGTATGAGGCACTGAAAAAAGTGTGCTCTCTATCTCCCTCTGCTGGTTAATGGACACAACCCATCTGTAATGGCTGCATCTGCTTGATGACAAGGAACTTACTGATTTTCTGGAAAAAAAACAACTTGCTGCATCCCAAACAGAATTCAGACAACATCAAAACACTGAAACAACTCTTATAGGTATTACTACATATATAAACCACCACCTGGCCCAGGACAAGGCCATACTTCTCTTACCATTAGACGACCGCTGCATTCAACCTAATTGACTGTGATTTCCTTAGACTGCATGAAATACGAATTACAGACACAGTCTATGAATGTTCTCCTCATCAGAGGTGTAGCCAGGTTCTGACATCAGGGGGAGCAAACTTTTGTAAATTAGGCGCTAGTCTGTGTCGGATAGGCAGTAGTGCCAGTATTGTCGCTCAGGTGCAGTGACTGTGGCCGGCAATGATTAACACAGGATGCCTCTGCTGCATCCCACCTACAAGGAAACCAGAAGTTACATCAGGAGGTGGGAGGTAGCAGAGGTCCCAAGACCGGCCAGAGCAGGCAGCTTGTCTTCTGAACTATAAGTAAAATTATTCAAATTGTGACCATCACCTCAGGAACACTCATTGCACAAGTAGAAACTTTGTTTAAATCAGATGGGGTTTTGTTTGTGTAGTGACTCTACAGGATGTGGAGCCCTTGCCCCAGAGCCTACTTTCAAATAGAGCCAGTTTATGAAATAACACAAACCACATAAAACCCTGCAAAAAGACACTAAAACCTATATGGAAAACTTACCACACCATATCAGTCCTAATTCATCTATGAAAAAGTACTATAAATATTGCACTGTGCCCTAGAGCACCAATACATCTACTACTGGTAAAACAGAACAAGTGAGACTGCTAAAGAGTTCTACGCAGAAACTACTTGCCCACAGAACACCACACCTTGGTCAGACACCAAATACAGAACAAGGGATCACAAATTAGAAATATAAATATAAAAATTGAATTGGGAACCCCAATAATTCAAATTAGGCACGTTCCATAACATAGGAGAAATGAAAACACAAATGTATTTTCTCTTCTACTGAAAAAATAAATTTAACAAAAGACATCTGTGATGCACATTTTCCAAAGCTAACATATTCCATCAAATAAATTCAAAATAAAACACTTTTTTCTACCTTTGTTGTCTGGGTATTTTATTTTTTCAAGCATGTTGGTCCCAGTTGTTTCTTTTCTGTTTTTCTGTCTGTCTTCTGCTGTCTTTCCAGTGGGTGCGGTCCATTTGTCTATTCCCTCACTATATCTGTCTCTGACACATTTCCTCTCTCTCTGTTTTCTGTCTCTCCCCTCATATTTTATCTTCTCACTCTTCAGTCGTCCACCTATATTTCACTTACCAGTGCCTATCAACTTTCCATCTTCTCCTCTCACTCCTTCCCTAGCCTTATATGCCGTTCTTTTTCACCCATTCCCCATTATACAATTCTACCCTCTGTACTTACCATCCTCCTCTCACTCATCTCTCCTTGAGAACCTTCATGGTCTCACCTCACATTGTTCCACCATGCCAATATCTCCCCTCCCTTTCCCTTCTTATACCCTTGTAGCCCAGCATCTCCTTGTCCCCCCCCCCCAACCCTTCTCTCTCCTCCACCACTATGGTCCAGCATTTCCCTATTCTCTCTCCCTGTCCCCTCCACCCCTATGGTCCAGCAATTTCCTGTCCTCTCTCTACCCCCTTTTCCTCCTTATTGTGCCAGGAGACATAGCTACACAAATTCCCAATGCCATGTGCCTTCCAGGTTGTATAGACAACAAACTGCACACCAGAAGTGAAAGCCTGCAAAGTGTACACAATGCAGGAAGGAACCAAGCCTTCAGGGTTTGTGTAGCTGCATCTCCTGTGGGTCCACCATCTCTCCCCTTCTCTTACTCTCTCTCTCCCTCCTTCTCCTCATATGGTCTGCCATCTTCCTCTTCTCTTCCTGCTTTCCATCTTTATAACACCAGGCTTCCCAAAGCAGATTACAACAGTTAAAGTTGAATCCATCAGGAAACAGGATATCGTCACTGAAATTTGGCCATCTTATAAAGAACAGTGTAGAAAAATCAGCACAAAATACAGAGTTTATTAGTGCTGTTTTTACCAGCTACAATAATTTTTAAGCTGTTTTAGTGATATTCAATTATTTCATGATATTTATATCTACATGTGGGAAGATTTCAAATAAGTAAAAATAAAAAATGTTTAATATTTTGTCCTCCACCTTTTAAAGCACTGCCTATTCAACTGGAACAGCTTAAACATTTTACAGATGGACCATGCATAGGCAATCCTTTATTTCTACTAATCAGCTTTTGCTATTGTTTTCAATAGCATTTGCTATTGTTTTGGGTCAAAAGACTAGATAGCCTCACCCATTCTTCTGTTTTATCTAACCTCCTTGCCTTCAACCCCCCTCCCCATCCAGTACCCTCTGTTTCCCTTCTCTCTCTCTCTCTCTGCCATCAGTCTCCCTCCCCGAGACCAGAACCCTCTGTTTCCCCTCTCTCTCTGCCCTCAACCCCCCTGAGTCCAGCACCCTCTGTTTCCCCTCTCTCTCTCTCCACCACCATCAATCCCCCCTCCCTGAATCCAGCATCCTTTGTTTCCCCTCTCTCTCTCCACTGCCGCCATCAATCCCCCTTCCCATGTCCAGCACCCTCTGTTTCTCCTCTCTCTCTGCTGCCGCCACCATCCCCTGGACCCCCGGACCGTCATGCCTGCTCTGTTTCGCAGTCCCTACAGTGATAACATGCTGCCTGATCTAGCGTTGGACCCGTGCCTCGACACAAGTACTTCCTGTTTACACGAGGGTGGGACATGCAAGCAGAGGGAAGGATCCAACGCCGGTACAACAGGAAGCATGTTATTGCTGCAGAGGCTACTAAACAAAGTAGGTTTGACAGTCTGGGAGGGGAGGGGGGGTGGAAGAGGGAGAACAGAAAGTGGTGTTGGGGACTTGGTGGAATGATGGGGTGGGGTGGGAAGGCAAGGAAAGGGAGGGGAGAAAGTTACTGCAAATTAAAAAAAAAATCCTTGCCGCAGTGTGCCAGCCCCTCCGGTTGAAAACTGCATAGGCACCAATTTTTTTAATCCATTTGGGGGAGCAACTGCTCCCCCCTGCACCCCCTAGCTATGCCACTGCCCTTCATATCTTAAAAATCGGACCAATACAGTCGTATGGCAAGATTCACAGTCCCAGACATACAGTCTCCCGTGTAGGGTACCACAGGGTGCCATACTTGCCCCTACACTTTTCAACACACTTATGTCTCCTCTATTTACTCTTGTACAATCACTAGATTTGACCTCCTTTGTATATGCGGACATACAGATTCTTAGCATTCTCAACTTCAACTCTCTCCAAGATATTTCTGCACTAAATACTAAATTAGATCTCATTTCACACTGGTTAACATCCCATAAGTTAAAAACTAAACCCTGACAAAACCCAAGGTGTCCTGTTTTCATGGGAGGGTGACCCTAAACCTATCACCCCTATAAGTATAACTGGATCTGCTGTGGTACTTCAGCCCACTATCAATTGGGTGTTACCTTGGATCAACACCTTACTTTCAGACCACAAATTTCTGCTATCATACGCTCCTGTTTCTTTAAGCTACATACGTTATACTCTGCCAGACATCTATTCTTCAGGTGCAAACACATGCCTCTGTCATTAGCAAGCTTGGTTTTTGCAATGCTCTCTTATATGGCACTTGCTCATCTGACATTTGACATCTACAAATTGTACAAAACATGGCAGTTAAAACATCACCAATTACCAGAAATATGATCATGTAACCCTGCTATTATGCCAGAAACACTGGCTACCAGTTGCCCATTGAATAACATAAAATTAGTCACTTTGAGCAAGCAATATATTTCTCCCATCTTCTGACCCCTTACACCCCCCCCCCCCCCCCCCCCGCTCATCACAACATCATCACTTTGTAATTCCTTCTTTCCATTTCATTAGAACAGACACTATTCATGCTCAAATCCTTAGTGAAATAGCTCCCACTGCACTACACCTAAGATTAGAACCATCAAGATGACTTTTTTTGCACATCATACCCTTCTCCTCCCCCCCCCAAACACACACAAAGTTAGCATGATAATTGGTAGCATCATTTCAACAAATCCTCCTGTATGGGAGCGTTCTTTATTCTCAATAGGATTGGTCAGAATCTTTATATAAACCTTGAAGGTCCAGTTTACAACTTCATATTCCCCAACAATGGAGATATCCTATGCCATACAAAAAATATTCAAATTGTGATTATCATCTTATGAACAGCACAAGCTCCCTCCATTGCCAGACACTTTGTTTAAAGCAGCTGGGTTTTAGTTTGTGTGATAACTCGGTGACTATAGAATTCAGAGACCACTAATCCTTTGCATTTTTATTTTGGGTGAGAAGGGCCGCCTCTGGCAGCCAGCCCTTGTCATAGAGCCTACTTTCAGACACTTTGCAAAACACCACAAACCCTGAAAGACACTCAAAACCTATACAGGAAAAACTTACCAAACCATAACAGCCTTGGCCCCCCTAAGAAAAGACAGTGTTATAAATATCAGACTGGGCCCTAGAATACCAGTAAACCTGCTACTGGAAAACGGAAACAAGCTGGACTGTTACACAGTCCAACACAGACACTAGATTTTAGCAGACTCCTTCACCTCAATCAGACATGCAGAACATGGACAGACCCTCACCCAATACAAAATAGGGGACCATTAAAAAAAGCATGCAGACAAAAAGTGAAATGGAGACCCAAGTAAGTCAGACTCTATAAGCAGTGAAAATACTGGTAAAAGAGAAACAGAAATGCATTTTCTCCTGTACTCTGCTAAATACAAACAGAGAAAAGTTATACATTTCCCCAAAGCAGTCACACACCGATCCTTAAAGTATTAAATAAAACTTTTTTACACCTTTGTTGACTGGGTACTTCTAATTGGGCTGATCCCAGTCTGTTCCACTATGTGTGTCACTCATTTAAATTTTTTCCAGGTATGCCTTTTCATGTCTTCTCTATATTCATCTGACACTGATCTTTTTATTTATTTTTTCTTCATTTTTCTCTTCTCTGCCTATTTTTACCCTTTATTCTCCCGCTCACCCTCTTGTACTTCATCACCTTTTCACCTCTCATCTTCTCTCCAATTATTCCAATGCCCCCTCTGTCTATCTTTCTCCTCCCGCAGGCTGCTAATCCCCCCTATCTTTCCCCCACCCTCTAGTCCCCCATTTCCATCCGCTGTACTCACCCTCTCAGCCCTCATCTTCCTTCCATTGTTTCTCATCCCATCAGCCACAGCTCCATTCCCCGTCTCTCCTTCCTTCGCTTATCTCCAGACCATTATCTTAGCTTCTATCCCATCTCCTATGACCTCTCTTTGAAAGCATTAACTATTTCTACTCTCACTCAACCCCTTGGGATCTATCTCCTTTTCATACTCTTCCACAGAACCCCATCCTGGCCTCCGTCATATATACAGAACACAGCAAGTCCCTGTTCATATACAGGACAAGCAACCATAAATTAAAAGTACTAATGTACACAAAAATTAAAATGAAACCCAAGATGCCAGACTGCATGCAGTGCAACACCAAATAGAAAGACATGCATTTCCTCCTGCCCAGTGCAAAATAAAACTGGCAGATGTACATTCTTCAAACCTTTGTGGTCTGGTGATTTTATTTTTCTAATCTGCTTGTTCCCAAGTCTCTGACTGTTTCTCTACCTCTGTATGCTTTACTACTTCCAGAACCTCCTGTTTATGTGCTATTTCTTTTCTCACTTCCTATCCTACATCCATCTTTAGCGCTGGTATTTCAACTTTGTTCCATTTTTCTGCCTCCTTCCAAATCTAATTTTCCACCTCTTCCCCTCTCTTCCATCCATGTGCAGCATGTCTCCATTTCCTCCCCCTCCCCTCCATATGCATGTCCCCCTCTCCTCTCCCTTCCCTTTTATTCATGTCTCATGTGTAACATGTTCCTCCTCACCTCTCCCAGCCATCCATGTGTTGCATGCCCCCTGCGAGTCAGACATCACCTCCTTACCTCCCTGTCTATCCTCCCTCCCCGTGGGCCCTGCAAACTTGAGTTTGTTGTAGACTGCCTCCAGCAGTTCCAAGGCTTTCCCCTCTGCTGCATCTTTCCAACGTGGCAACAGAAGTTGTGACAGAGAGAAGGGCATGAAGCTGACTGGCGAGAGCCTGTTGCAATCGCTGCTGGGCCAGCAGTGCCAGTGAACACTAAACTTGTAGGGTCTGCAGGGAGGGAGGGAGGAAAAGAGATGTGCAGCTTTGGCACTAGCTTTCACTGGAGGTGAAAAGGGGGGGGGGGCAACTAAGATTTTGAGGGAGTATTTTCCCCCCCTTTCTACCTCCATAGCAATTCCTATGCCATCACAACCCACCTTCAAATCAGAATTAAAAACTTATTTCAAGATGCTTTCCCTTCTGATTAATTTGGTTTACCAAATGTACTCGCTTGCCTTGGGCTCCCTCCCTTCCACTCTCCTGAAAGGTGGGGCACCAGCCACCGGTAGTCTGCTTTTACGGAATGTACTTTCTCTATTTGTATTCTCTTGTCACTTTGCTATCAACATTTGTAGTTCTTTTAATTTTCTTATTATTACATTGTTACTGTGAAACCACGATAGTGCACTTTGGGGCAGTATATCAAGACTAAATAAAAACTTGAAAATTTACTTTTGAAAACCAAGGTTCAATTTTTAGAAAATATTGTAAGAAATTGTAATTTCCAAGTACTTACCTTTCAATACTTGCAATCTGTGTCTCCTACAGTTTGTTTCTGAGGTATCTGAAGGAATTTCTAAATGTTTCCCCTAATATTATTCCCCTTATTACTAAAATATTTTACTTGCCCCTTCAAAGGGTTGATGATGGCTCCAAACTGAAATCAGTTTAGTCTTTGGAACTTTTGGATAAGTCAGCTTTATTGGATACTTCAGACTCAGACAGCTCAACCTACTACTTTATCAGTTACTTTTGCACTAGCATCATACAAGAACTAGATGTTGCCGGGGGTGGGGGGAGGGGGGGGAGAGGGTTGGCATCAGGAAAAGTAATTTCTTAATTATAAGATCTGTACGTATCCTGAAACTCAAAGAGAAAATAAATGTTAATATTTTCCCTTTTGTTGAACAGCAGAATTAATTTGGAATCCCATATTTTGAGGACTTTGATTTTGTAATCATTTCTAATTTGATATTAATTCATAATCTTTTTTCCTTCTAATTACTACTTTTTTTGCATAATATGCTTGTTATAATTAATATAATTGCAAAAAGATATTCTAGCTGATATCAGCTGGAATCACTTATTGCATATACACTCAGATGCACTCACATACATGAGTGTATTAAAAGTATTCACCATCACTAGTGATTTCAAAGCATACCAGGGTCAGTTTCATCAATACATTTCTGCATTTACACAGGATTAAAAAAAAAAAGCAAAAGCTAGTTCCCTTATAAGTTTTACAACATACTGAACTAGAAACATCAAAAAGAAATGAGCACCCACTAAAATTAAGCGCTGTCTGTAGCTTGAAAAAAGATTTACATTTTTCCTGTGCTGACTGACTTAGGTCAGGGAAAACCCTGACCTTGGATCATAAAACAAATAATCTTTATTATGGAAAAAAGACCACAATGCCCAGTCTCCATTGGGGTCTAAAATGTCACAAGCAGCATTGCTCTCATAACCTTTGTCTCCTGTGATATTTACAAAATTGCATTCCAATCCAAACTGTCCATCCCCCCTTCCTTTATTTAACCCTCCATTGTCTCGGGTACAAACTTAGGCTGTAAACCCTCCAAAGACAGAAAATACCTACTGTCCCTTAATAATTTGCCTTGAGCTACTACTGAAAAAGCCATGAGTTAAATCCAGAACCCCTTCCCTTCTAAAGGAGGGAGGAGAGAACAGTACATCTTAAAAACTGATAGAAAAGCTTATGAAAGATATTTAAACTTAACATGTCTAGTGAAGACATAGTACTAGTTTTAAGAAACCTGTCTTAATTCTGGTTTCCAAGCTTTCAGCTGTTATTTTCAAGCATTTTATTATCCTTAATAAGGAGCCCAACTGTTTGGAGAGGCTAAAGGGGGAGAGGACAGGGGTGTTGCTTACATCCATAATTGTCCGACGTGCGGAAAAAAAATAAGTAAAATAGAAAGTAATACATATTTAGTATCTAAATTTTTAAAAATGTATCATATGTCAAAGAATAAAGTGGTTGCTCAAACTGTTCAGCTTGGTGGCTGAGCAGTGTAGTTGGAAGGAAAGTACATTTCTACAGAATGCGTAGCCAGAACTTTTGGATGACATAAAAGCACCAGTGCCAAGGTCCAATTTCCAGGCACCATGGCAACCTGTTGCTCAGGATTAGTCAAACCTTGAATTGAGGGACCTATATATATTCTAACATTTATAGTTATCAGCAAAAAACATAAAGCATATATTAACCAACGTATACTATTTAAAATATTATTAAAAATTGCTATTTCCATCCATGGAAAACCCCAAAATGAAATGGTCACATTAGTGAAGTAACATCCGGCGACTAGACTTCTCATCATGGTGTCAATTATCTGCTCAAGGTTAATATTTCCAACAGGATCACTTTCAATGTTCAGTAAACATAAAGCTGTCAGTCTTTCCTGACCCACTGTGGATCTCAACCAGTTTCGTACACATTGCATGGCAGAAAAGGATCTCTCACAGGTAGCTGTGCCAACAGGAAAAGTAATTGCCTGTTTCAAAAGCTTTGTAAAATTTGGATAAAATGGTGTTGAAGCAGTCATTTTCAGAGTTTCCAGATTTCTGTGTTTTGGTAAGTTTTTTTTTAATCAATTCCATCTCTGTATGAGCAAGTTTCATATTGATAGAAAAGAGCACTTGCATATTTACTAAGTACCCCATTGCAGCCCTCCAAATTGCGTCCAAACTGCGTCAACACTTTTTCCAATCTCCATTGACTGAGGTGAATACCTGCAACTATATTCTTTTAACAGTGTAGATAAATACAGTGGTCTTCCCCATTTTTCTTTTGCACTCAACAGCTCCAAGAGATATTCTCGTTGTCCAAGTATAATTGTAATGAACGAACATTCTAGAAAATTATCAGGCAAGGACTAATTTTACCTTCCATAGTGTCCCACAGTTCAATCCAGAGATGAGTGGGATGTACCAAAGCAATCCCAAAGTGGGGTGGGACCAACTCGCAATGCCAAAACCTGACTCCCAATACACAGGCAGAAGAAATTGAGGCCCTGAAAAAAAATGTGCCATCCCGATATAGCGCACAAAATTCCCACCAGGATCAGGAACAGCTATGCCTACCAGTGACATGAGCAAGGAGGAAGCTCCATCAATTGAAGAAGAACACTTTGCCGCCAGAAAATATTCGAGCCCGCAGAATGAATGAGAAAAGGCAATACCTGGCAACGAGGCCAGACCCAAATTCTCGAGACGGGACAACTCGAGATGACCAACATGCGCTGGAAGATCCAGCAGCTGTCCCAGTCCACAAAAGAAAAAGCTTGACCAATAATGACCAAACAAACCCCCGTGAGCCTTCATAGCCAGAGATGAAGCAATATTCAATGGGCAGAGCAGAATACTGCACTAGCCTGCTACAAGGCATGGGGTGTGTCCACCCAAGAACAAAATGTGCAGGGCGCCGATTACATTGCTGACGCACGCAAACAAAATGGAGGCTGCCGGCAAATAAACAGCTGTAGAGCCATCCAAAGCTATGCTCCCCCCCCCCCCCCCAAGCTGCACACAAAAGATTCCCAGACTGGTGCAGAAAGGACCAGAAGTACCTTAAATAAAAAGAAGACAAATACTCACAGCCTTGATTCCTTAGCGACAGAATCGGGAAATAAAAGAACTCCCTGTGGTCAGACAGTGCACAGAGTTGTTCCTGATCAGAAGTGCACTTGTTGCCAGGCTAGCGAAAAAGTGTCATGAACAGAAGGGTCTGAAGCCAGGACGCCATGGTCCAGAGACTGCTGACCAGCAGGTGAGCCACAGCTTCTATAATTTTTTTTAAGGAGGCAGGAGAGCTATGGGTAGATTAGGCCTTACCTGCTAATTTGCTTTCCTTTAGTCCCTCCAGACCGGCCCAGAATGTGACTGATGGGCTGTGTACGCCTTCCAGCAGGTGGAGACTGAGAAAATTCTGACTTTAGAGAGCCAATAAGAGCCCTGGCCATGTGACCCTAGCCTCTCGTAGAATGAGCCTTAACATGCTCTGAAACAGTTTTCACAGCAAAAAGATAAACTGAAGAAATCATTTCTTTAATCCATCAAGAAATAGTGGGCTTAGAGGCCAAGAACGCCTTACGCGCACCTCCAATCAGAAGAAACAAATGATCAGATCACAGAATGCCATCCGTAGACTTAATATAACGCTTCAACACTCATTTGACATGCAAACACATCAAATTCCGCTGCTCCTCCGAGCCAGAGAAAGAACCTAACCCCAGCAATACCTGGAGAAGAAAAAACACAAAAACAGTGCCTTCAGAGCTAAATCCTTTAAAGCACAGAATGAGAAAAAACTCGAAAGGAGGCTTAGTAAGAAGTGAAAGCACCAAATTCAGATCCCCCCAAGGAAACTAACAGTGAGAGGTTGGACGAAGAAGATACTGAGGAAAAAACGTACAACATCCAGATGACTAGCCAGCGACTTCCATTGGATATGACCACTAAAACACGTCAAAGCCGCAAACTGCACCTTAAGAGAAGACAAAGCTAAGCCGTTGTCAAAACCCCGCTGCAAAAAATCCAAAATTCACGGAACCGAAGCCCTAAAAAAAAAAAGATAGACTAAACTCCCTACACCAATCCTGAAATATCCTTTAAGGACGCAAATAATTCAAAGAAGTAGAACGCTGACGAGTACGCAGCATAGTAGGAATGACCTGAGCAGAATAACCTTTATTTGTCAACTTAGCCCTCTCAAGAGCCTGGCCATAAGGCAGAATCGATCCGGATCCAGATGAACCAGTAGCCCCTGCAACAAGAGATCTTGCATGACCAGAAGCCTGACGGTAAAGAACCGCCAGAAAACGTCAAAGGTCGGCATACCACAACCTTCAAGGCCAGTCCGGTGTCACCAAAACCAGACGACTGGACCAAACTGGAGCTACCAGGACTATTGGACCACCATGTGCCTCGAACCTTTGCAAGTTGCAACCCAAAGGAGGCAATAGAGGAAACGCATATAAAACCGGAAGGCTATTGTAGTAAGAGCGCGCCTTTCCCTGCCGCTGTCGAGTGTTTTCAGCGGCAGAAGAAGCAAGGAACCTTAGAGGTGAAACTGAAGACAAAAAGATCTAGAACTACTATCAGATGAAACGCTTGAGAGCTGAAAGTCCATTCCCCTGAATCCAGGGAGAGACAAGACGTTCCGCAACCACATACCCTGTACTTGTGGAACATCCAGGTACTAGAAATATAAGATTCATATTGTATTGTATAGATGAAGAGGGTTGCACACAGGGCCGTGCCTAGGGTCTCTGGTGCCCCCCTGCAGACTATCGGTTGGCGCCCCCCCCCCCCCGTCCAGCAGAGCAGGGAGCAGGCAAGTAAGCCGGACCTCAGGGAAAAATAGCACTGTATGTATCCCTCATTGATAAGTCTCTGACTCTAAAGTTTAGCAATTTCATTAAAGCAAAATGTATTTTCACATATCACATCCTATCCAAGGAGAATGTTTTATATATGTCACCCGTCTGTGGTAAAACTTCACACAGTATCAAAATACTTCTAATATGTAGTCGTGCCAGCCGAGGAAACTAACTGTGCTCAGCTCACAAGAGACAGAGTGAACATAAAATAAAACTTCATCCTTAAAAGATAATATCGGATGAATGCATGAAGGTGAATATGAATTCCTGTGAATGGAATCAATTTGATTTACAATAAATCCAGATACTACTCCCTCATATAACAAAAAATTATTTAAGTGGAATGGAATTATTTGACTGTACTGGTAAACAGAAAGAAATACTCTATTGCATTCTAATCTCCTTTGCACCAAAGGATATAATTCAGATCAAACATTTCTCTCTGATCAACTATCTCAGATCAAATATTTATTTCAGATCAAATATTAAGGTTTCCTTGCTTACAGTCACTTAAATCTACCTAGCCTTTATATAGCTTATAGGATTTAAACACTTTTAAACTGAAATTCACCCTTTTCTATTCTTCATAAACTTCAAGTAATCCTGAAATATTCAGATCCTTTTCTCACTAGAGAAACTTCAATCGCCACCAATCTCTTTTCACTTATATTTTCTCATTTACCACAATCAGGCACTCTTTTATAACTTCAGTCAACAAACACAGGAAGTCACAGCTGGATGTCTCTCTTGGCAAAGGACAGCTCTCACTCTGTTCACTTCCCGGGCAGATTTCTTAACAGAAGATGATCATCCAATCAGAAAGCTCTATTTGAATGCAGATTAACATACAGACACTCATGGGAATGTTTAGTGAAAAACACCGGACTAATTTGCATATGATTTAAACAAATCTGAGCATATGACAACCAAGTACAGACTCCCAGCTCCTGAATTCTGCAATTAGATTTAAGGCAAATACTTTTAAAACTTATTTTTAGCACTTTTAAAATTTCAGGTTCTCTTTAATTTGAATGCTGTTTCAAGCTCTGAAACTCACCCTGACTGAAAAACTAGCCCCAAACCGAAGCATAAATAGCAATCTGGTTGTATTCTCACTTAACTTGAAGAGTGTGCCTGCCTCAATTAATACTGCTCCTTTGCATGAAAAGGGGAGGGCAGCGGAGATAGGAGAATCACAAGTTCAGGTGAAAGATTTTGCAAGTGAGCAGACGGACGGCCAAGCGCCCCCCTGCGGGCGCTTACCTCGCTTACCGCATCAGCACGGCCCTGGTTGCACACTTGATAATGAGCTATATAAGGAAGGCTCCACCAGTGGCATAACCAGACCTGACATTTGGGTGGACGCAGACCTAATATGGGTGGGCACTATGTATATATAGGTGTGAGCAGAATTTTTTTTAATCAGAAATAATTTTATTATTATTATTTTAAACAGTCTGTCCAACAGCTGTCCTACAGCAACAAAAACCACATATATATTCAGAACCTATGTTGCAAACCTTAAAACCACCAGTACTAGGCATACCGAGAATACAAAACACACAGGACCTATACAGCAATTCTACCAGTGAAACTTGGACGTTAAAAACTGTCCACTGTGCAGACTGTAGAGGCATTCCTGCAGTGAAATTCTCCATCCGCAACCACCAGAACAGCCTGCTGCGCTCCTGGGAATGCAGAGATAACCTCAGCTGAAGGGATTCTGTCCGAGAGGACTCTCTGGATAGGAGAGAAAAAATGGAGAGAACTCATGAAAATTCTGGTCGAAGGAACTAACTGTAGAGTCGCTGCCAAGGAGCCGAACCTAAAGATAATCCCGTGCACAAAGAACGCGACTAAGAAGTAATCCTTGAATCTGAGATCGAGCTTCATAACTCTGCTCTGGTTTTTTTTATTGTTTTTTTTTCTTTTTCTGAGAGCCGCTGCCACCACTACCATAACTTTGGTGAAAGTGCAAGGGGCTGCAGCGAGATGAAAACGGTAGAGTCCGAAACTGAAAACTGTGTTCCAGAATTGTAAACCGCAAGAACTTATGGAGACCGGTACTGATAGGCATATGCAGATAAGCTTCCGTCAGATCTAAGTCCGCTAAAAAAACTGTCCTGCACAAACCCGCCACCACACAACACTTGAGACTTTGACAGCACGATTAACAGCCTTGCAATCCAAAAAAAGGACGAAGGAGCCTTCTTTCTTGGGAATTACAAAGCAAATGGCATAGCGACCGTGGCCGTACTCTGAAGAAGGGACTGGGCAAATGGCTGAAAGATTGAAAAGCCTCTGTCAAGTGTCCCCTACCGTGCCTGCATTACAGCGATAGCGACAAGTAGACTTCTAAAAATACATTTGAAAGAAACTTGGCGAAGCCTGAGGCATAGCCGCCCCACTGGACAGAGGTAATATAGACCCACCTCAGTTGCATAAAGTGGAAACAGGGGTCCCAAACTACAAACTCTCATATACTACACTTAGCTCTGATGCTACTGGCCACATAGGAACAAATAGCAACATATGCAAAGAGTGTCAACCAAATATCAGTTCCTCACCTAAGGCCAAAGAGGTGAGAACAACAGAATAGTTAAACATATACGCCTAGAAAATATCTCATACCCGAGAAGAAGGAATAGAATACCCTGTTGCAGAATTGGCTGTTGCCCCAGATAAATTACCAGCCGCTGCAGTTGCACAATATACTATTGAGACACCTATGATATCTGAAGAAATATGTCCCAGAGTGCAATTCATACCAGGCAGTAAACGCCTGTGGCTGCTGCTCCTGCAAGGAAATTACCAGTGGCCTTTGTCCTTGAGGCTAAGTTTGTGACAGCAAGAACTGAAACCACCTGAGTGAACTGTTTTCTTTCTTTTTTTTTTTTTTTAATCACAGAAACTGCAGCTAAAACAATGCCGGACTGCAACCATGCCTGTGGTAGAAAACAGATACCTAACATATGGGTGATATCCTGGCATGTGAAAAAGAAACATTCTGAAAATTGCTATAACAGAAGCCACAATTGTGCACTACTTACTCACAGACAAAAGTCACCCTAAATGATAGATAAACAAGCATCAGACTGTCCAAAAGCTATATTATATATATACTAGTTAAAAAGGCCCGTTTCTGACACAAATGAAACGGGCGCTAGCAAGTTTTTCCTCATAGTGTGTATGTTTTGGAGAATGTATGTGAGAGTGACTGTGTGTGAGAGAGAGAGTGAAAGTGCGAGTGTGTGTGTGTGTGAGAGGGAGAGTGAGTCTGGGTGTGAGTGTGTCTGTGAGAGAGTGTGTGTGTGAGAATGTGAGTGTGTGCAATTGCGTATGTGAAACACAGTGTGATAGAGAGAGAGTGTGTTTCACACAGATACAGTGTGTGCGAGAGAGTGTGTGTGAGACACTGATTCTCTGTGAGACTGAGTGTATGAGACCAAGCGAGTGTGTAAGTGACTGTGTGACACATAGAGAGTGAATGTGATACACTGTGAGACATAGAGTGTATGAGAGTGAGAGACAGAAAGACATTGTCTGTGAGAGAGAAAGTGTGTGTGAGAGAGAGAGTGTCTGTGTGACAGAGATACCTCCCTCCCTCTCTCTCTATGGTGTCAGGCCCCCCCTCTCTCTCTGGTGTCTCAGATTGCCGCCACTGCACCTAAGCAATTGGTGTGCTGGAGGAGGGGGAGAGAGAGTGTGTGTGTGGGGGGGGGGGGATGTGTTGGAGGGGTTCAGCTTGGAAGAAGAGGGGTGTGGGGTGTTCAGGAAGCGCTGGCAGATGAGAGTGAGAGAGTGAGTGTGAGTGGGGGGGGGGGGTTCAGGAAGCAATGCCAGATGACATTGTGAGTGTGGGGGGGGGGGGGCAGGGGGTTCAGGAAGCGCTGCCAGATGAGAGAGAGAGTGAGTGTGTGTGTATGGTGTTTCAGGAAGCGCTGCCAAACGAGAGAGAGAGTGAGTGTGTGTGTATGGTGTTTCAGGAAGCGCTGCCAAACGAGAGAGAGAGTGAGTGTGTGTGTATGGTGTTTCAGGAAGCGCTGCCAAATGAGAGAGAGAGAGAGTGAGTGTGTGTGTGTGGGGGGTTCAGGAAGCGCTGCCAGATGAGAGAGTGAGTGCGTGTGTGTGTATGGGGTTTCTGGAAGCGCTGCCAGATGAGAGTGAGTGAGTGAGTGTGTGTGTGGGGGGGGGGTGTTGGGGGGTTCAGCTTGGAAGAAGAGGGGTGTGGGTGGTTCAGGAAGCGCTGCCAGATGAGTGAGTGTGTGTGTGGGGGGGGGGTGGTTTTTCAAGCATTGCCAGATGAGAGTGAGTGTTTGTGGCGTGGGTTCAGGAAGCACTGGCAGATGAGAGAGTGAGTGTTTGTGTGTGTGTGGGGGGGGGGGGGGTTCAGGAAGCGGGGCCAAATGAGAGTAAGTGTGTGTTGGGGGGGGGGGGGGGTCAGGAATGGCTGCCAGATTAGTGAGTGACTGTGTGTGTGGGGTGGCAGGGGTTTCAGGAAGCGCTGCCAGATGAGACAGAGTGAGTGTGTGTGTGTGTGTGGGGGGGGGGGGGTTCAGGAAGCGATGGCAGATGAGATTTTGAGTGAGAGAGTGTGTATGTTGGAGGGGTGTGTTGGTTGAGTTGGGTGGTTCAGCTTTGAAGAAGAGGGGTGTGTGGGGGGTCTGGAAGCGCTGCCAGATGAGTGAGTGTGTGTGTGGGGGGGCGGTTTATCAAGCGTTTGCAGATGAGAGTGAGTTTGTGTGTGTAGGGGGGGGTTCAGGAAGCGCTGCCAGATGAGAGTGTGTGTGTGTGTGTGTGTGTGGTGGTGGTGGTGGGGTGGTTCAGGAAGTGTGGCCAAATAAGAGTGATTAAGTAAGTGTGTGTGTGGGGGGGGGGGGGTCAGGAACGGCTGCCAGATTAGTGAGTGACTGTGTGTGGTTGTGGCAGGGGTTTCAGGAAAAGCTGCCAGATGAAAGTGAGTGTGTGTGTGTATGTGTGTACGGGGTTTCTGGAAGCGCTGCCATATGTGACAGAGTGTGGGGGGGGGGAGGGGTGTGTGGGGGGGGGGGTTCAGGAACCGGTGCCAGATGAGTGACTGTGTGTGGGGGGCAGGGGTTTCAGGAAGCGCTGCCAGATGAGAGAGTGAATGTGTGTGTGGTGGGGAGGAGAGGGGTTTGCCAGATGAGTGAGTGTGTGTGTGTGGGGGCAGGGTTTTCAGGAAGCGCTGCCAGATGAGAGAGTGAATGTGTGTGTGGTGGGGAGGAGAGGGGTTTGCCAGATGAGTGAGTGAGTGTGTGTGTGTGTGGGGGGGGGGCAGGGTTTTCAGGAAGCGCTGCCAGATAAGAGAGTGAATGTGTGTGTGGTGGGGAGGAGAGGGGTTTGCCAGATGAATGAGTGAGTGAGTGAGTGAGTGAGTGTGTGTGTGTGTGTGGGGGCAGGGTTTTCAGGAAGCGCTGCCAGATGAGAGAGTGAGTGTGTGTATGTGTGTGTTGGGGGAGGGTTTAGGAAGTGTGGCCAAATGAGAGTGAGTAAGTGTGTGTGTTTGGTTGGGGGGGGGGGGGGTTCAGGAACCGCTGCCAGATGAGGGAGTGAGTGAGTGTGGGGGGGCAGGGGGTTTTGGAAGCGGATGAGGGAAGGTAGTGCTGCCAGATTGCCGTTTTTTTTTTGTCTATTGCCGTCATTGCCTCCTCCGTGTGATGTCGTCCCCCCCCCCTGCCGCTGCCGCTGCCGTCCCACCCACCGCGATGCCCCCACCCCCGCCGCCATCCCACCCACCGTTCGTTACGTTGTTTTGCTGGCGGGCGACCCAAAATCCCGCCAGCAGAAGTCCTTTGTTGTCTGCTGACTCTGCTTGTTCTTCGGCATTGCTAGCCTTTGCTGGGCGGGGTTCTGTGCGTCGGACGTCCTGCACGTGCATGACGTCAGACGCACAGAAGCCCTGCCTGCATAGGCTAGTAAATGCTGAAGTTCACGCCAGAGTCTGAAGACAGGACTTGTGCTGGCGGGGTTTCGTGTCCCCCGCCAGCAAAGCTACGCGACGGTGGGTGGCTTTGGGGGGTGGGGGGCGGCTCGGGGTGGTTGTTGCACCTCCATCAATTTGTTGGCTGGGCTTCTTTTCTTTTGATGTGCTTTGTTGGTTGTTGCGGTGGGGGGGGGGGTGTTGTTCCTCGGTCGTTCTGTGTGCGGGGCTTCATTTTACCTCCTTAGCTTTCGGCTGGTTTGCGAGGTTGTTTCCCAGCGTTTCCTAGGCAGGGGGAGGAGTAGGGAAACATGCTCCGCGTGTTTCCCTACTCCTCCCCCTGCCTGAATGCGGTCCCTTCTTTCGGTTTTCCACCCTCGACGTCATTATGTTTGACGCGAGGGCGGGGCAGCGAGTCTTGGTCAGTGGCTTCACCACCACGAACTTACGAACCGTTCTGGTAGTCTGAGTGACTTCAGAACGTTGTCCTCAGAACGTTGAGGGTGCGTTTTATTATATTATATATATATATATATATATATATATATATATATATATACACATACATACAAGGACATACAGATGTCCCATAAAGGAGCGACCTGACATAAAATGCATAAGGCACAAGTAAATAAGCCTTCTATGTAAAGCCTATATGCAAAATATACACCATAGAGGTGTAGCCTAATAGCCCCGTGGTCTGATCCTGGGCTAACAATGAACTCACTTATGGATTTGAACCATCAGATCCCTTGAAGGAAGAAAAATCTTAGAAGACTCCTTTGAAAGATCAGCCCCAAGACCAGAATCGTTCATACAGAACGGGTGGTACATGTGGAGGACAAACTCAGGGGAAAATACCTCTCCTGAGAGCCCCCAGACTGCCCAAGAAACACTACCTCCGCTTTTATCAGCCCTTCAGCAAACTGAGAATCCAAGAAGATCTCCTGCTGTGAAAAAACTGCAGCTGCAGAGAAAAAGTGGCGGCCCTCCGCTCCAAATATAAAAAACCCTGGAAGTCCGAAACCGAAATGGAGGGCACTGAAGATGCGACAGACCGGAAAACCAAGATGCAAAAAAAAAAAAAAAAAAATTGACAACAGAAGAACCACCACCGAAGAAATGCCTTGTGACTTGCACGAACCTAGGGCAGTGACACTCCGGCGCTAAGAAAAAAACAACGGGTTAGCCTGAATGCCATAGCGGAGCTATCTCTACCCTGAAAACAGCGCTTCACGCCTTTTTTTTTTTTTTAAACAAACTGCCGCTGCCAAAAAGCGAGGAAACTGAGAAAGAAAAAAAAAATAATACAAAAATCGCTCCTTAAGACCATGGGCACTGAAATAATTATTTCTCTCTTTTCCTTTTTACATCACAAGGGCCAGAGAGCACAACTGAGCTGACAACTCTGGGGAAAGAGAAAAACTTTTCCTTTTAATGCCCTTTATTTCCTATATTACTTTAAAGTAATAATGGCTGCCTCTCCCAAAGGCAATACACCTTTCTACCGAAAGGGTAGCCCTTCCCAACTAAACCAAGGAGATGGGAAGGAAGGGGGAGGGACTCGGGCCACTCGAGTTTAACACCCCGGAGGCTGGCAAAGAAAAGAAATGAAATGAAAGCCCTAACTACCAAGCCTCTAACTGAGATTCCCCAGGCACAGAAGAACTAGTAGTAAAGTTATTAGTATCTTACAGAAAAAAGACAGCGAGACTAATCGGCTCACCTCCTGTCTGCTGGAGACTGAGAAAATACTGAGGCTAGGGTCACATGGCCAGGGCTCTTATTGGCTCTCTCGAGTCAGAATTTTCTCAGTCTCCACCTGCTGGAAGGCATACACAACCCATCAGTCACATTCTGGGCCGGTCCGGAGGGACGCTAAGGAAATAGCAGAATTTGAGCATGCTGCTAGGAAAGAGAGGCAGGGAAGGCACAGGGCAGGGACCTGGTACCACCAGGTGTACCCCAAAGTGGCCAAGCCCAGCCAATAGTCCCAGCTCAACTAAACCTGAGGGTACAGGTTAGGAGCAAAGCAGCACAGGATATGTCCATCCACCTGCTGAGATAGAGAGAATACTGAGGTTAAGATGGATGCACAGATCCACATATAGTAAACCTCTGAGTTTCTCTCTCTCTCCACCTGCTGTGGGATGCTATGGAAGCAAGTTTGATCCAATGAAGACTAACTCAAAATAACCTGTTCCTTATTTGGGCCCTAGTATTACCACATTGAAAATGCAACCAAACCATGCCTCTGTGGTTATGTTCCACTAATAAATTAAACAATTAACTGGATTTCTTGAAAGGATTATATAAATTTTGAATGCATGACTAGGGACACAAACATTAACATATTTATTCAATATCACAATTCCTCATGTACAGCCACAAAACAACCTTTTAGAGTGGATAGTGTTCACAATGAGCTCCTTTAATCATTGACCAGATAGATATAAGAGTTTTCAGTTTTGGCACAGTATAAGTCATCACAAGAATAAAATATAAGAAAACCAATAGACTACAGGGGCTTATAGCCCATTTAGCTATGATTAAACAAAAGACATCTGCATGAAACAAAATATATTTTTTATTTTGACTTATAAAACTACTTGCCTCTGAAACATGTTCAAAACAGAATAATCCATTTGTGTATCTAAAATGTAAACTTCTACAAAACAGATGAAAATGTGATTCCGTATACCCTAATGAAAGGAGAGTTTAATTTTCCTTCCATTTAATTTCAGTATATTCCATCTTTATGATACCAGACTTCCCAAGGCAGATTGCAACAGTTACGATGAACCCATCAAGAAACAAGATATCCAATCTGCATTGTACACAATGTATTTATTTAGATTTTAGTGTAGAAAAATGAGCACAAAATACAGAGTTTATAATTGCTGTTTCTACCAGTTACAATAATTAAGCTGTTTTAGCGATATTCAATTGTTATTTCATGATATATCTACATATGGGAAGCTTTCAATGAAAAAGCTGTCCATTGTCCAATAAGAAAAAAGAAATCTTTTCTCCTCCACCTTTTAAGGCACTGCCTATCCAACTGAACCAGCTTTATTAGACTTGTTACAGATGGACCAACTTTGCCTTGAACAGAGGTTTGGAAAAGCATGTAAATCTAAAAACTACTAGTCCAAATTATCAAGATTTCAGATCCAAGAATAAATATTTTAGAGAAATGGCTGAAGTATCCCAGGAAATCTATTGAATGTGCTTTCATAAATATTTATATTCACACACAAGTAAATAAAAGAGAAACGTATAGTAATAGTTATGTATATACAATAGAGATAAATCACTTTCACTGCTGCACCCTTATGTTCTGTTATATTGCTACTTCTGCAGCAGATTATTAAATAGATGTGTTGTAATGTAATAGTATTCAATAAACTGATAACCCACTCCATCCACTATAGTGGGTAGGTGACAAGTCACACACACAATCCTAGAAAACACAAAAACAAAATCTGCTACAATCACCATACTACATCAGACAAACACTTTACCATATAAAATTTACCTCTCTACACTCCAAACTCATTTTATTCTCTTTCATTTTAATGGGTACAGGTAATTAACCTGTTTAAAACAGCCTTGCTTTTCATTTTTTTCTAAAGTCTATGACGCATGGTCTTCAATTCTTGCAGCATGTTTCATTCTATTGGGTATGCTTATCTTTGTTATGCCTATTCATTAGAGATATCCTGAAAACCTGGCCTGTTTGCAACCCCCCCCCCCCCCCCACACACACACACACACAGACTAAACTTGGACAAGCCTGGTCTAGACACTCGTAATACTGTTTATATACTGAAAGACATTATCATTCAGTGTCTGGTGGATTTCAACCTCCGGGCAACTCAAAGCCAATGCAGTGCAATCAGATGAGGAGGGAAGTATTCAAGATATCAAAGAATGCACCCAGGCTATGCACCTGAGAGGCCACCAGAATCTGGCATCTCTCCAGCTGAACATTTGCTCACTCTACCTAGCACCATCAGCTTATTCTTACATAGGTTAATAGCCATTCTTCAATAGCTGTTAAACACCTTGTCACTTTCATAAGAGTATTATCCAGACTTAGCAAGATATACTGATAAGGAGCCAAAATGAGTTTTGAGGGGAGCCATGTAAGGGAACTGTTCTGATGTTACCATATCAGAGAATGGGACATGGGAAAGTACAAGGAGGAGGTCTGGCTTGCGATTCCAAAAAAAAAAAAAAAAAAAAGGGGGGGGGAGGAAATCACAATTTATCCTTTTAACATCACAATCCCACAGCTCCTTTTCCAATCTCAGACAAGTACAGTAGTGCATACAGAGTCAGAGGTGCTTATGTGGAGTGAGACGCAGGAAGCCACACCACATATGGAGGGAAAATCCTTGCAGTAACTGAGCGCATGGAAGAGCCTAGCAATTAAGGGGTCGGTGTCATGAATACATCCTTCTGGGATGAATGCCGGTTGCTTGGTCGGATTTCATCAGTCACAATCCCCTAATTTAACTCCATAAATCTATTTCCACTTTAACTGTGGTGCTCACGAAAATATTGTAACAAATACAGAAGAAACCTGTCTTCGCGAAAAACAGTAATCAAAAAACAGCGAAGATGACACAGATGAACAAAAAAACGAAAAAGAAAAAAATAATAATAAGAAAAGGGAAAATTACAAAATATGTGTTAAAAAAGAAAAACTTAAAAAAGGAAAAGGAACTGAGGTATAAAAATCAAAAAAAAGAAGAAAAAGTGGACGACACAAGTAAAATGAATAAAAACCCTATCTGTCCTTCCAACTACCGCCCCATCTCCCTCCTACCCTTCCTCTCCAAGATACTTGAACGCGCCGTTCACAGCCGTTGCCTTGATTTTCTCTCCTCTCATGCCATCCTTGATCCGCTTCAATCCGGCTTTCGCCCTCTACACTCGACAGAAACGGCACTATCTAAAGTCTGTAATGACCTGTTCCTTGCCAAATCCAAAGGTCATTACTTCATCCTCATCCTCCTCGACCTATCTGCCGCTTTTGACACTGTCAATCACAACTTACTTCTTGCCACACTGTCCTCATTTGGATTCCAGGGCTCTGTCCTCTCCTGGTTCTCCTCTTATCTCTCCCACCGCACCTTCAGTGTACATTCTCAAGGATCTTCCTCCACCCCCATCCCGCTCTCTGTTGGAGTTCCTCAGGGATCTGTCCTTGGACCCCTTCTTTTTTCAATCTACACCTCTTCCCTGGGTTCGCTAATCTCATCCCATGGTTTCCAATATCATCTTTATGCTGATGACACCCAGCTTTACCTCTCCACACTGGACATTACTGCAGAAACCCAGGCCAAAGTATTGGCCTGCCTATCTGACATTGCTGCCTGGATGTCCAACCGCCACCTGAAACTGAACATGGCTAAGACCGAGCTTATTGTCTTTCCACCCAAACCCACTTCTCCTCTCCCTCCTCTCTCTATCTCTGTTGATAACACCCTCATCCTCCCCGTCTCATCTGCCCACAACCTCGGCGTCATCTTCAACTCCTCCCTCTCCGCACATATCCAGCAGATAGCCAAGACCTGTCGCTTCTTTCTCTATAACATCAGCAAAATTCGTCCTTTCCTCTCTGAGCATACCACCCGAACACTCGTCCACTCTCTCATTACCTCTCACCTTGACTACTGCAACCTACTCCTCACTGGCCTCCCACTTAGCCATCTATCCCCCCTTCAATCCGTTCAGAACTCTGCTGCACGTCTTATCTTCCGTCAGGACTAATATGTCCATATCACCCCTCTCCTCAAGTCACTTCACTGGCTTCCGATCAGGTACCGCATACAGTTCAAGCTTCTCCTACTTACCTACAAATGCACTCGATCTGCAGCCCCTCATTACCTCTCTACCCTCATCTCCCCTTACACTCCTACCCGTAACCTCCGCTCACAGGACAAATCCCTCCTCTCAGTACCCTTCTCCACCACCGCCAAGCCCCCTCGCTGCCCATCTTCAAATCCTTACTCAAAGCCCACCTCTTCAATGTCGCCTTCGGCACATAACCATTATACCTCCATTCAGGATATCTAGACTGCCCCAACTTTACATTTCGTCCTTTAGATTGCAAGCTCCTTTGAGCAGGGGCTATCCTTCTTTGTTAAACTGTACAGTGCTGCGTAACCCTAGTAGCACTTTAGAAATGTTAAGTAGTAGTAGTAGTAGTATTTGTTTGTCCGCAACCTGATAATAAATTGAAGCTTTACTTCTGTCATAGGTCAGAATATTTCATGGGTAAAAAAAAAATGTGGATTTTCCTCACAACACAAGATGGTTGGAAGAAGCTTCTGGCTAGGAGGCAGGAGGTTTTGTCTCTTGGGGGGGTCATTTCCAACTGTGTTCCTTGTAAACCAGATTAAATTCTACAAATGGCGCCAAAAAATTTGCGCTTAGCACTATTCTATAAACAGCGCTTAAAGCACCATTTATAGAATTAGCATTTAGCATGGGGAACCACAACTACATTTAGGTGCAACCATTTACACTAACAAAACCTTGGTATAAATCCTTGTGCCTAAATAAGGCGTGGATCCCCTTTATTCTATAATATGTGTAAATAAAAGGAATGCCCCTGATCTGCTCATGACCCTACCATGGCCGCACCCCCTTTTTGGACCTCTACATAAAATTTATGTGCAGATCCCATGCCTATATATTAATTAAATCCAATTAGAACCAATTGCGTAGGATCTCAATGGTCCTAACTGGCTCACTATTAAATTGCATGCACAAATTGGACACATGCCCAAATTTGCATGCACAATTTTTAGTGACTTATAGAACTTGGGAGATTGTGCTTTTCTCCTCTATTAGATATGTTTTCTTTGATACTGAACAACTGAAATTTTTATTGGATGTAAAGAAGTTGGAGCTGCCTGTTGCATCCCAGAAAAATGTTTAATTTAAGATTTGCAGATTTGTAAGAAAATTGGGAGTGATTGAGCTTCCCTTTTTTCTCCTCCTTGTCATGTTAGCTCTTCTTTTTGTAAACCAGCTTCAGGGATATCTTTCTTGGTTTTCTCTTTTTGAGGTCTGAATAGCTCTATTTGATTGCCTTATAATGGGACTTTTTTTTTTTTAACATGCGCTATAGTGCTTTCTGTAAATCATGTTTATACTGGTGGAGCTATGTTAAGAAAACTGAATAGAAAAAAATGTATATACGTTATTATACATTATAAATAAACTATTGGCATAAATTCTATAATGTACTCTGCAGTCAAGTATAATTTAAGTAGCACAGCTGAAAGCATGGAACTCCAGCATCCAGTGAATATTTCAATGACCATTCACAAAAACCTGCTAGTATCTCTCTGATAATTATGATAAAAGCCAGTGCAAAACCCTCCCCATCATCTCCATTTCCTTAAGACAGACCACCAAGATCCTATGTTTTAAGGTTTCTGAATCAACTTGGAACTCTGCATTATGATTTGTAATGGAAACTTTTATACTCATGACAATAAAAATCCTATATAATAATTTGCACCTCCAACGTTCCATGTCTGGCTGCCTGGGTTCGTAACATCTCCTGACGTCAGCCAGCCTCCAGGGTTCCATTTCCATTCCCCCTAACTGTCCTGCCCTCGCGTCAAGACATAATGACGTCAGAAGGTGGAATAGTGAGAGGGAAGGGAACGCTGGAGGCGAGCTGACATCAGGAGGGATGTTACAAAAGGAACGGAAGCCAGCGCCAGCCAGAGAACGTTCAAGTACAAATTGAGGGGAGGAGAGCGGGACATCGAAAGGAGGGAGGAAGGGGAGGGGAGGGAAGAGGAGAATTGATGGACATGGTTGGGATGGGAGGACAGTAGAGGAGAGAATCGCGGGACACAGATGAGAGGGCAGGGAAGAGGAGAATCGCTGAACATTTTCCCACCTATTTGCAGGCTCAATGTGGCTTATATAGTACCGTAAAAGGCGATCACCAAGTCCGGTATGGAAACAAATACAATTTGATGTTAGGTCGGGTAGGTTAGGAGGGGACAGAGAAAAAAAAAAAAAAAAAAAAAGCTTACAGGACAGCCTTCCTAGGGCCCGTTTCATTGTTGAGGAAACGGGCATGGTTCCACTAGTAGTTTATAAAGCACAGAAGCAGAAAGCTAATACTCAAGATATCACTGGAATGATTTTTAAAATTATTATGGCACAAAGATCCTGCTTTTCAAAAACTAAACTCTTACGATACCTGTGCAGTATATGCGATGTTATCAGGGACCATTAGCATTTCTGAAATTAAAAGTTAGGCTCACAGCCCAGCAAGTTAAGAATATTAAGTAGATTTAGGGGCTCTTTTACAAAGGTATGCAGGGCTACCACATGGGTAGTGCGCACCAAATCGGTGCTACTGCCAGAGTAGCGTAGGAGCCTGATGGTAGTTCCGAACTTGGTGCATGCAGTTTCCCACGGTAGAAAGTTTTATATTTTCTACTGAAGGGGGTGTTCCACGTTGCCGCATTCTGACCATTAACACATAAGCCCTTACTGCCAAGTAAACAAGAGGCTGTAAGGGCTCATGCGGTAAATAGCTAGACAATAATTATGAACTTAGCGCCTAGCCATTATTGCCAAAAATAGAAATTCAGCGTTTTGGTAGACGCACTAAGAGGTGGCCTGAGCACGTGAGAAAATTACCCGCTGAAAGTAGTGCAGGCCACTTTTTAACGTGCCTTTGTAAAAGGGCCCCTTAATGCCAGGTGAAAACAAGAGAGGTAAGAGGGAATCTTCCTGAAATATTCCACACTGAATCTTGGAAATACAAATAAACTGTCCCCCGTCATAATTCAGATTGTATGTATTGTGCTATATTTTCATGCTAAATGTATTCAGGATTTCACTCTGTACATTTCAAGGCAATGTATCACTCAAGAATATTAGATGCTATCAAAAGTACACTGTTTGATTTTACTTCTGGTCATCATAGCTTTATTTAGCATCAGCCTCTCATATTTTTGTTGCCCTTTTGTTCTGTTGTGTGCTGCAAGGAGACACCTTGGCAAGCTGTGCTTTCTTTTTCAGTTCCCATACATGTGTTCTCCTTCAAGCATCTGAACTACAAATACTGCTACAGGATTTCTGAGTTTTATTGAAATATTTCAATTGTTTAACTATAGGTTTAGCTATCTGATATCTGCTGTCTAGACTAAGGTCCAGATGCACAAAACTTTAACGAGGAAATTTTGAAACGTAGCATGCATTAAAGGCCATTTTCCGACAACGCTAGCAGCTAACGAAAATGGAATGCAAACGAGAAACTACCATTGAAATGAGGACAATTCAAAATGCACTAAGCATACCGACGATTGCAACAAACCATTTACCGTCAGAAATTTAACGTGAGCTCAGACCTGTCGTTAAGGCCTGAGCTGTCATCTCCCCACTGCCCCCTGCACCATAAAAAACATGTTTAAAAAAGAAAAAAGTGAGCTCCCCCGCTTCCCTCTGCCAAAAACAAAAAATGAAACTAAAATTAAAAAAGGATTGGGAGGGGGCAAAGGCGCTCCTCAGCAGCGTCAGTATGGTCTTCTGTCTCCTCCGACATCTCTCTCCTTCTTCCTGTGCCCGCCCTCCTCTGACGTCAGTTACCTACGGAGCAGCGGGGAGCAGCAGCGACCCGGGGGGGGGGGGGAGCAAGGCCATCCATACAGGACAGTCCTTATGAGCGCCTTTGCCTCCTCCCGATCCTTTATGTTTGTGGAGACATGCAGGGGAAAGTGGGGAGCCATGCGTTTGTGTTTTCTTTTTTTTGTTTTTGTTTTGACGTTTCTGGCATGCGCAGAGCAGCCAGCATAACGCTTGGCTGCTCTGCGCATGCTTTAGGAGCCGATTACCGACGGGGATTGATGCATCATTCTTTACAATACCGCACCGAACTTGTGCGACTTGTTTTTTGGAGCATTGTTCGTTTTTTAAAATTCGGTAATGGCTTTAACATTTTGCTTTTTTTATGTTTGGTTGATGCATCTGGGCCTAAGTGCCTAGTGAATTTGTGCTGGCTGCATATCTGTATCTCAGTTGGCTATACTGCTGTGTCTACCAATTTAGACCAACAGTTTCAGATACTGTTCTGAAAGAGAAAAAAAAGTACCAGATAGATTAATAGAAGCGGAGGAGGTGGTAATAAAAGAAAAGGCGTGAAAAGAACAATGTTAGTGGGAATTAGGGAATTGTCAGGTTCTCAGCCCGCGGGGCCGGGCTCTGGAGCAAACGTGAGCCCTTGGGCTGCTGACGAGGAGCGACAGCAGCAGGCAAAACCCACCAACCAACGCTGGGCAAGCACACCGGCACCGGCAGGGACTGCAGGCACCGCCCAGTGAGCAGGAACACACGGACTGGAATCCCCCGGACTGCAGCACACTGGACTGGTTCGTACAGCTTCACCTGCACTTAGCCACTGCCCTCCAAGGGTTGAGCCCCTGGGTTCAAGTGGCTGGCAGGACTTACTGGATCCTGGACGACTCAGGGACAAGGACTAGAACAAGCTGAAGCAGGAGTGCTCCAGGTACTCAGCTAACTGAAGTGCTCCTAAATCCTAAACTGACAAACCTAAGCCCTATCCTACCAGGGGTGCTCCTAAGCCCTGCACAACAAAAGGACTTCCTAAGCCCTAAACTAACAGAGCAGGGAACTAAACACAAAGCTAACACAGGTGCTTCTAAGCACCAAGCTACAAGCAGTGCTCTACAACTCTAAACTAACTAAGGTGCTCCTATGTACCAAACAACCAGAAGTGCTCCTAGTACTAAAAGGGACACCGGGGAGCCACAAGGGAAAAACAAGGAAGAAAAAACACAAAAACTAACAAAGGTGCTTCCTAACACCAAGCTACAGCTGTGCCCCACAGCACTAAACTAACCAAGCACTAAACCTACAGAAGTGCTAGTAACAGAAACTAACAGGGGAGCCATAAGGAAACAAGCAGGGAAGCTAAACACGAATCAAAGTGCACACTGCACTAACACTAACCTGGACCTTTAGCACAAGCAAGCAGGGAAACTAGACACAAAGTCAGAAGTGCACACTGCACCACCCTACCTCAAGCAAACGTTGCAAAGGCCCTGAAGGAAAGAACAACACTTCCTTATCAAGGCCCTCCCAGATGACGTCACACTCCCTAGACCCAGGCATACAGCACACTGAAACCCAGAGAGGCCCAACCCACACCAATGCAGCACCGTGAAGCACTTGAAGCCAGTACACCCAGAGGGAGGTAGAGCTAACTCAGTCCACACCCACAGCTGCAGTATAGAGAAACAATTAACCCCATGCTGGCAGCAGCCAGCACAGAAAGAGAGAGCTAGCTCAGACAGGACAGACAGAAGAAACGGAAGCCAGCTAAGAAGCTGACCACCAGGAAAAAGGTAAGTTTGAGAGGGGTCCTGACCACGATCATAACAGGAATTTTGGAAAGGAAGAAATAAGTGAAGTATTACTTGGCATTTTCTGGTACTCATTACAGTGCCATCACACATTTATTTCATGGATTTATACCTCGCTTTAAAAAGCGGGTTACAGTAAAAATGAGGCAGCCTGGGCAAAGAAATCATATTAATTTGGTGTTTAACTTTTCAGTCCTGCAAGTGGAGGAATGCCATCTGGTTTTGATTACTCAGAAGTCTAGCTTTTGCTAGACTAGAGGTTAGAAAGGTCAGAGTGAAATGAAACTTTCTTTGTCCCTTTTTGAGTTAATGTTAGTTCAAAGGTATTATTTACCACATCTGGAGGCCATTATGAGCAAGGCATACTGGACAGTTTCGCAGGCAGATTAAAGGATTAGGCTAATGCTGTCTAGAAGAAGATAGTTTAGATTTAGATATTCTAGATGGTTTAGATTTTGTCTTATAAGGAATTCTGATTTCTGCTTATTTTAGAATATGTTTTATTCTGTGTAATTAATAAGTTCTATTTCTATGTAGAATATCTTTTCAATTCAGTGTTACATCAGTGGCTGACTTTTCAAGTGAGATTGTCTGCAGTTTAAGAGGTCATCATCTGGTTTGAATTATCCACAGTCCTAGCGAGTTCTGTGTAGGAAGCTAATAGGTGAAAGAGGTCAGGACAAGTCAACGCTTCTCCTTGATTAATTATAACAAACCACGTATGTGTGCCATTAAGCAAGACTGGCCCCTTGACCCCTTAATGAATGCCAGAACCCAGTTAGTATGAAGTTGATTGGGAATCTGATTATGAGAAATAATAATAGAATGCAAGAGATAGGTGCCACATTGTCTAGTTTGAGAGGCCCCAGGTCATAGGTCAGTTTAGGAAATATCAAACCTATGTAACTGATATTTTGGAGTAAATGTATAGAGATAATTAGTTCAAGACAGGGTAATCAATCTATTCTTTACCATCTGGTGAGAAAGGGGGGCTAGAGAGGTGTAGGACCCTATATAACAGAGCAGAGGCAGCTTACGTTAGAGGACAGACAGGAGACGCAGGATCCAGAGAGCTGAGAAAGAGAAGAAGAGACCTAGTGCTGATGTCCTACTTTGTTTGCTGGCAAATAAAGAAGACTTCTCTCTCATTCTGGTGTGTGGTGTTTGACTCCTGAAGTACCACAGATTCTGCTAACAATAGTGGTAATTCCTGCAACAAAAACATTCACAATATCATGACATATACAAACAACAAGCACATATTAAAAAAAAAGAAAAGCTTAGTCACTATATGCTTAACAGGGAGAACTGTCAGAAGACAAGGCTTGCCCGTCAACAAACGCTTTTACAAAACTGAAAGTTTTCAGAAGCTCCTGCCATTAAGTTCCAACAAAAAGGATGCCTCTTCCAGTTTCCTTGTACTGAAATTAATGGCATATACATGCAGGCAAAGCACATTAGCATTTATATGGTGATTTCTAACAGCTATATGAATTGGAAAAAGAATGTTGAATGCATTTCTTTTGCTGCTAGAATGACTAATTTGGGCATTCCCCCCACCACAATCTGCGCATTTCAGGATAAGCATGGCCAAAGTCCTCCAATATAAACAGATTACTACTTTGTTTGATTTTGATTCAGTGGAAACCACAAAGATCTCATTAGTAATAGGTCCCAGACATTTGAAGTTTTAATACGACATAAGCAACTGGGCTCTATGCCAAGTAAATGAAAAAATAAGTAGGAAAATAAATGAGTAATATATAATGGATGCATTCATGAAACAGATGCTTGAGAAAAGGCAGGGCTTTAGCAGAAGGCTAGCAAACAAAAAAGGAAGAGAAAGCATTGCCGTACAAGACATTTTCAGGGATCCCCTTGCTTATTAAGATCAATACACTTTGATCTGAAAGACAGAGTAAGCAAAACTACAATAGCACTAGACTTGCTTAAAACAGTGGAGAGGGCAGTCTTGGTTTATTATATATTTCTAGAAATGGTCACTTGTCAGACAATAACAAAATGCCATTGGACCCTGAAAGTGGATCTATTTCTATCCAGCTAGAATTTCTAACTGGCTCCAGACGTGCCCAAATGATGCTGATCCAGTCCTGGGTTTATCCCTTTGCATGAATGGACTTGGCTTAATTTTCTTTGGAATGTAATTTGGAAATCAGATCTATAAATCCCAGCATGCAATGGAGTAATCCCAGGACTCCACCAATCCTGTTAGGCAAACCAGCATCCTGTTGGCCACTATATATCTAACACTTAAAAAGTGCTGCAGGGAAACACCAACTCCTTAACCCACATCAGTTGCCCTTCACTAACGGGAAAACAAAAAGAAGTTGAAGTTTAGGACCAGCAGGAAATGAAAGCATTGTACAAACAGGAATGGGGCGGGCCTGTGATTTGACAGTTAGCCAGCTTCTCTGATTTAAATCTAGTGCCTAGCCTATGTATATTCACCTAACTGGGAGACCACAGCTGAATTTCGCTTTCCAGGAGGGACAATTTAGAAAAAAAAAAATTTAAATGCTAAGCTTGGCTGCCCCAAACATCATCAAGGTAATGGATGCAGCAAGGTTTGTTAAGCAGAGGGATGGAACTGCTGCACAATGCCAGTTACACAAACCATAAACTTGCATTCAGATCTTGCCATCAAAAACAGCAGAAGAAATAATTTCATGAACTTGAAACTAAGTCAGCTTTTAGAAAATCGAAAAAGTCAATTCTTAGCCTGTCAGTAAATATATAGCAAAACACTGTTGGGGTTTAAAAAAATAATAATCATGAAATTAAAAGTTGCTGGCACCCAGTGGCTCTTAAGTGGGACACTATTCTGCATTACCTAACATGTTATTTTGAAAAACATTAGACATGCCAAGTCTCATGCATTCAGCATGAGAGTCATGCAAGTGGAGTCTTCCAAGGTCACAATGTGCCCCTCCTCACATATCAGAGTTTCAAGACCCATGCATTTCAAATATTCAGCATTGCTCTATTTCTAAATTAAGCAGACCTCCTTTTGAGAACAGAAGTCCCAAAGCAGCCTACGTACATTTAGATCTGTTTGCTCTATGAACCTTCCCCACCTGAAATTAGCTTAGTAATAGCCAGTATAGTATGAACAGTACTGGTAGGCAGCAATATAAGATACTAAAAGGCTCCCCTCCATGCAATACTGCCCTGAGAGCCCCTTTCCAGCCCTCCACACTTGTCATTCTCCCCATGGCTTCAAGGGTTTGCACCAGGTAGGGCTCACTTGAGCAGCAAATTGTAAGTCAGCCCCCAAAAATGCTGAATCTTCCACACTTTGACCTCTCTGTTCCTGCTGGAGGTGGAAGAGATATAGGTTAGTTTCGGGGGGAGGGGCAATGCAGTTAAGTACGCTACGCTTTACACACAGATTAACTCAGCTTTTCTGCACAAACATTTGTCCACCCAATGTACAAATGAGTTGTGTATAAACTACCTCTATATAAAGCCTTGGGTACACATTAGTGCACAACATATTGGCCACTCTTATTCAGTCCCTTGGCATATCAGCTTATTTTTATGCAGATGAAATTCTTCTGATTTTTCTAGTTTATCCTTCTCCTTGTCCTCTATCGCTCCCCTTCAAGCCTGCCTTGATGAGTTGGCCAGATGGCTGTCAGTCCACCGATTAGTACTCAATACTGATTGCTTGCTGGTTTTCGGACACTCGCACCCCACCTGCAACTCCTATTACACTTTTCGGTTCAAGTGTTGCTCCAGTCTCTAGTTTCCATTATCTTGGGATTATTTGGGATTCTACGCTCTTTCTCCCCCAAATCCCCAAACCCATGTCCAGCGACCCTCCCCTCCCCCCCACGCATCAAACCCCCTCGCCACCTGCAGCTGCCACTGGTAAAGCTGTCCGGTCGCGGCCGCTACAAAAAGAAAAAAAGCCATAAATGTTTTTAAACATAAAGTGCGGCACTGCAGACAGCCATCAGGCATTGGCTGTCTGTTCTGCAGCCACTCCTCCTCTCGCCTCTCACATCACTGTGCTCCTCCGGGGTCTTACTCCAGGGGCAGCGACATGGAGGCGAGAGGAGGAGCGGCTGCAGAGCAGACAGCCAATGCCTGATGGCTGTCTGCAGTGCCGTGCTTGATGTTTAAAAACATTAATGGCTTTTTTTCTTTTTGTAGCGGCCGCTGCTGCTCAACAGAAGCAGCGGCCGGACAGCGTTACCAGTGGCAGCTGCGGGTGGCGAGGGGGGTTGATGTGCCGGGGGGGGGGCTTGGTTGATGCGCCGAGGGGGTGTTTGAGCGGCGCACTCACAGCTGATTCCCAGGCAGGGGGAGGAGTAGGGAAACACGCGGAGCAAGTTGCTCCGCGTGTTTCCCTACTCCTCCCCCTGGGCATCAGCTGTGAGTGATGTCAGCCTGGCTACGGAGCCTAGCTCAGCAACTCCAGGAGCCACGGACACAGGCAGTCACTCATTAGAACGTTGGTGGTGAGAATTATTATATAGGATATTAGATTTGAGTGTTTTTCTAGTCTCCAAGAATTATTTGGTTCTCTCTATATATGTCTTCTTGCCCGTTTGATATTAGCAGTATAAATACTATTGGATTTCCCTCACAAACTCCTAACACCATTATGAGAGAAAGGCAGGATGCAGAATTAATGTGGGTAAGTCAGAGGAGGAATCTAACAACAAACGTAGGAGAAAAGTTGAAGAGGGGAGAAGAAAAGTAAAAGAGAAATTGTAGAGAAGTGAAGAAGGGAGAAGACAAGGAGAAATTGTAGAGAAAGAAAGAAAAATGAGGATAGGAGAAGACTCAGAGGAAGAAAATAGAAAAAGCAAGAGATTAAAATATCCACTCTAATGGAATGAGACAAAGAAAAAAAGAAACAACTGAAACAGTCGGGGGGGGGGGGGGGAGGGGGGGACCCAACACCAGCGAAACAAGACCGAACAATGAAAAAAAATGATGTGCCGAGCTAGGAAAACAATCCAGACACACAGAAAGGTTGGACACTTATTACCAGATATAAAATATTAATAACTCATCTGTCTAAAATATTCTGGGATCCAATTCAAACTATCTAACCTAGATTGCCTCCCACACAGAAATAACATGTTAAGAAGAGTTGGATTTGGCTTTTCCTGGTATTTAGTTAATTCTTCTGTATGCCAGACATGCCCATTAGATCCTGAAGCTTTTGTATCAGGTCTGAAATATTTTGTGTTGACAAGCTTTAGAGAACATGCTTTTAGGTGTACTTAAGTAAAGTTATTGCAGTTTTCTACAGGTTCTGTCCATCAGACAACGCCCCATCCCCCAATGAACTGCTTGCTCACTATTGACAACTAAAGGGAACAAACCTAATAGCCTTAAGTCTAAATTCAATTGCTCTGTCCCCCTGCATGCAATGTTCAGATGCTCCCAAGTATAGCTAAAAAAAAAAAAAGAGAAGCTCAGCATAATAATCCACTAATCGTCTGGTGGTGGGAGGTGGGGCTGGTGATTGGGAGGCGGGGCTAGTGCTGGGCAGACTTCTACGGTCTGTGCCCTGAAAATGGCAGATACAAATCAAGGTAAGGTATACACAAAAAGTAGCACATATGAGTTTATCTTGTTGGGCAGACTGGATGGACCGTGCAGGTCTTTTTCTGCCATCATCTACTATGTTACTATGAAGGGCATTATCGAACGGCGCCGGCCAAATAGATGGCTGGCCATCGCTATGGCCGGCTCCGTGAAACATAGGAGCAAACCGTATTTTCGAACGAGATGGCCGGCCATAAGGGTGGCCATAGATATACCATTATCGCGGTAGAAGCCAGCCAAATGAAATCCAGCTAAAGCATAGCAAAAAGGCCGCCATTAAACATTCCATTATTACAGTTCAAACCAGCCAAATCAGGGACGGCCAAAGTATACGAAGAATACGGTAGTGGTGACAAATAATACGTTACTGTACTTGACAGTTTTCACTGTTCCTTAAATGTTCCCTCTATCTGGATGTTCGCAAGTACATGCAGTGTGCTTGCAGAACATGCAGGTACGGGAAATATATTGTGGATGAAGTTCGCATATTTGATAATGATCCATAAATGAAAAATCCCATATAAGGAAAACTCCATACGTAGACCCCGCATGCATGACGGCCATGCGTCATAGCCGGCCATGTGGACGTGCACGTACTAACCTATCCCTATATGGAATGGCGAACCATATATGGAGCCTAAGGCCAGCCATGGCCGGCCATATAAGGCGAGGCACGTTTTCCTGTATTCAATTAAAAATATGGCGATGAGAAGGGAGCCCAACTTCTCTGTGGCAGAAAACCTGCTATTGGTGACCCTGCGTGTTCTTTTCCCCAGGCACCACCATCTGCCCCCCAGGAATCGGTGCATACAAACCTGGGGTTACATCAGAGACCAGATAGAGAGGTAGGTGTCCCCCCCTCCCTCCTGCAGCTATACATCTAAGAGCTCCCTCAGCAGTGTAACCACAAACTCTAGTCTGCATTCAAGGGTCATCACTGATATGTATACATGCCCATTCATTAATAGAATCCAGGTAGTAGAAAAACAACATTCCCACATCCCTACAATACTACACACAAAAATTTCTCTGTCCTCACGTCCACCTGTATGACATCATCTGTACCAATGTTATGCCCCCCCCCCCCAAGAAGTGTTCAGAATGTCTTCTATTTGATGTACAAATGATTATTTGTGTGCTGAAGGCAAGAAGACCCATCCCCTAATGCCTGGTTTACAAATTTATATCTTGCAGAAGATTTGGCATCAGGAGGGACGGAGTCCCTCCGCCGTAGGTACCGCCGCATCCGGCTGCAAAGGCCCGACATGATCCGGGCCATGAGACGGCGGATCAGAGATCAGCGTAAGTATTATAAACAGGGCACCTGTACTCATTTCTAAATGACTTCATAATGCATATGTCCTGTACAATATCACGTTCCAAGTGGCTAATAGGCAACTAGTAGGTCAAAACACCTCTGTCCCAGATCAAGGCCTGAGGTTGCCGCTACCCTCCTGTGAGTGCGGCTGCAACTTCCAACTCACCTGTTCTGAGATGAGATGAATGAGATGACATGCCTCACTTCTGTATCCCCCTTTCTGGGGTGGATACTCGCTCATGGTAGTGCTGCCTCTGGTCCTACTCTTACTGGATGTCATTGCCTCATATTAAAGTGATGCGCTTCCCCCCCCCCCCCCCCCCCCCAAACAAAAATAAAGGAAACCCCAAAATGGTCAGCCAAGCAGAATCACAAATCATTATGCAAACATGCTGCTCAGCAATGAGTGTGGTCTGCCTGTGTAGTCTGAGTCAGATCAGCATCCAGGGTTCCCTGTCATCTCATGCATCTCACACCCCATCCCTTGCCTCAGGCCAGCCAGCTCCTCAGGCCAGCTACGTAAGCTATGTTGGATGTGCTGATCTCAAACACAATCCTGTTACATACACAGGGCGGCAGCAGGAGGAGGGCCAGGAGCAGGTGGAGGGCCAGGAGACGGAGGAGGAGGCCCAGGAGGAGGGCCAAGAGACGGAGGAGGCGGCCCTGGAGACGCAGGAGGGGGGCCAGGAGGAGGACGCCTGGGCAGACATGCCTCCCCTTGAGGGGGATGATGAGGGGCCCACCCCCCTGCAGTCTCCACCCCACCCCCACCCCCAGCCCCACCCCCAATCCTACCCCCAGCCCCAGCCCCATCCCTTGCCCCAGTACTGCACCTCCTGCAGCTACTGGTTGATGGCCAAACCAAGTTGCTGCAGGAGGTGTCAGCAATGAGGCAGGAGATGGGGGCAATGCAGCAGACAGTGAGAGTGCTCCTGGTGCTGCTCATTAGCCTGCTGTGCACGGCCATTGCGGGTGGACGACGTGGGCACCATTGAGGGACATTTGGGGGGGGGAGGGAGGGGGGAAATATTGTACAGTTTGATTGCATTGCTACATTTGAATACACATTTGATACTTTTGATATAACAGGGTGTGTGTCTCTCTTTGTGCACTACATATTTTCAAATGCTGGGGTTGATGTGAGAGGAGGCAGCAATATGAATTGCATTACAGGTGACCTGTGACAGATAAACGTTGGTACATAGGTGTGATGTGTGGCCATACAGAAGGCCATCTGTTCCAACCAAACTGCATGGCTGTATGGTAAGAGGGGAGGCTGGGTGGGCGTTTCTGTTGAGGAACACAAATGCCCATCCAGACTCTCCCCCCCCCCCCCCTTACCATAAAGCCCCACAGCACAGAGTTGGGTAAATAATAGGTATGTTGTCTAGCACTAGTGATCTGCCAAGTAGAAACTAGCAGATACCCATAGGTAGCACATAGACGATGTTTGCTCTGTGATCGCCAGACACCCTTACCCACAACCAATCCTCATTGGTGAGGGCAAGGAAGGAGCTACAAACAGCTGGGTCAGCTTTTCACATTGAGCAATGGTATATAGTGCTGAGGAGAAAAGGGAAAACAATGGTAAAAGCATTAGATGGATGTTTACTTCATCACAATTGCAATAAAATACAACAGGTACAGAAGGCCACATAAATATGCATTTTTTATTTGATGACAGCTTTTTCAGTAGTAGCTCACAGTGAGTTATATTCAGGTACTCCGCATGTTTCTCAGTGCCAGGAAGGCTTTGAGTTTGCATCTGAGGTAATGGTGGGTTAAGTGACTTGTCTAAGGTCACTAGGAACAGACGGGATTTGAACCCACAATCTCTGGATTATAAGACCAGTGCTCTAACCACTAGACCACTCCAGCCACCAGGTTGTAGCCACCTGCAGGTAATTTGGAGTAGGAAATGTAACAATAAACACTTTCTCTCACTATGACTTAAGGGCTCAGTAGGCACCTACCTGTGGCCACCTTGAAAATAGTTTGCAGACTAGAATGTAAAAATATTGTTGTTCCATACTTATGGAGGATTGTAGGACTGTGTTGAATAATGTGGAAGAGACATTCAGGGCATATGTATTGCTGAGAAGTGGCCTAGTGGCTAGGGTGCTGGACTTTGGTCCTGGGGATCTGCGTTCAATTCCCACTGCAGGCATAGGGCAAGTCACTTAATCCTCCATTGTCACAGGTACAAATAAGTACCTGTATATAATATGTAAGCTGCATCAAACCTGCCATGAGTGGGAAAGGCAGAGGTACAAATGTACCAAACATAATGTATTTATTTGTAGCATTTATATCCCACATTTTCCCACTGGATGCAGGTTCAATGTGGCTTACATGCCTCCCCCTTGAGGGGAATGATGAGGGGCCCACCCCCACCCCCATGGTTTACATGAGTTAAACCAAGAATACTGTATTACTGACATAATAAAACAATGCATGCAGTGGAATAAGAAAGAACATATACTGATTTAGATTGTAAGCTCTTTTGAGCAGGGACTGTCTTTTCTTCATGTTCAATTGTGAAGCGCTGCGTACGACTGGTAGTGCTATAGAAATGATTTGTAGTGGTAGTAGTAGTAGTATATTGAAATGGATTGGCGGCCATCTATTTTAGGCGCAGCACTAAAGCTGGCCGGAACTGTATTATCGAAAACGATGGCCGGCCATCTTTTTCGATAATACTGTTTTAACCGGCCAAATGCATTGGATTTGGCCGGGGTTTGAGATGGCCGGTTTCTATGTTTAGCAATAATGGAAAGTTATGTCGGCCATCTCAAAGCCGGCCAAATTCAAGGCATTTGGCCGTGGGAGGAGCTAGTATTTTCAGTGCAATGGCCCCCCTGACATGCCAGGACAGCAACCGGCCACCCTAGGGGTCACTGCAGTGGCCTTCAGAAAGCTCCCACCTACATAGCTCCTTTACTTTGGGAGCTGACCCCCCCCAACCCCCCCCCCCCCCAAAGCCCATACAACACATTCTGCTCTCATGGAGGTGGGTATGACATTTGAGGCTGGCATACAGGCTGGCAAAAAAGGTTTATGTTTTTATATTTTTAGTATGGGAGGGGATTGGTGACCACAGGGGGAGTATGGGCAGGTGATCCCCGATTCCCTCCGGTGGTCATCTGGTCATTTAGGGCACTTTTTTGGGACTTGGTCGTGAAAAAAAAAAAGGTCCAAAGAAAGTGACCTAAATGTTTGCTAAACAAGGCTAATTTTTTTCGATTATCGACGAAAGCCGGCCATTTCTGTCCAGCCCATAACCACGCCCCAGTCCCGCCTTCACCACGCCTCCGACACGGCCTCGTCAATTTTGGCCGGCTCCGCAACGGAGTTCAGTTAAACGCGGCCAAAAATTGGCTTTCGATTATACCGATTTGGCCGCTTTTAAAAGATGGCCGCCATCTCCCGATTTCTGTCGGAAGATGGCCGGCTATCACTTTCGAAAATAAGCATATATGTCTGCACAGACCACTTCAGCTGGCAGTGTGTTTGCTATCCACCGCTGGCATTAAACCCGGATATTCAATACCACGCTGTTTCCAGCAACCAACATTGAATATCTGGGTTTCTTTTGGCTGCTAAAAAGTTAACTGGCTATGCCAATATTCAGCGATAACCAGTTAACGTTTTAGCTGTCAAAGATATTTAAAGTGGCCTATTTTGAGTGCTCAACATAGCCTGCCATGAGTGGGAAAGCGCGGGGTACAAATGTAACAAAAATAAAAATAATAATATCCACACCTAACTGGCTAGCCACTAACCATGGATATTCAGCAGGAGATAACCGGTCATCTCCCACTGAATATCCATGGTTAGGCTAAAACAGTATTTAATGGTCAGGAGCCATTCCCGGCTGGTTAAATAGTTTTGAACACCGGGGGGGGGGGAGGGGGGGAAACAGTATTTGCTCTGAATCTGCTTACAGCATTTCAGAGTATCTGCGAAGCACTCTCATAGAGGACCAAGTTATTTCCTCCCCAACCCTCAGATGCTAAATGAGGCATTTAAGATCTCTTTCCAGAATAGAGCAGTTCACTCCTTGCTAACCACAGATGTGATTTGAGTCATCCTTTATTTAGATAGGAGATTATATTAAGCTACACCTTTTTAACATCTCAAATACTGTTACTTGGATTCAATACTGTGTCCCATAAGATAAAACAGGCAGGCAAGTTATTCTGCTATCAGTCTGAAGTGCCAAGATTCATGCAGATCTTATAATCTATTTGGATTTCAGCTAAGTAAATTTCTTGAATTTTAATCCCCCATTTATCTGTGAACATCCCCACAAGCACTATAGGTGGCCTGTCCTAAAGAGTGCGATTTCAGGCACTTTGTTCAGAAGATAAGTCCGATTAGATCTGAATGCTGAATTACTTAGCGAGTGAAAGAAGTAACAAAATATCTACCTTTCTTTGGTTTAATTTAAATAGCAATTCTTTAATCCCATAAGAATTTTAAGGATTCACAACTCAGTCTTACCAGGCTCTCTCATTGCTCCCTCCCCCAGATCATTCTTACCACTTTTATCCCTCCTCACATTTTTTGCAGATGCTGCTAAACTCCTAGCTTGCTGCCCTTTCTTGGATTCTGGTCCTGGTAGAAAGAATCTCAGAGAAGGAAAATGAAGACAGGATGTCAGACAGGGGAACAAAAGGACATAAAATGAAGGGAGAGGGAGACATTCATAGAATATAAGTACATAAATAATGCCACACTGGGAAAAGACCAAGGGTCCATCGAGCTCAGTATCCTGTCCACGACAGCGGCCAACCCAGGCCAAGGGCACCTGGCAAGCTTCCCAAACGTACAAACATTCTATACATGTTATTCCTAGAAGAAGGACAAGGAAAGGGGGGGGGGGGGGGGGGAAAAAAAAAAAAAAAAGAGGAGGAGGAGATCAGGAGGGATGATCCACTCACGCCCCACAATTTTTCCGATTCTCTCAAATCACTCTCCCCACTCTGCTGCACACCTTATTATCCCTATGCTCTCCCAGGAACTTTCCCAATTCTTACCCCACAGTATTTTTTTTTTGTTACATTTGTACCTCGCGCTTTCCCACTCATGGCAGGCTCAATGCGGCTTATATATTGTATACAGGTACTTATTTGTACCTGGGGCAATGGAGGGTTAAGTGACTTGCCCAGAGTCACAAGGAGCTGCCTGTGCATGAAGTGGGAATCAAACTCAGTTCTTCAGTTCCCCAGGACCAAAAGTCCACCACCCTAACCACTAGGCCACTCCTCCACTCGCCTTTGTCTCTTGCCCCTCCTTCATTCTCTCCTATGCTGATCCACCCCTTCAAATCTCCTTACTCACTGTCCCCTCCCACCACAGGCATCTCAATTCTATTACATTTATTTACACATTTGCTATACCACTCTTCTAGACAAATTCAGAGTGTTTATCATCACGAGCCAGGGCAGAGGCAAATAAAACAATTACACAGCACCATAATAAAGGAAAATTCATAAAACAGGCTATAGCAAAAAGTAGAGAAGAGGAGCCCATTTCTTCCAACTTGCAGTGAACCTCCCCAAGATCCACCAACATGACGATTAACTGTTATTGAAAGGTACATAAGATATGTTTTTAAACCAATTTTAATGTTTCTAAAGTTTTCCACTCTAAGATACTGCGGTAAGTTATTCCATGGGGCTGACACCAAAGTAAAAGAATGCAGTTTGATGGGCACTATCTAATCTGGCACTGAGTAAGGGGAAAGTTGCCAAGAGATTCCAAGTTTGTGAATGCAATGTCTTGGGAACATAATGAAATAAAAGACCGCACAAATAAGAAAGTCCTCTATAGACTGCCTTGTGTGTCAATATCAAGTTTCAATTAATACAAATAAGATACTGGCAGCTACTGGAATTCCCTAAATCAGTGCCTATCAATCCAGTCTTTGAGGCACACCAAGCCAGTTGGGTTTTCAGGCTATCCATAAGGAATGAGGCAGTGCATACAAATCTCTCTCATACATATTCCTTGTAGATATGCTGAAAGCCTAGGTGTGCCTCAAGGACTTGAAAGTCAATAAGAGGAGTTTGAACTGTATGCGGAAACATATAGGGAGCCAGTGAAGTGATTTGAGGAGAGGGCTAATATGAGCACAGCAACACTTGCGGAATATAAGTCGTGCAACAGAATTTTGAACAGATTGAAGACGATAGAGATAGCTAAGTAGGAGACCTGTGAGAAGCAAGTTGCAATAGTCTAAGCAAGAGGTGATAAGAGTGTGGATGAGGGTTCTGGTAGTGTGCTCAGAAATGAAAGGGCGAATTTTGGTGATATTATAGAGAAAAACAACAGGTTTTAGCAGTCTGCTGAATATGTGCCGAGAAGGAGAGAGAGGAGTCGAAGATGACCCCATGGTTACGAGTAGATGAGACAGGGAGGATGAGAGTGTTAGCCACAGAAATAGAGAATGGGGGAAGAGGAGAGGTTGGTTTAGGGGGAAAGATAAGAAGCTCAGTCTTCGTCATGTTTAGTTTCACATGGCAGTGAGACATCCAGGCAGCAATGTCAGACAGGCTGGCTGATACTTTGGCCTGGATTCTGAGATTTCTGGTGTGGAGAGGTAGCTCTGGGAGTCATCAGCGTAAAGGTGATATTGAAAACCATTGGATGAGATCAGAGTGCTAAGGGAAGAAGTATACATGGAGAAAAGAAGGAGGTCCCAGAACAGATCCCTGAGGTACACCAACTGATAGTGTGACAGAAGTGGAGAAGGATCCACCAGAGTATACACTACAAGTACGATGGGAGAAATAAGAAGAAAACCAGGAAAGAACAAAGCCCTGAAATCCAAGTGAGGATGGCATATCAAGGAGTAAGCTGTGATCAACAATGTCAAAAGCAGGTACATGAAATATTAGGAATTGATGACTTGAATTGCTTTGTACTTCAGACAGTTCAGTTTTAGGTAGTTTTCATTTAACCAAAGATGCTATTGCTAAACAAGAAGTTAAGATCAGGACAGGATAGGCCAGTAAATGCAATCAGCTGATCATAGTCAGCAAAAAAAAAAAAAAAACAGTGGCCACTAATCCCCTGTCAATGGACACAGTAAGAGATTAAAACTGTGAAGAACAGTGACCACTAAGATTCTCAGTCTCTTGTCCCCCTCCCACCACCATCACCACATTCTCTCTCTCACTCCCGACAGACCCTTTGATTCCCTAACTTTGCTGCTCCCTTTTCAACCCACCCCAGTTTGCTAAGAGAAAATACAATGTGCTTGAAGCAAAGGAGGAAAAATTTGGAGGATGTCGCTCAAAGTACTGCACTGATGCTGGGAGACGAAAGCTGAGAGAGAGAGGATGACATAGGGAAGACTAGGAAATCCTCGCCTCACTTGCAACTCAGCACCTTCACAGTGGATCATAAAGAAAACCAAGAAAAATATCCACAATGAAACAGACAAATGAAGAAGGAAAAAGCATAGTCAGACAGATCAGATCCAGCCACAGAAAAGTTTGCAAAGCAGTTTGTATTCTAAGAAAACTGAATTACTAATACACCAGGAATCAATTTTTTTTAACAGCTGCTCAGTAGCAAAGATAAAAAGTAACAATTAAATGAACCCCAGCTGTCACCTGTAAATTGAGCTAAAATGTAGCCTGTCAAAAATGCTACCTAAAGAATGCCTCCGTTTTTTGTTTGTTTGTTATTTTGCCTAAGGTATTTCACCACACAAAATACAGACTGAGGTACCAAATTGGTAAAACAAACCAGATTTGCTTGGCTAGATCCTTTTTAAACCCACTCCCTAATAACTAGGATGCAAATAGGTTATACAAAATAAGCAGAGTACCCAGAAACTGTGTGGGGCAAAGAAAAATTCCTAAAGAATATGCAATGAGAAGGATCATGTTGGAAAATACATAGTAACATAGCTCTCAGAGGAAGTACAGCACAATGGGACAAGCAGATACATATCAGTTACAGGTAATAAATATAAATAAAACAGTAAAACAAGACAAGATGATACCTTTTTTTAATTGGATTAACAATACATTTTTTGATGAACTTTCAGAGGTAACCCTTCTTCAGGTCAGAAATGAGCAAATGATGACATATCAGAATATATCTGTGTATCAAAAAAGCATTGCAATGACAGTCTCATGGGGAAGGGTGAGAAACGGGAAAAGATGGCTGAGTGATCAGAGGGTGGCAAAGCAGTATAATTTTATGGTTTATAATGGGATTTAAAAAACCCAGATCTCTGTCTGGTGGGTGCCAAAATATTTCATCATTTAAAAAAAAAAAAAAAAAATCTTTAAAGGTTTTATGTTACTGGATGGTTATGAAATTTCCTTTTAGTATTCTCACCCATAAAGTCGTTAGTGCAGTGCTCTGGTATGGGAAAATGTTGTCCTACAGAGGTAGTTTCTGATGTAGCGTCTGCGTAGATTCAATCTCACCTTAAGCGTTTGGCTTGTCTCTCCAATATAGCAAAATTCAAAATAATAAACAAATCCACAGGATGTGAACATACAGGGAAAAAGCCTCAAAGAGCTTGGGGACTTATATAGTAAGTCTCAACAAGCTGAACGGACAAAAAGTCCTCTCTTCATCATTGGCAAAAAACCCTGCGGCTACAAAAATATATATTTGCGGTAGCCAATTTTTTTTCAAATTTTTTTCAATAATAGATACATTTTCAATATATTGAACGCTACAATGGGAACACAGAAAAATTTTTACTAATCACTGGTTCACTTATCTTTGTTAAGCGTGTTCAATCCACGGTTGCTCCCGCTGTGCGGTCCCTCAAAAACTGCCCTGAGCCGACGGTGGCCAGCGTTGCCGATGATGAAGAGAGGACTTTTTGTCCGTTCAGCTTGTTGAGACTTACTATACAAGTCCCCAAGTTCTTTGAGGCTTTTTCCCTGTACGTTATTTCACATCCTGTGGATTTATTATTTTGAATTTTGATTTTCATCCACACCACCCAGTACGTTTTAGTGGATTCTCCAATATAGCATCCTTTTTCACATTTTTTGCATTGAATAATATACACTATATTTGAAGAACAGCATGTGTAGTATCTTTTGTCTTGGCTACGAATAACAGTGGCGTAAGCCAGACAGCCAATTTTGAGTGAGCACAAAAATGCCCCAGCCCCCTTCCTCCTCTCCATCTCCACCCCTACCCCAGCACCTCCCAAAGCTCATGAGGATCCCCAAGCTCTGTCAGCTGAAGACTTCCCTCTGAAAACAGTCAGAACTCCCCTTTTACCAAGCTTGGCAGGCAGCAGCAGCAACTCCTTGAGCCACCAATGCTGGCACCCCAGACATGCTTAGTTATCGTTGGCTCAAGGATGTTGCCGCCATCTGCCATCGCTCTCATCCCTCTGTCCCCTGTGCAGCATCACTCCCTCCCTGGTCCAACATTATTTCTTCTCTTGTCCTTCACCCTTCCTGTGCAGCATCTCTCCCTCCTTCCCCACATCCAACATTGATCCCTCGCCCTCCATCCCCAGTCCAAAATTTCTTCTTCTCTTGTCCTTCACCCCTCCTGTGCATCTCTCCTTTCATCCCCACTCTACCCTACATCTAACAATGATCCTTCTCTCTCCACCCCATATCCAAAAGTGACCCCTCTCTTCTACCTGCCTGTGCAGCATCTCTCCTTCTCTCCCTCCCCTCCACTCCCATGCCCAACAATTTCCCTCTCCTACATCTCCCCCCCCCCCCCCGAGCTACATCTCTCTTTTTCTCCCTCCCCTCCCATGCTCAACAATTTACCCTCTTTCAATCTCACTCACTCCCCTCCTGGTACAGCATTGAGAGCATTGCAGCACCTTTCAAAGGGTCTCCGGCAGTGTATAAGAACAGATGCTGCTGCTGCCAGCTGACCTGGAAGCCTTCCCTCTGTCGCCCTCCTCCCAGGCCCACCTGTGGCTACGTCCCTAGTGTATAATGGATTTTTTTTGCATGAGAAGGGTGGAAGCTAGAATTGTGGAGGTAGCTGCACCTGACAGTCAAGTTTCCTATATGTAGATGTTTTTATATAGCCATTATGAGTCTATGGTGTCTGGAAAGTTGATTTTTTCCTGTGGAGTAATCAGACCCACCCCTACCTTCCCCATGAGACTGTCATTGGAATGCTTTTATGTTTCACAGATATGTCATCATTTGCTCATTTCTGATCCAAAGAAGAATGGTTACCTATCAAAATTTCATCAAAAAATGTATTTTTTGGTCTTTTTTTTATTTCTATTACCTTTAAAAGTGGACTAACAGCTACGCTACCATATCAGTTACAGAAACTATAAAACCAGAGTTTGTGTCACTACTAATTATTTCTATAGCGCTACTAGACAAACGCTATACACATTATGTGCAGATACTCTCTCGGTCCCTAGTGGGCTCACAATCTAAGTTTTTGTACCTGGGGCAATAGAGGGTTAAGTGACTTGCCCAGAGTTACAAGGCTAAAGGAGTCATAAGTAAATATTTGTTCACAGAAATAGCACTAGAACAAACATCTCAGCAAGGGGCAGCAATAATATTAGAATTCAAGGGACTATGGGACAAGTATAGAGGGATCCCGAGTTGCAGAGAAGCAAAGTTTGATCCTTGGTTCTAAGACTTATTGTTGTTCAGAAAAGTGTTAATCTGATGGGAAAAAAATATGACTTGTACTTCCTGAATAAAGTACTACAATCATAACCTCACATGACACTGACCAAACTGTAACAGATATATACAATTTACACAGGCTAAGAAAGGAATTGCTAACTACCAAACTAGAATTAAAAAACACATTTAAAGCAGCATGGCTTGATAGGCAAGGTGAAAGTTTAACAATTTTTTTTTCAAATTCTCCAAACTGACAGTTCTTCAGAGAAGATTTACATAGCATCTGATCTCTATATACTTAGAAATAAACTAAAACATTACAAAAATTAAACTTTTTAAAAAAAGTCTCATATTGAGGTCACAGACAAACTGGGACACATGGAAAGGACTTAATCCAAAACAGTTAAAATTTTTAATTGAGCAGTTCCAGTATTTCTATAATAATAAAAAAGGTCAGATAAGCAAAAAAAAAAAAAAAAAATCCCAAGGAAATTAAATCTCCTGCTGGAAAGAGTAACCAAAGTATACCAAAACCCCAGGCACCCCTATATCAAAACAGGAAATTAAGAATACTTTCAGACACAAACCCAGAAATGTATGTGGTCCCGAAAGAATACAAAATGCAGTGCTCATATACAGCAATATGAACTATTTACACCGCTACTAAACAGACTTGGAAAAATCCAAAATTCCAGGAATAACATGTATAGAATGTTTGTACGTTTGGGAAGCTTGCCAGGTGCCCTTGGCCTGGATTGGCCGCTGTCATGGACAGGATGCTGGGCTCGATGGACCCTTGGTCTTTTCCCAGTATGGCATTACTTATGTACTTATGATTCTACTTTCTGGTCCATAGCATGGTCAGAGGTGCTAATTACACCATACTATAAACATGGGGATACTAGTAACCCAAATTACATATTATACAGAGACTAGTAAAAAAAGGCCCGTTTCCGAAACCAATGAAACGGGCGCTAGCATGTGGTTTTGTGTGTGTGTGTGTGTGAGGGTGCGGTGTGTGTGCAGGTTGTTGATGGAGGTGGTGCGTTGGTATGCGGTTGTTTCGTTAGTTTGGCAGCCAGTCTCCAGCGATTCCTAGGCAGGGAAGGAGTACTCCTCCCCCTTCCTTGGTCGCTGTTTGCTGCTGGCTGGGTCGCGGGTAATCCTTCCAGCTGGGCCGCAGCTTGTCCTGTTCGCCCACGTCCCAGATGGTGACGGGCACGTTGTTTTCCGGCTCCTCTGACTCCATGTCAAGCGATCCCAAATATAGTCTGTGCTATAGGCCCTCTGGCACTCTTCAGTACTGGCATTAGGCATTTAAAAATTTCTCCCCCCCCCCCCCCTGGTCTATTTTTGCACATACCCACAGCAGGAATATTCTTCTCTCGTTCCAGCGGTGGTTCTGTGCTCTCCGTGCTGCACAGATAATGAGCCATTCTGCTGGGGAATGCTCCTCCCTTATTGTCACGTAGTTTCCTCTGATTGGTCCGTCTTACGTTGCCTAGTGTTGCCTGGGAACGGTGTTGTGATGGTCCTTTGTGTTTCAGAATGTTGAGGATGTTTTTTCTGATTGGTCCGTCATGCGAGGGCAGGGCAGAGAGACATGGTCAGTGTTGTGGCTTCACCACCATGAATCCATGAACCCTTCAGTGAGTGACTGAGTGACTTCAGAACGTTGTCTTCAGAACGTTGAGGGTGAGTTTTATTATAGTAGATCTGTGTCAACAGTAACATTTGGCAGTTATGTAACTTCTTCAAATGACTACTAAAGTTCCTAACAAATAATGGCACAGAAGACTGATTGGATTCCTTCCAAAGCACAGAATCACAGACCATATCTTTACTTTACACTGATTAAACAAAGAAAGTTCTGCAGGCATAATGTTTACATATTTTGACTTCATATAAGATTTTGCTTTAAAAAAAAGCACCCTATCCTCAAACCTGAGCTACTACAAACTGTAATTGGAGAAAAACCTCAGATATAATCAATTTTCCATTGACAATCAAAATTGAATCAGGCACACAAGTGGGAAACATCTGACAGCACCAGGACAGAACTGCTGTCCCAGAAAGATCCGAGCATGCGAGGCCCTTCCTGAGCAGAGCAAAGCAATCTCCTCATCTCTTCAGATTTGTTTCTTCCACAATGCGAACTGGACAGAGCTCTTCCATCAAAATGTCTCTCTTTACTAATTTTCAGTATAGTTTCAAAGTTTATTGGCATTATTGCCTCGTTTTTTTTGTGGCTGGACTGGTGGCTTTTTCTCTTTGCCTGCTCTGTTTGGGAAACTTCTATCCTAAAGACCTACACTTATTCTGTTCTGGCTGGAGACCATTTTTGTTGTTGGAATAACCTTCAAATCTCTCTCTCTACAGTGGTAGCATATCATCTCTTAGTCAGTTTGGAACATGACCTCAGGCAAATACCTCCTACCTGTGCAGAGACCAAAGTAGTCCAGATGCAGAGGTGCAGAGGAACATTTTATGGAGTTCTCTACATCTTGTTCTAACCAGGTTACCAAGTCATTCTATGCTTCCCTGGCTCAGGGTCACTTAAAAGAGCGGTCTCACTTTTCAGGCCTTATTACTTTCATCCTGCTCTTCTCTGTGTCAGACTCGGAGCACAAACCTGAACATTCATAATGAGGAACCTGAGATAAAGGAGACTTAAGGCTCGAAGACCTTATTTGTTGTTGGATAGGTTGGTTGATGGATGCTTATATTGTTTTTAGATGTATACTTACAACTCTGCTGTTTTAGTATCTTGCTGTATAAATGCTTAAAGATTTACATTAAAAAAAAAAAAAACACGAGGAGCCTACAGGAATTCCATCCCATTCTTCTTCTCCATTGTGTTCCATTGGCACCATAGCAGGATCAGCTAGTCACCCATCTTGACAATCAAGATTTGCAGGGATCGTGAAAAACATACAAGGCAACATCATATCAAACACATGAAGTTCAGGGCAATCTACATCCTACTATTATTCCTTCACCGCCTTCATAGCCTTTCTTCCTGAGAGAAAAATTTCAAAACCTAATACAATCAATGGTCCTAAGCCATGCAGATTACTGCAACGGAATCTATGCAGGATGCAAAGAACAACTCACAAAAAACTCCAGACCGCCCAAAACACGATTTGAAAGTGCCAAACCCCTCCAAGAAAATCTGCACTGGCTCCCAATCAAAGAAAGGATCATCTTCAAAATCTGCACCCTGGTCCACAAAATTATCTACGGCATAGTCCCAGCATACATGACAGACCTCATAGATCTACCAACCAAAAACAGAATCAGATTATCACGATCATATCTAAAACTACATTACCCAAATTGCAAAGGACTTAAATACAAAACAACTTACGCATTCTGCTTCTCCTACATAAGCGCACAACTATGGAATGGACTCCCAAAAGTTGTGAAAACAATCCATGACCATCTAAACTTCAGGAAATCACTAAAAACCAACCTCTTCAAAAAGGCTTACCCCACCAATCCACCATAAATCACCATACCCAGCAACACAGCATAACCAATGATCGTACGGGACAATAAACAATTTTACATTCCCTTCAACCCTCATGGTGCCTGACACACACCTACCTCATCAGACCACAATATAACCTTGTATTTACCAACTGACTTGGCAAATGTCATTACGGTACTATGCAAGCCACATTGAGCCTGCAAATAGGTGGGAAAATGTGGGGGTACAAATGTAACAAATGAATAAATAGTTCCTCTTCTTATTCAGATGGAAAATCAAGTGGCAATGTTTTATATGAACAAAGGGACACTGGCTCTCTACACCTTTGCCAAGAGGCAACCAGAAACTAAGTACAAACTACTTATATATACAGCCCACAATACTAGTTACCATAACTCAGTTAGGTGTTTATCTTCACACATGGTCCCTATGTGCAACTGTTCTGAATTTACTTTTCAGGTTGGGAATGCCACAGATTGAGCTCTTTGCCAGTGAAGACGAAGCAAAGTTTCATCACTACTATTCTTTTTTCTTTCCCCCTATATCTTGTACCACCTGCCTTGGCAATTCCATGGACTTGGTCATTCTGTTATGCATACCCTCCAATTCTTCTCATATCAAGGGTTTTACACAAGGCTGAAAACACCATGACACTAATAGTGCTCTACTGACCTTGAAAGAACTGGTTCCTTTTTCTCAAAAACTTGGCAACTCTACCTCATTACAAGCTGTTCCAATTCCTAACCCTAATAGCTCAACAGGAAGGCCCATCTTCTTCATCCAGACTTGAATTTCCTATGCTAACATAGAAATTGAGGACTTTCTAGTTCAGAGGTTCTTAACCTTTTTTCACCGTTAATGGCTAACAGCGACATATGTAGAGAACTACATATGTCGCTGTTAGCCATTAACAGTACTAACAAGAGAATTACTTTAATATTACCAATAACGGTTATTCCTCGGAGAATTCTAAACGACTACGCACTGCAGAATTCTGTGAAGCTGCGAGCATCAGTTGCTTTCTCCCCATCTCCCACAGAGATTGTGCTGCAGGAATAGGAAGTGAACTGCTGCACACTGGGTCACTTCCTCCTCTGCTAGCTTAGACCCGACTGTGTACGTGAATCCCACGACTGTGCAATTGAAGGACTAATACCATCAACTTTTGACAGAATACTGAAAAAGGTAAACAAAAAATATGAATTTTTTTGGAAGAGCTTTGTCATACATCCATTCAACAGAGCAGAAGAAACAGAGCTCAGGAATGCTAACAAAAATATTCTTTGCACACCTTTACTTAATTATTGTACTACTCCTGCAATGCTACATTACTACTCCTGCAATGCTACAAAGCTTTACTTTGCTCTTACCCCTGCCAATTAAAACACAGCAAGATTTTTTTTTTTAACAAACTAAAAAGGTTTGGCAATAGATTCCCCAGTCTTCCTGAGATCTTTCCAGTCCCTTTACTGGTCACATATGGCAAGGATATAGAGAGCCAGTGTCTCCTTGTTTGGTGTAGAGAGCCAGAAATGGGGCATGGGAAAGCCCCGATTCACTTCTGCCCCACTGGTACCATACTTTAAAAGTGTGCTAGTCAACTAACTGGTGGTCAGGCCTGCTCAATTTAGACCCCTCAGATGTGGTAAAGGTGGGGGGGAAGAGCTTTTTCTTATTAATGTAGCATATAAAGAGACGGTGGACGGTGGGAAGAAAGAGCAGGGTTTTCTAACAAACAAAGCTGTTCATTTTTCTTTCCTTTCCAAAATGAAAACACATCCCTGAGATAACCAGTTAAGCATTTAGAAGAAATTTATATTCAATGCAGCAGCATCCTTCATAGGATATCAAATTAAAGAGTGTAGGGGATGAATTCAAGCAGTCGTGGAGAAAACTGGATTCTTTATGGGTTGCAATGTATATCTAAAGAAGTGATCTGATTGAGTGTCCTATTATAAAATAATTCTTATACTGATTTTAAAAAATATATCATATTCCCTACAGTAGTTCCTTTGTAGACCAAGTGCTGATCTAAACATAGATAATGACCATATTTGTGGTCAGGAAGAAATTCCTTTTACTGGCTACTGATGCACAGGGTTTTTGTTGGGTTTATTTTTTTTTTTTTTTACTATCCCTTGGAATTTTCACATAGAGATAACAGACCATTAGAAGAGGTTTGCACATAATAAACCTCTGCATAGTTACATAGATTGAAAGCAGAACAATCAAGTCATGCTCTGCTTTTAACTAAGCAGTCATGAGGATATTTGAAAGCGAATCTGGTAAACATTGTGTTATCTATAAGAAACTTTCCACCTTCTAGTCACCCTTTTTCCCTTGGACAAGAGGCAGGCACACAAGTGGGAGAGGTCATCTGACAGCAACAGGACCAAATTGTTCAGAGTAACTATCCCTTCTATTTTCCATCTCCAGTTCAGTATCTGAAATGCCAGATAACCTTTTATTCAGACAAGTATGGACACCAGTGTTCCATTATATCCTTATCATAAGAACATGCACTCCCAAGCTCACCATCAGTCTACCCACTTTCAGTGAAGTCTCCAACTTTGTTTCATCATCAATGCCTAAGGTATCTTCAGCATGCCCTGTCTTGGCACCTTCATAAATAGGAGCATCTAGTATTCCAGTTCCTGGACACCCTACCTCTTGCACAGTCACAACCACAGGTTCTACCTTACAGTACCTCAAGAGAATGATCACCCCTTTTCCAGATCCTATGGCTTCTTCAAGGTTCAACATTTATTGCTACATTCAAACAAAAGAAAAATAGAAGAAAATAAGAGGAAAACAGAACTTTTCTTCCACAAGAAAAAAAACTCTCAGGGCACAGAGTCCAGTGCTTTATGCGGATCTCAGTTTTCATTGCCTCACTGTTCCTAAAAATCTTAAAACCACTGTGGTTTTAAGTGGTAAGAGTTTTACTTCCCCCCTCTCCTGTTAGCAACTCTCCTTCATCCATGATTTATTCATCTCCCGTTCCCTTCAACTGCTCGCTTTAACTGAAACTTGGATAACCCCTAACGACACTGCCTCAATCGCAGCCCTATGCCATGGAGGATATCTTTTCTCCCACACTCCCCGCCCAGATGCACATGGTGAAGGCGTTGGGTTTCTTCTCTCACCCTCTTGTAGTTTCCAACCCCTCCTCCTGCCACAGTCTCACTGCTTCTCATCCTTTGAAACTCATGCCATCCGTCTATTCTACCTGACACCACTCAGAGTTGCAGTCATCTACCGCCCCCCTGAGAAGCCCCTCTCTTCATTCCTTACTGACTTCGACGCTTGGCTCACCGTCTTTCTTGATCACTCATCTCCATCCCTCATTCTTGGTGATTTTAACATTCATGTTGACAACCCTTCCAACGCCTAGGCTTCTAAATTCCTCACTCTGACATCCTCCTTTAACCTCCAACTATGCTCTACCACCCCTACTCACCGTAATGGCCATTGTCTCGACCTCGTTCTCTTCTCCTCCTGCTCACCCTCCAATTTCTACACCTCAGTCCTTCCTATCTCAGATCATCACCTAATCACCCTCACACTTCATCACCCTCCCCCTCAACCTCGCCCAACTATAACCACTGCCTTCAGGAATCTCCAAGCTGTCGACCCCCCTACCCTATCCTCTCACATCTCCAATCTCTTCCCTTCCATCTCGTCTTCTGAATCTGTCGACACGGCTGTCTCTACCTACAATGAAATTCTCTCCACTGCTCTGGATACCCTAGCACCATCTGTCTCTTGCCCCACTAAGAGCATTAATCCTCAGTCCTGGTTAACCCCTTGCATCCGTTACCTTCGCTCCTGCACCCGATCTGCTGAACGACTCTGGAGGAAATCTCGCACCCTGTCAGACTTCACCCATTACAAATTCATGCTATCCTCCTTCCAGTCCTCCCTATTCCTTGCCAAACAGGAATATTATTCTCAATTAACCAATTCTCTTGGCTCCAACCCTCGTCGCCTCTTCGCCACCCTCAACTCCCTACTTAAAGTGCCCTCCGCTCCCACCCACCCCCTCACTCTCTCGTCAAACACTTGCTGACTACTTCCGCGATAAAGTGCAGAAAATAAACCTTGAATTCACTTCCAGGCCTTCTCCTCCCTGTGACTTCTTAACCCACTCCCTCAACCAACCTAACCTGGCCTCCTTCTCCTCCTTCCCTGAGATCACCGAAGAGGAAACTGCTCGCCTTCTTTCTTCCTCTAAGTGCACCACCTGTTCCTCTGATCCCATTCCCACCAATCTGCTTACCAACATCTCTCCTACAGTTAACCCCTCAATCTGTCACATCCTCAACCTCTCTCTCTCCACTGCTACTGTCCCTGACACCTTCAAGCACGCTGTAGTCACACCACTTCTCAAAAAACCATCACTTGACCCCACCTGTCCCTCCAACTACCGTCCCATCACTCTCCTACCCTTCCTCTCCAAATTACTTGAACGCGCTGTCCACAGCCGCTGCCTTGATTTCCTCTCCTCTCAGGCTGTCCTCGATCCGCTTCAATCCGGCTTTCGCCCACTACACTCGACAGAAACAGCACTCTCTAAAGTCTGCAATGGCCTGTTCCTTGCCAAATCCAAAGGTCACTACTCCATCCTCATCCTCCTCGACCTATCTGCCGCCTTTGACACCGTCAATCATAATTTACTTCTTGACACACTGTCCTCATTCGGGTTCCAGGGCTCCGTCCTCTCCTGGTTCTCTTCGTATCTTTCCCAACGCATCTTCAGAGTATTTTCTAATGGCTCTTCTTCCACCCCCGTCCCACTCTCTGTTGGGGTTCCTCAAGTATCTGTCCTTGGACCGCTTCTTTTCTCGATATACACCTCTTCCCTGGGCTCGCTGATCTCATCACATGGTTTCCAGTACCATCTCTATGCTGATGACATCCAGCTTTACCTCTCCACTCCAGACATCACAGTCGAAACCCAGGCTAAAGTTTCGGCCTGCCTCTCAGACATCGCTGCCTGGATGTCCAACTGGCATCTGAAACTGAACATGGCAAAGACTGAGCTCCTTGTCTTTCCACCCAAACCCTCTTCTCCTCTTCCCCCACTTTCCGTCTCTGTTGACAATGCCCTCATCCTCCCCGTCTCTTCAGCCCGCAATTTTGGAGTCATTTTTTACTCCTCCCTCTCCTTCTCTGCCCATTTCCAGCAGACAGCTAAGACCTGTCGCTTCTTCCTCTTTAATATTAGCAAAATTCGCCCATTCCTCTCTGAACAGACCACCCGAACCCTCGTCCACTCGCTCATTACCTCTCGTCTTGACTATTGCAACCTTCTCCTCACTGGCCTCCCGCTTAGCCACCTATCCCCCCTTCAATCTGTCCAAAATTCCGCCGCACGTCTTATCTACCGCATGAACCGATACTCTCATATCACCCCTCTCCTCAAGTCGCTTCACTGGCTCCTGATCCGCTACCGTATACAGTTCAAGCTTCTTCTATTGACCTTCAAGTGCACTCAATCTGCAGCCCCCCATTACCTCTCTACCCTCCTCTCCCCGTATGTTCCCACCCGTAACCTCCACTCTCAGAACAAATCACTCCTATCTGTACCCTTCTCCACCACCGCTAACTCCAGACTGCGCCCCTTCTGCCTGGAACAGACTTCCCGAGCCCATATGCCATGCGCCCTCCCTGCCCATTTTCAAGTCCTTACTCAAAGTCCATCTCTTCTCCCTTGCTTTTGGCGCCTAACCACCTTCCCCATTCATGATACCTACACTGACTACATAGTTTGTTACCTTTAGATTGTAAGCTCTCTTGAGCAGGGACCGTCCTTCCCCATGTTTAAACTTGTAAAGCGCTGCGTAACCCTGGCAGCGCTATAGAAATGCTAAGTAGTAGTAGTAGTAGCAACATTTCAATTTTTCTTCGAGCTCCCTCCACCTACCCTGCATTGGTTTTGACAAAGGTATCTGCATAGCTCCAACTACATACTGACCTCTTCTTTCCCCCTGTTCAGTTTCATTGGCTTCTGCATGTATATGACTCAACCTGTCCAGAAGGAGCCCAGCATCCTTCTGTGATCACTCACAACATTAGATCTCATATATACAATTCAGCCAAGAAAAAAGCACCTTAATTATACCAGGTCTATCTGTAAAGCAGCTAGGTGAGCTCCATTTACACATTAACATATAGCATTACCTGAAGTAAGCATTAGCAAATGACAGTCCCTTTGATCAACTGGTCATTGCTTATCTATCCTATCATCTAATAATCCTCACAATCCATTATGCAGGCTGATCAAAGACTGAGACAATATGAAACAGAGAAGTCCTCTTGCTTGGGCATAACTGGTGCCCGACTCAATCCCGCTTGTTGATGGGGGGGGGGGGGGGCGGGAGAAAAATAAGCAACACTGGTTATGCTGTCTACAGATAACATCCGTTTACAGGTAAGCGATAAGGCACACAGTTCCAAGACTTCTCACTTGTTTGAGTTTTGTAACTGAGGAGATCACTACATACCAGAAGGGTTATGCATGCTCAGAATTTTATACAGTGGATTCAGGTTAATTGGACAGCCATTTATTCAGGGCAAATCCTGGAGAACAAAAAAAACAAACCAAAAACAAACCAAGAATATAGCCAGAATGTGTTTCACTTATTTGGGACATTTGCAGTTTAATTGGGGCACTACCTGCCATATGACACATTTGTGATCCCTACATCAATAGGTCACTTAGTCAGTATAAAATGGACATCTTGCTACAATTGCACTTGTTCTTACAGCGACTACATTTGTGATGCATGCTGTGATTTTTTCCATTTAAAAATTTAGATCTCTCCAATCATGACTAACAAATATGCCTAGGAGATACCAGACTCCTATATGTGTACTAGAAACCTGCGCTGATTTTGATCAGCTACAGTCAATGAAGAGAACACAGCAAGGTACACTCAAATCTATTCCTCAAATATTTTTCTGTGATTTGCACCAATTGTTTCTACTCATCTAAAGTCAGCACTATTTTTGTTAGTCAATAAATGGAATGCTTATCTTTTGTCTTATGTACATTCAGATTTATTTGTTGCATTTGTACCCCACATTTTCCCACCTATTTGCAGGTTCAATGTGGCTTACATAGTTCTGTCAAAGGCGTTTGCCCAGTCGTTGGATAACAAATACATATAGTGATGGTATGAGGTATAAGTGGAGGGTTGGAATGGATGAAGATTGCGTGATGTCCTGTTCGATCATAGTCATGCTGTGTTGGTAGGTGAAGAGGGTTACGTGGGGTCGTTGGGGTAGGCTTTTTTGAAGAGGTTGGTTTTTAGATGGGGCAGCCACTTAATTGAAACAAAGTATTCTATTCCTGATGTGTCCCAATTAACTGGAATCTACTGTACTAAAGATTTGAGAACTAGGAGAGCAATTCCATCCCAGTGACATCTGATGATGTTACCCACTTGTGTGCCTTATCAATCTTCCTGTCTACAGAAGACACCTGCTACAGGTAAGCAATGTTGCTTTCTCAGCACCCTACTCATAAGTTTGGATAGAATATGCACCTCAGAAGTAGAAGTCAGCACAGGATCCCTAACTTAGTTGGATATGTTGTCATTAGGCCAGCAAAAGGGAGAAACAGATCCCACAGGGGGTAGTTATAGCAGACAAAGGAGAAACATTTCCTATTCATTGTATTCTGTTGCAATTTTTCCTTGTTTCTTACTTTTGAGTGAATTTTCTTTTGAGTGCCTTTTTGATCAGACTTTCATACTTCCAGTTAGGCTATTGTGACTTATTTCTATGAAAAACCAAAAGCCCTTATTCTCTGTACATTCAGCTTCATAACAGGAAGATTATGTGTTTTAAGAAAAGAGTGATCTGTATAGGGGGATTTTCTTCCTCCCCTGCCACCCATGTTGTCCCTCTTTCTCCCTCCTCAAACTGCCTGGACAAGGTAAGCCATGCTAACCAACTTCTTAGTTTTTAGTATAAAAGGTGGAAAATTCTTTAAGTGGGTGCATCCATTCAGATGCCCTGAGGCTATGTGGTAGAAGCCTATTCCATAATGGAACCTAGGTGCCCAGGTTGCATTACAGAATACTAGCTTAACCCAGTATCAGCATGCCTAACATTTAGGCACCTGCAGTTACTCTAGCCCCAGAGTTGGTGTAAATGCAGGCAAATGTGTCAGGTGTTTTAGGTGTTAATACTAGACTCTTTGCTTGTTTATGAATCTCAAGTAAAAAAAAATTTATAGAGGTGAACATTTTCCCATATGAGACAATTGCAACTGCTTAGACACTATTTTCCCAAGGCACATTTTTCAGTATTGGTCAATATTATGATATTGTCTCACTTGGATTACTGTAATTTCCTTTATGTTGGTGTGAGTGCCAAATTAAATTGCAGATGATACAAAATGCTGCTGTGCTTTTGGTTTTTTTGGTGGAAAAAAATGACTCTCTCAATATGCTAGGAAGTCACACTGGCTTCCTATTAGAGCTCGTATTATTTTTTAAGTTGTTTGCTTAATTTTTCATATTTTATATGGTAGTACCTCAGAATTGTTAATTTCATCTTTTTCAGAATTACTTTATATTAAAACTTCCTTCATTTTCTTGTCTTCGATGGAAATGTCATTTTGAAGCTATGTTCTCTTTTCAGGCTATTATGATTTGGAATGCACTACCTTTCAATATTCGATCCAAGTTTAATTCTATTCAGTTGTGTAAAAAAACTGAAGACATTTTTATTTGACAAATTCTGATTGTTCTATTTTTGATTTTGCAGTTCCCCTTACTGTTCTGAGTTCTTTGTTGCAAACCGCATTGAACCTCACGCTGGGACTTGTGCATAATTTCAGATTAAATTAGATTAGGAGCATACAGTATTCCATAAATTATGCAAGTGGGAGCCCTGCCTATGTCCCGCCCCCCCCCCCCCCCTTGCAAATATACTCTAAGTGGGAATTTGCTTAGGTACCCTGCTAGCACTTACGTGGGTATGTGTGTATGTGCATGCACGCTCAAGTGCTAATATTCTAAATATCTATGCATGCCAGGGGCAGCAGAAAGCATTTTTGGTTGGTGGAGCCCCAGATCTGCCCTCATCACCAGTCCCAGTATCTCCCTTTCGTACCATTTCATATTCCAGCATCACCCTCTCATGTTCTCCTCTCCCCAAGTCTCCCAGCATCTCTCTCCTTCCTTCACCTTTTCCCTTCCCGGAAGGTGTTCAGCATCTTCCCCTTCCCCTAGGGCAGCAATGCTACAATCAGTGTTACAGAAGACACTGGACGCTCAAAGCCCCGTGCCAGCTGGCCATGATGTGTCTTCTGTAATCCTGTTATGTCGCAGCCCTGAGGGATGGAAGTTAAACACTTTGTGATAGAGAAAGTGGTGTTATAGCACCTGTGGCTCCCCTCCCCCCATTCTGATGCCTATCATGCATGCAATAGGTGTTTCAAAGTTAGGGCCTAGTTTGCAGTACTGCCCTTCAAGAGCACTAGAAATGAAGTTCTTCTCTAACCTGTCCAAGTTTCTTTAAATTTATTTCTGGTTGAATGAGGAAATAACTTGGGAAAGAAGATACATGGCTACATTTCTGTAGTCTGATTAGCAAGGAAAATGTCACAGTTTTCTCTCTTTAATATATATGATACAAAGCACAGTTGAGGTGGTCAGCTTAAGGAAGAACAGGCACTCTTGCCTCTCCGCCTCAGTAAGTATGTTTCAACCTTTAACAAAAATGTAGACAGACAAACATTGCAGACCAAGGGGCCCTTTTATTATTACATGGAAGGCCTACCATGCAGTAAACGGGCACTGCTGCAGGACACACTGCGGCATCCCGCAGTAGTACGACCAACAACGCACACTACTCCCATGGTGAAAATTGTTTTTTTTTTGCAGTGGGGAAACATGTCTGGGGGGTGGAGAGTAGGCGTGCCTACACTAATTGGGTAGCGCAGGCACATTACTGTGTGTTATCTGATTACCTCAGCAGTAGTGCAAGAGCCCTTACCACCTCCTAAATAGGTGGTTGCAATGGCCACATGCTAATGGGGAAATTAGGGAATGGCCGTATTAAAAAAAAAAAAAAAATACACCTGACCGTGGCCATTTTTCAGCCACACTAGAAAGTGGCCAGAGCATGCAGCAAAACCACATGTTATTGCAGCACTGGCCAATTTCTAGCGCAGCTTCATAAAAAGGACCTCAAATTTTTTTTCTCTTGCTCTCAATTGCAGTATTGACTGTAATAATGCTTATTCCTCAGTATAGGTAGGGGGTTTTTTGGCAACAAATTTAGAATTCCACTGTTACTAAGTTTAGACTGTGCCTTTCTTAGCCATCAGCATAATTGTCCTGTCTGCTATTACTCAACTAAGCTGATGTTGCTAGTGTTCTTCAGTGTGGAATGATATCCTTCATTCAGTGTCATGTAGCTTTATTGCTCCAGAATTGATAAATGATATGAAAGCACCATATCCCACAAACATATCACAGCCTTCCTGGCTTTGTGTCAAATCACTTGTAGGCTCCCTACATCTTTCAAATTTGGGATTCCCCTTTCTTGTGTACAGTTTATGAAAGTGACTCTTTCCTCCATGCTTGAAACCCCTTATCTAGTTTATTCACTGTTTCTTCTTGTTCTACGTTTTGTCCGATGTGCTATCATGAAGCCCACTCCCTCACTTGGGATGTTGCTCCTTCTCTTTGACTCTACCAGCAAGACCTCTTCATTTCAAACTTCCATAGTATTCCAGTTTCATTTTCTTGGGTTCTCACTTTGCCAGGTTGGTCAGTTGTCCAGAAGTTGCATTCCATCAATGCTAGTTTCATCTGTTAGTTCCATGTGACAATTGTAGGGCAAGGCTGTCGACTTCATTTAGATCTCACTTGCTGCACAGTCCAATAGTGTGTTCAGGGCCCAAAGCCATTGTAAGCTAATAATGTGAGTTGAATTGAATTGAAAGAGGCACATAACATGCTTGCTTAAAACATGGCCAGTTGACTGCTAGAGATAGAAGCAGACTACCTAATTATTTTTCCTCTACATTCAATTATATTTGACAGTGTTTATAAGCACTGTATTATAAATAAGTACATAAGTATTGCCATACTGGGAAAGACCAAAGGTCCATCGAGCCCAGCATCCTGTTTCCAACAGTGGCCAAGCCAGGTCACAGATACCCGGCAAGATCCCAAAAATGTACAAATTATTTTATACTGCTTATCCCAGAAACAGTGGATTTCCCCAAGTCCATTTAATAACGGTCTATGGACTTTTCCTTTAGGAAGCCGTCCAAACCTTTTTTAAACTCCGCTAAGCTAACCGCCTTTACCACATTCTTTGGCAACGAATTCCAGAGTTTAATTACACTTTGAGTGAAGAAATGTTTTATCCGATTCGTGTTAAATTTACTACATTGTAGCTTCATCGCATGCCCCCTAGTCCTAGTATTTTTGGAAAGCATGAACAGATGCTTCACATCTACCCGCTCAACTCCACTCATTATTTTATAGACCTCTATCATATCATCCCTCAGCTGCCTTTTCTCCAAGCTGAAGAGCCCTAGCCGCTTTAGCCTTTCCTCATAGGGAAGTCGTCCCATCACCTTTATCATTTTTGTCACCCTTCTCTGCACCTTTTCTAATTCCACTATATCTTTTTTCAGATGCGGCGACCAGAATTGAACACAATATTCAAGGTGCGGTAACACCATGGAGCGATACAACGGCATTAAAACATCCTCATTTTTGTTTTCCATTCCTTTCCTAATACCCAACATTCTATTTGCTTTCTTAGCCGCAGCAGCACACGGAGCAGAAGGTTTCAATGTATCATCGACGACAACACCTAGACCCCTTTCTTGGTCTGTGACTCCTAACGTGGAACCTTGCATGAAGTAGCCATGATTCGGGTTCCTCTTTCCCACATGCATCACTTTGCACTTGCTCACATTAAACGTCATCTGCCATTTAGACACCCAGTCTCGTAAGGTCCTCTTGTAATTTTTCACAATCCTCCCGCGATTTAATGACTTTGAATAACTGTGTCATCAGCAAATTTAATTACCTCACTAGTGACTCCCATCTCTAGGTCATTTATAAATATGTTAAAAAGCAGCGGTCCCAGCACAGAGCCCTGGGGGACCCCACTAACCAGTGGTGTCGCGAGGGCAGCTGACACCCGGGGCGGGTCGCCGCTGCGCACCCCCCCCCCCGGAGCGCACCCCCTCCCCCCCCTGAGAACATACCTGGAAGGCGGTGAGGGGAGGGCGGGGGGGGGGAGAGTCAATCCGCCGAGTGCACGCCACTGGGGGGTGTCGGCGCCTCGCTGGTTCCCTGCTCTCTCTGCCCCGGAACAGGAAGGAAGTAACCTGTTCCGGGGCAGAGAGAGCAAGGAACCAGCGAGGTGTCGACACCCCCCAGCAGCATGCACCCGGGACGGACCGCCCCACCCCCCCCCCCCCTTCCTATGCCACTGCCACTAACTACCCTTCTCCATTGAGAATACTGACCATTTAACCCTACTCTCTGTTTTCTATCTTTTTAACCAGTTTTTAATCCACAATAGAACACTACCTCCTATCCCATGACTCTCCAATTTCCTCTGGAGTCTTTCATGCGGTACTTTGTTAAACACCTTCTGAAAACCCAGATACACAATATCAACCAGCTCCCCTTTATCCACATGTTTGTTCACCCCTTCAAAGAAATGTAGTAGATTGGTGAGGCAAGATTTCCCTTCACTAAATCCATGTTTGTCTCATTAATCCATGCTTTTGAATATGCTCTGTAATTTTGTTCTTAATAATAATAATCTCTACCATTTTGCCCCGCACTGACGTCAGACTCACCGGTCTATAAGTTCCCAGGTCTCCTCTGGAACCTTTTTCTAAAAATCAGCGTTACATGAAATGTTGCCTACTATTTCATACTGCGCCTTTTTCACAGATGAACAGCAGAAAATCAAATGCTGTTGTATTACTTAGAGGCGTATTTTTGAATCACTTAGACTTAGTTATATGGAGGGACATTTTCGATACGACATGTCCGATTTTTGACGTTTTACTCAAAACATCTAGAATCCAAGTGGCGAATATAGTGATTTTTGGTACAGCAAACATCTTTTTTTTTTAATAGCCATTTGCTAGATGTTTTGTGCTCTGTGCGTTTATCTTTTGGTCAGTTTTCAAAAAAAAAAAGTCTATGTGAAAAACGCACAAAATCAAGCCATTGGGATATAGAAGGAGCAGGATACTGGGCTAGATAGAGCACTGGTCTGACCCAGTACGGCCATTCTTATGTAGCATTCTTAGTAGATTGGTCACACAGAAATCTCGGCAGAGGCGCTGCAATGGACTTCACATAAAAGCTCCCAGGTACACACCTCACCCTCACATTGTATGGTAAGCCCTCCAGTACCCAGTTATACACCACTACAAAAGCCCTTATGGCTGCAGGTGTCACATATGTGGGTAAGGTAGGTTTTTGTTGGGTTTTACAAGGCTGACATTCCACCACACGTATAACAGAGCAGACCATGGGCCTGGTCCCCTTCTCCACAGTGCACTGCACTGACCACTTGACTACTCCAGGGACCTGCTTGCTGCTCTAATAGGAATGGCCATAACATCTGATGCTGGTATGTACTGTTTCTTTCATATCTTTGGGAGGAGGGAGAGGGTCAGCGAACATTGAGGGAGTAAGTGGGGAGGGGTCATTCCTTTATTCCTCCAGTAGTCCTCTGGTCTTTTAGGGCACCTTGTGGCTTAGTCATTAATCACAATCATAAGGTATAAACTAATTTGTTGACTATATGCATATCACTTTAACTTAAATAAGAATAAAGTGTATACTAATACTGAAAAAATATTTTAGATTTTTTGAATAAAAAATGACGACAAATTTTTATTTTTAGATTTGAAACATGCTCAGTTCACATGTCAGTCATAAATAAAGTGACTGGCTGAGTACAAAACCATCATCGCACTTTGGTGTTCTCAATCATAGAAAGCATTCTGTATACTCCTCTAACCAATTATCAATAGGACAAGCAAAATCAGGTACAAATTCGCACCTAGAGGTGGCCAACAGAACATCAATTATATATATGTCGATGTTGTAAGCTGATGATGGAATAACCATATCTAAACCAATGGTGTCACAATCAGATATTTAACCTATAATGAATCGTTACTTTACTGCAATGATGGAAGACCACCAAAAGGAATTCCACTGATGGCAAAAAAGTGCTGTCCTCTAAACCAATGGTGTCACAATCAGATATTTAACCTATAATGAATCGTTACTTTACTGCAATGATGGAAGACCACCAAAAGGAATTCCACTGATGGCAAAAAAGTGCTGTCCTCCGCTTTAAAGCACAAGGGTCTTATAAATCAATTCTTCAGAAATTGATTATTCATCTGCAAATGTTTGTAGCTTGTCAAAGTGTTGGGGGCGGTTCCTAGCTCAGTCCAGAGTGTACTTCAAGATGATGTCACAGAATCAAAATTACATGAAAAAATAGTGTCAAACAGTGAAAATCCTAACATCCCAAACTATTAGTCCTCGACTCAGTCTGCTGGTACGCGCTGTTGCATAATCATCTTGTTACCCAGATCAGCTGAGTTTCAATAAATCTTCTTCAGAAGGAAGTAACTATAAACCATATATAGAGGACTACAACTTTAAAAAACTATACAGCTCTTTAAATCAAATTTAACAAATGTAACTAATGAAACCCACAATATCAAATTATCTCACATTGTATATATTGCTGAACGCGAATTTTATAACTTTTACAAACCAAAACTATGTAAAATGTATTACTGCAATAATTTGCACTTACCAAATGGGCACTGCAACCACAATTGATCAGTATAGAATACTTTAACAAGAAAAAACATCGGTTTAAATAGCACCAGAAATGAACCACGCCCGCATGACCGTGCGGAGGCATGATGACCTCATCACGTAGACCCTTGTGTTTTTAATAATATCACTCATCATATCCATTCAAGTTCTTGATTTAAACCTTTCGGATAAACAGTGTTCCAAGTATATATAAATTGCTGTTCCTTGCTGATCAATGTTATCTGAAACATTGTCCCCCCATTAGGCATATTAATCTGTAGAAGAACAATGAACTTCAAATCGTGTTCCGTATGGTTGTGTTCAATCCAGTGGGAGATTAATGGAGCTTCCTCCCTAAGATGTTTTAAATTGCTCAAATGTTCACAAATACGAACTTTAATGTTACGTTTGGTTTGACCAATGTAATATAGATTGCATGGGCATATAATTACATTTGAGCTTCTACAGTCAGTATGTTGTCTTAACATAAACATCTTATTGGACCCAGGTATGTTAATATGATCCGTTTGTATGGTATGTTTACAGAATTTGCAATGTCCACATATATGATGTCCTGGTTGGGAGATATTCACTGATTTGAGACTATTCAGTAGTTTGCAGATGTTACGGCTACGTATAAACAAACTTTGGGTAATCAGCAAACTCCGGGTGTATCTGCAAAACATGCCAAAACTTGTGAAGAATTGCTCGTACTTGATGAACCTGTGTTGAGTAGGGTAAAACACATAACAGAGAAGTATCCTGTACATGCGGGCGATCCAGTAATAACTAATCCCTGTTGGTGAAAGATGCTCTTTTATATGCTTGCCGAACAACCCTTGAGGGATACCCTTTGTCAATAAATCTATGCTGCATATTCTGAGCATGCATTTTATATTGATCCTGAGTAGAACACAGCTGCTTAATTCTAAGAAATTGCCCCTTAGGGATATTACTACGCAAACTTTTGGGGTGAAAACTTGAGTAGTTAAGTCAAGTGTTTTTGTCACTCTTTTTCCTATATAATGTTGTAGAAAATACACCAGTTGTGTCTATAGAGACATTAATATTGAAAAAGTTAACTTGTGTGGAGTCATATGAGGTAGAAAATATAATTTCTGGATCTACGTTATTAAGGTAATCAAAAAACATTTTAAATAGTTCTAAGGGACCCTGCCACGCCATGATCACGTTGTCTATGTACCTCTTCCCAATAATAATGTTAGCTTGAAATTGGCATTGATAGACATGCTGTTCCTCGAACTTGGTCTTGTAAAGGCAAGCGATTGAAGGAGCCACCGTTGCTGCCATCGCTATACCTTGTGTTTGTAAATAGTACTGTTCAAATCTAAAGTAATTGTTCTTTATGACAAGTTCAGTCATTTTATTTAACAAGGTCAACTTAGGCCCTGAAATGGAAGACAAAGACAAATATTCATCAATGACAATCAATGCTTTATCCAATGGAATGTTTGTGCAGAGGGCATTGACGTCCATGGTGACTAAAATAAATCTCATTGTTTGAATGTAAATCAAGCTGATATAAAGTTTGGATGAAATGGAGAGAATCTCTGACATAAGATTTAGCCAAAGGAACATGTAGTTTAAGGTAATGGTCCACATATTGGGATAATGGTCCCATAATAGATCCTCTACCAAAGACAATAGGTCATCCGGGAGGTTTATTAATGGATTTATGTACCTTCAGCACAAAATATATGTAAGGAATCTTTGGGTGTACCTGATAAAGAAATCACAAAATATATGTAAGGAATCTTTGGGTGTACCTGATAAAGAAATCTATACTCTTTCGTGGTGATGACACCATCCCGATTGGCCTGAGTCAGGCTTTGACTAACCTTATCTTGAATAATCTGGGTCGGATTGTCATGAAGTTTGCAATAGAAACGTGTGTCATTAAGATGCTTATGTGCTTCTGTGTTGTAATCTGCATAATCCATGACGACAATGGCACCCCCTTTATCAGCTCTTTTTATAATTAGGGACGTGTTGCATTATAAATGATGTACTGCTGACCTTTATGATTTAGTCAAATTAGAAAACATCCTATGTTTATGTGATTCCATTTAGGATAGTTCCTGAAAACACTAGCTTCTCAAAAGCTGCTATATTGGGGTCCGTAGAACCCAGAGGGATCCATACTAAAGGTATCTTACCCTGCAAAAGAAACTGCATTGGATCCGTCTGAATATTGGTATCATGAAAGAAGTTTCTCAATTTTAATTTGCGTATAAATTTATGTAAATATAGACTAGTGGCAAAAAGCATCATAATAAACTGACGGAACAAAAGTTATTCCCTTAGACAGTACTGCTAATTCATCTGGTGTCAGATGATGAGAGGATATATTGATTACTTGATTCAACGTGGTTTGATTTGACGTTTGGGTTTGCTGTTTTTCATTGTTGTCACTTGTGAAGAGGGAGGGGCGGGCACATCCAGTCCTATCCATAAAAAAGAATCAGAGAGGCCATCTCCCGTATTGGATACAGTAACCTTAGGTTTATCTATCCTGTCATCAGGCCCCTTACCTTCTTCACCCGATGAATCACTCAAGGATAATTTAAATGTTACACATTTGTTATTTTTATATCGTTTAGTATGTCTAGATTTGTCCATCCACGTATATACATAACCCTTAGTGTAATCTAATTCATCTCTCCGAAATTTACTGGATTTTAATTTTTCTTTGTTCACTTCTATATTGTTCCATCTGTTGAGTGTGCTCCCTGAATTGTTTATCATACTCCATTGTGGTCATGGATGCCTGCATGTGTGTTAATTTAGCCTCATGTTCTTGCGTTTGTTCTATAATCACTTCTTGTAGTGCATCAACTGTGAGAAGCATTAAATCAAGCAAGCATTGTGAAATTACTTTGTTCCATTGTTCTACATATTGGATATTGCCCAAGAATCTAGGTTCTTTGGCAAATCGGAGTCCACGAGGGATCCTTTGCACATGACAAATTTCAACCAAAGTGGCTGAATGTAGTTCCAACCATATTAATGCTTTATTAGGTTTCTGGATCTCAGACCAATCTAGGGGTCCATCTACCTCGGATCCATCCAACAACTGAGAAGATGATATCAATTCATGCCTCAGACAACCCCGATTTGGAGTCCCATTTGGCAGTGGCCATGTTTTCCAAATTAACTTGTATAACACAAACTATACAGAAATAAGGAATATATGATTTTTTTTTTACACTTATACCTCTTAATGACAAATCACAATCATAAGGTATAAACTAAATTTGTTGACTATATGCATACCACTTTAACTTAAATAAGAATAAAGTGTTAACTAATACTGAAAAAATATTTTAGATTTTTTGAATAAAAAATGACAAACTTTTATTTTTAGATTTGAAACATGCTCAGTTCACGTCAGTCATAAATAAAGTGACTGGCTGAGTACAGAACCATCATCGCACTTTGGTGTTCTCAATCATAGAAAGCATTCTGTATACTCCTCTAACCAATTATCAACAGGACAAGCAAAATCAGGTACAAATTCGCACCTAAAAGGTGGCCAACAGAACAGTCTACTTGCTTTGAAAATACACCTCTAACTGTAACCTATGGAACTTTGCTTGTCTAAGTGCTTTGAAAATACACCTCTAACAGTAACCAATAGAACTTTGTAAGTTTAAGTGCTTTGAAAATGAGCCTCTTAACCTGCTCTCTCACATTTCTGTTGAGAAACAACAATGTTAATGCTACTGATCTTCAAAGAACAAAAAAATACAAAATACCATACAAATGTAATGAAAAGTTTCTATCAAAGAATTACAGACCTACTCAAACTGGACCTTCACCCCACATTAATTATAAGAACACAAGATGCTAGCATAAAAATGACAAAAAGTTCAATATAATAAGTGTAATATGTAATCACTGCAATTTTGGGGTCCAGCTCCAAAAAAAAAAAAAAAAAAAAGTGGTTGTACAAGAATTATAGCTAGAGTGCGTGCCAATAATGAACACCCTAGAAAAACAGAGACGGGGTGAACCCAGTACACTCATGATTTCAACTTAAGACTTCTTTAGAACAATTAACCCTAGGAAAAAAATCTTGCTGTCTTATTGTGAAAATTTAAGTTATGATGTAGGACAGAGACTTATAATAGAAGCACTGCAACTTTGGCAGTCCTACGGGTGTACAACTCTCACTTGACCAACAGAAAATCATGCACTGTCATCTGCAGCCCTTTAACCTCCCACTGAGCCTATTGAAGTTTGGTTCATACAGACTGGTCTCTAATATGGAAAGATTTATGAACATTTCAAACCAGTGCCCAAAACCAGGTAGCTCTCAGTCTGCAGCTTCCTGACTTTTGGTGGGAATCTGTCAGATTTTTTCAGCATGCCTGTGAAAAATCTGCAACAGATCAATTCAAAGAAATCTGTTTTAGGTTGCTCACAGATCTCAAATATATGTTAATTTTCTTACATTAAAAAAATCCACACATTATATATATATACACACACACACTAAAGTTGCATTGAATAGCATATTTTACTATTTGGACATACGAATAATTGGCATTGAGCTTTAACATTAATAAAAGAAGCAACGTGAAATCACAGATAATCACGTTAGGATTTAGCACAGTACAGCCCTGGATTACTTTTATTCGAAAATAAATCGCTATTCAGCTGAATATGAGTAATGGGCATTGAGCTTTAACATTAATAAAATAAGCAACATGAAATCATAGATCACGTGTTTATTTCAGTAGGATTTAGCACAGTAGAGCCCCAGATTATTTTTATTTGAAAATAAATCGCTATTTGGCTGAATACAAATAATGTATTTGGGGCTGAATCAAATAGTAAAGCCCTAATATATATAGAAATATATAGACATTGGAGCAACCCACTGGGTCTGAAACGATGCTATGGTCACTACCATGAAGACCTAGATTCCCAGGTCATGTCTTTTTTTTTTTAATTTTATTTTTTGTAGTAGAAATGGCATTTACATCCCCTAGAGGAAAGAAGATCCTCGCTCAGCTCATGCACAATGAGAACACCTAGTTGCTGATTTAAGATGCATCTCAGCGAGATTCCAGAGGGGATGTGGTTTGCAACACCCCCCCCCCCCCCCCCCCCCCCGATTAAGGATCATCAGATCAATGGTTGGACTGGGTTGGAGGGATATATAAAATAGGGCAAAAACTCCTGCTGGTTGCAAATGCAGATACATAGAGGCTGCTTTCAACAAAGCTGTAGACCAGAAAAGAATAGGAAGGAAGAAATTGCCAAGCTATAAAGTTTATCTTCTCCAATCCAGCAAACCTGCAGAATTCATTTATTCCAGATTCAACAAATTAGGCTAGGACAATACAAAAGAACAGGGCTGAGGTTTTTTTTTGGGGGGGGGGGGGCATATGCCATACCCCAACCTGTGGAGGAAATAACTGTGTGTACAGAGCCACAAATGAGCATGATGGGCCTTTCAGGACCACAGTTAAAAGTGGACCACTTATAAATTAATCCTGCTGCTGAAAAGCCTAGATAAAACTGACCCAGCAGCACAGGGGCAAAATAAAGGCTTTGAACATGGCTTTCCTTTTTCTTCCTTTAAACTGCCTGCTTGGGCAACCTGAAACCATTACCGGCCCTAAGGGCATATTAAGTTTATTCTTGTGGAGATGAGACACAGTTGCTAGAATTATCAGGATAGGTAAATGTATTTTGTTCGAGGTGTTAATGTAACAGTAACAATAAAAGTTTCCTTTGGAAATTTGGCTCTCTTAAAAGTAAAAAGGCTGGCAAACATTCCTTTTGAATGGATATCTAATATAATAAAACGCACCCTCAACGTTCTGAAGACAACATTCTGAAGCCATCTGACATCACTCCCAGGCTGAAGGGTTCATGGATTCATGGTGGTGAAGCCATCCCACTCACAATGTCTCTCTGCCCCGCCCTCGCGTCAAACGTTATGACGTCGAGGGCGGATCTGTAACAGTGAAGGGATCGCTCGAACCACCCGACCACGCCCCCACCCACACAGATGTCACTCTCTTCCTCCAACGCTGCCACTTCAACGCCCCTCCCGTCCCTCCCACCGACTTCAACACTCACCCCTCCCTCCAATTCCAACACCCCCCTCCCTTCACGTTACTGCCCCCCCCCCGGACCCCTCCCCGGCACGAACCTGAGGACAACACGCTTTCCTGCGGAAAACATCACCCAAAGAACGAACACTGTACATAAGTACATAAGTACATAAGTAGTGCCATACTGGGAAAGACCAAAGGTCCATCTAGCCCAGCATCCTGTCACCGACAGTGGCCAATCCAGGTCAAGGGCACCTGGCACGCTCCCCAAACGTAAAAACATTCCAGACAAGTTATACCTAAAAATGCGGAATTTTTCCAAGTCCATTTAATAGCGGTCTATGGACTTGTCCTTTAGGAATCTATCTAACCCCTTTTTAAACTCCGTCAAGCTAACCGCCCGTACCACGTTCTCCGGCAACGAATTCCAGAGTCTAATTACACGTTGGGTGAAGAAAAATTTTCTCCGATTCGTTTTAAATTTACCACACTGTAGCTTCAACTCATGCCCTCTAGTCCTAGTATTTTTGGATAGCGTGAACAGTCGCTTCACATCCACCCGATCCATTCCACTCATTATTTTATACACTTCTATCATATCTCCCCTCAGCCGTCTCTTCTCCAAGCTGAAAAGCCCTAGCCTTCTCAGCCTCTCTTCATAGGAAAGTCGTCCCATCCCCACTATCATTTTCGTCGCCCTTCGCTGTACCTTTTCCAATTCTACTATATCTTTTTTGAGATACGGAGATCAGTACTGAACACAATACTCCAGGTGCGGTCGCACCATGGAGCGATACAACGGCATTATAACATCCGCACACCTGGACTCCATACCCTTCCTAATAACACCCAACATTCTATTCGCTTTCCTAGCCGCAGCAGCACACTGAGCAGAAGGTTTCAGCGTATCATCGACGACGACACCCAGATCCCTTTCTTGATCCGTAACTCCTAACGCGGAACCTTGCAAGACGTAGCTATAATTCGGGTTCCTCTTACCCACATGCATCACTTTGCACTTGTCAACATTGAACTTCATCTGCCACTTGCACGCCCATTCTCCCAGTCTCGCAAGGTCCTCCTGTAATCGTTCACATTCCTCCTGCGACTTGACGACCCTGAATAATTTTGCGTCATCGGCGAATTTAATTACCTCACTAGTTATTCCCATCTCTAGGTCATTTATAAATACATTAAAAAGCAACGGACCCAGCACTGCCTCTCATATCGCTTCTCTTCGGGTCTTCTTCCCTCCCTGTGTCCCGCCCTTCCGGAACCTACGTCACAAGAGGGCGGGACACAAGGAGGGAAGACGACCCGAAAGGACACGAACTGCTGGGCTGGCAAGGCGTACTGCGTGCAGCACTAGACCGGAGCTTCTGTGGGCCAAGAAACAGGTTGGTGCGCCAGGGTTGGAAATGGTGACCGCCGATCTCAGGGGCAGGGCCATGGATGGCCTGGCCTGCTGCGTGCAGCACTTTATAACGGGGGTAAGACGCCGTGGGGGGGGGGCGGCCGTGACCGGCAATCTCGGGGGCAAGGGCGACCGCAGAACTCAGGGGGAGGGCCATGGATGGGAACAGAAAGGGAATGATGCATGGCAGGGCAATGCAGGAGAAAAGGCAGAGAAGTCAAGGAAAACTCTGGAACTGGGAGGGAGAGAGGACACTCCAACTGTGACGGAGGAAAGGATCCAGAAACAGGGAGGGAGGGAGGATCATCAAACAGAGAGGGAAGGAGCTGGAACCTGGAGGGAGGGAGTGGGGGACCAGGCACTGGGAAGTAGGGAGGGACCAAACCTGGAACTGGGAGGTAGGGATGACCATGGAAGAGGGGGGGGAAGTGGGGAGTGACAACAACCCTGGAACTGGATGGACCACACTGGAACTGGGAGGGAGGGAGTGAGGGGAGGGGAGGGGAGTGAGGGGGGACCCTCCTCCCCCCCCCCCCCCCACACACACCCAGTCTCACTCTCTCTCTCTGTCACACACACACACACACACTCGGGTATTCACACACTCTCTCATACACTCACTCTCACACACACTCTTTCAGACATACACACTCTGAGGAAACACCTTCCTAGCGCCCGTTTCATTAGTTTCAGAAACGGGCCTTTTTCACTAGTTTTCATATAAATAGCAAAACTTGTAGCCTTTACTAATTCAACTAGCAGTTATTACATTAAGCTGATGCTTTGTATTTTGATCTTCATGCCACTGCTAAGTAGACAATAGCGTTTACAGCTTCTAGAACCCCCCTCTGCTTAACTACTTTTATGGTTCTAAAGTTACATTTAAAAGGGTGGTGTATAACTGTTCATCATCAGGTTCCTACCCTCATATAGACACCGCACTATACCCTCATATAGACACCGCACTAGTATACTTGCGCATAAAAAAAGAAATCTATGAAATGAGGAGGACAGACAATGCCAGGAACGGAGGGAGATGGTGGGTTAGTCCCCCTTCCCCCTAGAGAAAGCATACCCGCAGGGAGGCTGAGACAAGAATAGAATAACTATACCCGAGAGAGATTGGTAGTCAATGCAAGGAAACTACAAAACAATCCACTTACCTTGAGCGGTGCTTGCAGCAGCTGGTGTAACCCTGGTAGTTGCTCTGTCAGGGGAATATTCTCCTCTAAGCTGCAAACCAGCGGTCTTCGTGGTTCCGGGAAGTTTGTACAAACGAAGGGGTCCGAATCATCCAGGTACTGCACCCGGCACTGTAACAGTGCCATGGCAGTAAGCTCGCCGAAGAGGAAAGACCGATTCACTGAAGAGTAGCAGGAGGGAGTCACGCTTGATCACAGGAAAGGAAGTAAGAAAGCGGTTACCTCGAATGAGGAGGAACACAGAAAGGTCTAATGCGATAAGAAAAAGAAAGAACCGATCCTTCTTTCTCAGCTGAGACACAAGATTTTTTTTATAATCCCTACTAGACAAACCACTTTTGCAGCTCAGCACCTGAGAATGGAGAAGGCAAAGCCATCAGGTTATGTGATAAACTTTCAGCCTAACAAATTGTAGTGCCTTACTAGCGTGCCAGGAGCTTATTAAATGATCTTGCAGGAAGGAGGAGGCTGGCAGCCGGTAATGAGTCAGTAGAACAGCTGCCAGTGTTACGGAATAGAAGTAGGAAGAAACTAGAAAAGCAACTTCAGTAATTCGAGCTGCCAGTCAGCTGGGTAAGCTGGCGACCATCTTGCGGTGGGCAAAAGGTGGGTTTGGTTCCAACTTGCCTACTTGACTAGGAATTTTTAAAAATATTTCGAAAAATTTGCAGAAAAAAAAACAGCAAACCACAGCTTTATCAAATGTGTCTTTCTGAGATTTTTTTTCTTTAATTAAATGAAACTGGACGACATGAGTTTAAAAAAGGATCATGTGACAGACAGAAACTTGCCAAGATGGGAAAGTCACAGAGTGCTTTGCAGATAACTGGATAAACTTTTATTGAAGATTCAAATTTATGATCAGTTCAGTGGCAAGTGCCATATACTGACATCCTGAGAAAACCAGGTCCTTTGTTTCCAAGGAGGGTCTCTGGAACACCTAGTGATTGGGCCTAAGGTCTACAACTGCAGGATTCCAATGAGACTAGCACAGACCCCATAGTGTAAGAACAGCACAGAAACCTAGCTCTCCAATGCTCAACAGAAATAGTGAGGCAGCCATGGCATAATTATATATATAAGAAATCATATTAAGTGTTAAGTCTGTTAAAATCTGGGGTTTAAAAGTGGTGTTTGAATTCCTATTTCAAAATCAGCTTTTTACCTTGCAAGCAGAGCAAAGGAATGCCAGATGGTTCATATTATTTGAAAGTCTTGGCCGAGCTAAGGTTAGGAAAGGTCAGTGAGAAATTACTACTACTACTACTACTATTTAGCATTTCTATAGCGCTACAAGGCATACGCAGCGCTGTACAAACATAGAAGAAAGACAGTCCCTGCTCAAAGAGCTTACAATCTAATAGACAAAAAATAAATAAAGTAAGCAAATCAAATCAATTAATGTCAATGAAACTCTGTCCCTTGTGAATTGCCAATGCTAGCTGGCACAGCTGTAAACTATTATGAATGAACAAAGCATGAGCCAGACATGCCGTAGTTTTAAAAGAATTAGTTTAATGCTAGTTAGATTCTAAATAATTCTAGATATTCCTGATGTTTAGAATTTAGAAGTTCTTGCTTATAAGGAATACTGATTCTGTGTATTTTAGAATATGTTTTATTCTCTATAATTTCTATGTAGGATGTTTGTTCAACTCTGTGTTACTTTTAAAATGATCCTTTGTCTGCTGTTTAAGACTGCAGTTGAGGAGATCAACATGTGGTTTGACTTAGCCATAGTTCTGGCTGGTTCAATGTATAAGCTGATAGGTGAAGAAGGTCAGGAAAAGTCTTGATTAATTATAGCTAAGTGTAGGACTGGCCTCCTGGAAGTAATAACCTGATATGTATGCTATTAAGTAAGATTGGCTTTTGACCCCTTTAATGAATGCCAGAGTTTAGTTAGCAGTTAGTACTAGGAATATGAGAAATCAATCATAATAACATGTAAGAGACTGGAGACCAAATGTCTGGCTTAAGGGGCCCCAGGTCAGAGGTCAGTTTAGGATGTCTGGAACCTATGTAACTGATATTTCAAAAGTAATGATTGGTTGAGGCAAAGTGACCAATCTATTCCTTAACCAATTGGAGAGTAAGGGGGCTGGGCTAGGCTAGGCTAGGAGGAGGGCTTAGGACCCTATTTAAGTAGGAGCAGAAGCAGTTTACGTCAGAAGGAGCTCAGAAGAAAGAGAAGGACAGAAGGAACAGACAGAAGAAGGAGAAGACAGCATAAGAAGAGAAGCAGCTGAGACAAAGACACAGAGAGCTGAGAGAAAGAGAAGAGAGCTAGAACTGATGTCTTGCTTTGTTTGCTGGCAAATAAAGAAGATTTTTCTCTCATACTGGTGTGTGCTGTCTGACTCCTGAAGCATCACAAATTCCTATCTCAATTCCTGCAACAATTCTTGGTGGCAGCGGTGGGATGCATCCTGCATTAATCCCAGCACCCAACTGACTGGAGAACATTCGCCGGGTATGTATTCTGTATTTTGTATTGTAATTCTAGCTAGAAAATTGTAAATCAGCCCCTCAAGAAGGAGGGAAGGAGAATCTGATCAATTCTCAGCGAAGGCCCTAGTACCTTCTAGTCGCGGGGACTAGAAGCGAAAACGCTTGAGCTTATCTGTATCTGAGAAATCTGAAATTGTTGGGTGGGATTTTCTGTACTGAATGAATGTGTGATGCCTGAATGTTAATGAGTGCGGACTTCTTATAGCTGCATTTCCAATTAACGCGAGTTCAATTGGTCAGCAACGGAAGGAAGCGATTGCTGTCTGTCTACCTAGTGTCTCGAGAGTGCAGACCCCTTACTGCATTCTCAAAAATTCCCCCCCTCTTTGTGTGTTGTAACTGTAAGCATTATGGGTGGGACATCATCTAGACAAATTGATACCCCCCTAGATTGTATGCTTAAGAACTTTAGAAAAGGATTTTTAATTAATGACTATGGACAGACTTTAAGCTCAAGTACTTTAAGAACCTTGTGTGAAGTTGAGTGGCCATCTATGGGAGTGGGGTGGCCCCCTAGTGGCAGCTTAGATATTGAAGTAATCCGGAAGGTCTACAGCATAGTTGTAAGAGAACCAGAATATTTTGAACAACTCCCCTATATAGATTCCTGGGACAGCCTTGTGACTGACCCTCCCTCCTGGTTGAAAACTTATATGGGATCCCCAGTAAAATTCATGTTAGGCCGTGTTCAAAGAAAGATTAGAAAATCTAAACTAGAAGAGGGAAAGAGCCCTAGGAAGCCTACCACCCAATCGGTGGCTTCCGCCCCTACCCTGTCTGAGAAACCCATACTCTCTGATGACCCCTCAGACCTTGAGCCACCACCTTATGGCCCATTGTTGGGGTTCCGTGCTACCCCCAGAGATCCACGCCGCCCAGCTCAAGCCTCTCCAGTACAGGCTTCTCCGGATAGTTCCTCTTCTGTGCCAAACCTGCCACACCCTAGGTTGGACTTTTCACCTGGCCTCTACCCTTCTGTGCCAAATCCTCTCCTGTTAACCTCTGAAGACCCGTTTTGGGTTCCACTCCCTGACTCCTCAACTCCTGACAGCCCAGCCTCTCCCTCTAATACCCCTACCCACTCATCAGGGGCCCGGCATCCCTTTCAATGGACTGACTCACCTGTGACCACCTCTCAGTCTATGAGTACCCCTCCCCATCCCTCAGGGGTTCAACATACCTCCACTGAATGGGTTAGACCCGCTGCAATCACCTTTGAGCATGATAGGAGGGTAGCTCCTAGCTCTACCTCAGATTCCATTCCCACCTCCTCGAGAGTTCTGCCACTCCGCCAGGTAACTACCACTCGACCAGATCCTAATAATCAGGGTCAGGTTATACAGGCACAGGCCTATCAGTATGTACCCTTCACAACCACCGATCTCCTGAATTGGAAGACGCATTACCCCTCTTATACTGAAAAGCCTCAGGCAGTGGTGGACCTAGTGGCTAGCATTATGGCCACCCATAACCCAACCTGGACTGATTGTCAACAACTTCTCCTGACCCTCTTCACAACTGAGGAGAGGCGGAAGATTTTGCAAAATGCTGAGGCCATCACGCGAGAGCGTGTCCCCGGGGGGACACAGGACCCAGAGGGATGGGTTAGAGCTCGGTTTCCTCGCGCAGCTCCAGCTTGGGATCCAAATGATGGGCAGCACTATGAACTGTTGTCTGGCTATTGCCGGGACTTGCTGGAAGGTATGAGGAAAGGCATAAAGAGGCCCATTAATCTGGCAAAGGTCTCTGAAATTCTCCAAGGGGCAACTGAATCCCCTGGGGCCTTTCTAGAGCGACTAATTGAAGCCTACAGAACATACACCCCATTTGACCCTGAAGCCCAAGAAAATCAGAGAATGGTGAATAGTGCATTGGTGGCCCAGAGTATGCCAGATATCCGGAAGAAGTTGCAGCGTCAGGAGGGATTCGCAGGGATGAATACCACCCAGCTAATTGAGATCGCAACCAAGGTTTTCATTAATAGAGATCAGGAGGTGCGCCGAGAGGCTGACCGGAAGATGCAGAAGAAGGCCGACCTTTTAGCGGCAGCCATTACTAATTCCACCCTTAACCGAGGTCGACCTCTAGCTAATGGGAAGCCAAAGTGGGATCCCGGACCACCAGCCAGGCCCCGAGATTCCTTCAATCAATCCCGGCCAAGGGGGGAGAATCCCAGACCAAGATTGGAGAGGGACCAGTGTGCCTATTGTAAGGAAAGAGGGCACTGGAAAGATGAATGCCCCCAGAGGCGCCAGGGACTGAGAAGGGGACCAGGAGATCGAGGAAGCCGAGGCCGAGTTCGAGAGGGAAGATATGAGCCTCCTGAATCTGACATCATCGGGATAGCCGAGATGGCAGAATGGGACGAATAGGACAGACCGGGTTCCTACAAACTGGGCTCCCAGGAACCTATGGTCAAGCTAACTATAGGGAGCCGCTCAATTCCATTTATGATTGATACAGGAGCTGAACATTCTGTTGTGACGGAACGATTAGCGCCTGTGTCTGGAAAAACTGTCCGAGTGGTGGGTGCCACGGGGGTGCAGAACCGGAGGCCTTTCCTGACAACCCGTAGATGCCAATTAGGCTCACACATAGTCACTCATGAATTCCTTTATATGCCAGACTGTCCAATCCCTTTGTTAGGTCGAGACCTGCTGTCCAAGCTTAGGGCCCAAATTTCCTTTGACTCTGATGGCCAGACTTCAGTCTCCTTTCGGCCCCCGACATCCAGCCCTAAGGGTATATTGAGTTTCTGCTGCCCTCTTGAAGAAGAATGGCGGCTGCATCAGTCGCAGGGCCAAGTTGACCTACCCCTGGCAGACAGCTTTCAGGTCAGTGGGGTATGGGCAGAAGATAATCCCCCAGGGTTGGCCCGAAATATTCCTCCTGTACATGTAGATTTACTTCCAAATGCCCGGCCAATCCATCTTCGCCAATACCCAATTCCCAGAAAGGCTCTGGAAGGGATTCAAGCACATTTGAATCGTCTGTTATCCCATGGAATTATTCGTCCTTGCCAGTCTCCATGGAATACGCCACTATTGCCAGTTCAGAAGCCAGGGACTGAGGACTACCGGCCAGTCCAAGACTTACGAGTGGTTAACAAATCCACTATCTCATTACACCCTGTAGTGCCTAATCCATATGTCCTGTTAGGATTGATACCTTCTGGGGCTACCCATTTCACAACACTAGACCTAAAAGATGCCTTCTTTTGTATTCGGGTGGCCCCAGCCAGTCAATTGCTTTTTGCCTTTCAATGGGAAAACCCAGTAACAGGAAGGAAGCTTCAGTATACATGAACCCGCCTGCCACAGGGGTTCAAGAATTCCCCCACCATTTTTGGGACTGCCCTAGGACAAGACCTTAAGACTTTTAAATCTGAGCCTTCCAGGCGAGTTTTACTCCAGTATGTAGATGACCTCCTGATTGCAGCAGTGACCCAGGAAGAGTGTTTTGAGGCTACTAGAGAATTGCTGGAGCTACTCTTGGATGCAGGCTATAAGGTCTCACGCTCAAAGGCCCAACTTTGTCAGTCAGAAGTGAAGTATCTGGGCTTTTGTATTTCCCAGGGAAGTCGGAGACTGGATGCTAGTAGGAAGCAAGCGGTAGCTGCAATTCCCCAACCCAAGTCCAGAAGGGAAGTTAGGGAATTTCTGGGAGCAGCTGGATTTTGCAGAATTTGGATTCCAAATTTTGCATTGATGGCGAAACCCCTTTACCAGGCCACAAAGGGGGGTGAAAAGGAACCATTTGAATGGGGACCTACTGCTCAACAATCCTTCATTGCCATAAAGAAAGCCCTACTCCAAGCCCCTGCGTTAGGCCTTCCTGATGTGGAGAAACCTTTCTCACTGTATGTCCACGAGCGACAGGGGGTTGCTCTGGGTGTGCTGACCCAGATGATGGGATCCTGGCAGAGGCCTGTTGCATACCTGTCTAAACAGCTGGATGGAGTGGCTAAAGGATGGCCAGCCTGCATGAGGGCCATTGCAGCAACAGCCTTACTGGTCCAGGAAGCTGATAAGTTGACCTTGGGGCAAGAACTGGTTGTTAAAGTCCCCCATGCAGTTCTCACCCTCATGGAGTATAAGGGCAATCACTGGTTTACAAATAACCGTATGGTTAAGTACCAAGCCAGCTTGTGTGAGAATCCACGGATACACCTGGAAACAGTGGCTACATTCAATCCTGCTACTCTTTTGCCAGCATCTGAGGGACCACCAGATCATGACTGTATCCAAACTATGGATGAAGTGTACTCCAGTCGACCAGATCTTAAAGATGTTCCATGGAGGGACCCAGATGTAATTTATTTTACAGATGGAAGCAGTTATGTGGAGAACTCCAAGCGACTGGCAGGCTATGCTGTGGTGACAGAAGACAAGGTGATAGAAGCAAGAGCCCTGCCCCAAGGAACTTCAGCCCAGAAAGCAGAACTTGTGGCCCTCATACGAGCTCTGGAGTTAGCAGCAGGACTGGTAACCAACATTTATACTGATTCCAAATATGCCTTCACAACCCTACATGCTCATGGAGCTTTGTATAAGGAAAAGGGACTCATAAATGCTGCAGGCCAACCTGTTAAGTATGGACCTGAAATACTTCAGCTGCTAGAGGCTGTTTGGGCCCCCAAGAAGGTAGCTGTCATTCATTGCAGGGGACACCAAAGAATAGATACTCCAGTGGCCCGAGGGAACCGCCATGCTGATCGGGTGGCCAAGGAAGCTGCTCGAGGACCCCCAGCAAGTACTGTGACCCCCCTGTTCCAAATCCGACTGCAAGAATGGACACCTATATATACCCAAGTGGAAGAGAAATGGGCTCAAGAAGAAGGTGCAGTAAGGAGACCTGATGGCTGGTTACATCTCCCTGATACCAGAGTTCTGGTGCCACGCCACCTAGCTTGGCCTGTAGTGTCTCAAGCTCATGACCTATCACACTTAGGGAAAACAGCACTAGCCCGCCTACTCAATCGAGTAGTGGTGCTGGAAGGATTGGATAGTCTGGTTGCCACTGCCTCTGCCCGATGTACTCTCTGTGCCCAGAATAATGCTCGTCAGGGACCCCGTATTCCACCAGGAGTTCAGTCTAGAGGACTAACACCCTTTGAGTCCCTAGTTATAGACTTCACAGAAATGCCCAGGAGCGGTAGGCTCCGATATCTCTTAGTTATGGTCTGTACCTTTTCTGGGTGGGTGGAAGCATATCCTACAGTCACTGAGAAAGCCACAGAAGTAGCTCGAGCTCTCCTTAGGGATGTCATCCCCAGGTATGGACTGCCCCTTGCCATAGGTTCAGATAATGGTCCCGCCTTTGTTGAAGCTACACTTCAGGCCCTGTCCCGCGCATTGCGCATTACCTGGAAATTGCATTGTGCCTATCGTCCCCAGAGTTCAGGGCAGGTTGAGCGGGCAAACAGAACCTTGAAAAATAGCCTAGCAAAGATTTGTCAGGAAACCCAATTGAAATGGCCACAGGCATTGCCACTAGCCCTCTTTCGCCTTCGATGCACCCCAACTAAAGGAACAGCCCTCTCTCCCTTTGAAATTGTGTATGGGAAGCCCCCAGCCATTTTACAGGGAATTAAGGGAGACATAGGGATTTTAGGGTCTGCCCAGGTGCAGGAGCAGGTAGCCCTCCTGGGTAAGATAATTTCTGAGCTTCAGTCTTATGTGAGAGAAATAAACCCTGTCCCCTTCCAGGCTCAGGTACATTCCTTCCTGCCAGGGGATAGAGTTTGGGTGAAAGACTGGAGGCTCCAGCCTTTGGGGCCCCGATGGAAAGGACCTTTTACTGTTTTGCTTTCTACCCCTGCAGCTGTGAAGGTCGCAGGGATAACTCCATGGGTCCATTGGTCTCGAATTAAGTCTGCTGACCAGACTGAGCCCAGCACGGATCAGACGGAGCCTAAACAGTGGAGAGCAGAAAGAGATCCAGCGGAGCCATTGAAGTTGCGCCTGACCCGAACCAAAGAATCTACTAGCTGAAAAGAAGGGTCAACTGCATACTGCAGGAGCGGCTGAACTTCGGCTTCACACTGGGACTCTTTCTTGCCTGATTCTGGCTTTCTTGGAATTTGAAAGCTTGATCCTTATCAGTTGAGGGTCTATCCCAACTGGTATAAGAACTCAAAGACTGAGAACATTATATTAGAGTAATCTGTGATTAGCACAGACTGTTGAAATATTATTGCTTAATTAGTTTGCTGTATTTGTTTTAGATTAGGAAGAAAGAAAATGTTAGTAGTTTGGATGCTTTTGTTGTTTTCTACTCCTTGCCTCCTTGTTCCTAATACCCCAACTCGCTCCAACCTTTGGTTACACTCTGTCCAGGAACTAATTAGCCAGGCAAAGATTACTTCCCCTTGTATTGTGTGTTCCCGATTTTCTCCTTATACCACAGATGTCCCAGCTGTACCTGTCCCTGTGCAACTCCCAGCTCTTATACCTCCCTACTTTTCGAGTTCAGGCCCTTGGAGCCAGGATTATACTTGGTGGTCCTTTTATAATGCTACTTCCCCCTCTGACTCTTCTCTAAAGCCAGTCTTTACGTCTCCCTATCCAGCTTCTGGAGTGTTTTGTTTAACAAGAAACATCTCAACTGTTCTTCCCATTCCCTGTAACTATACTAATGTTCTCCCAGAGAAGGAGGAATCTGTGTGGGTAGTTTCTCCAGGTACTCCTATGTGCCCTATTACCATACCTGTAGATTATGACCAGGGTGATTACCTGGCTCCTAACTATACTACTGAGAAAACTATAGTGTCCCATCCCATTTTCTACTTTCATAAGTCCCCGGGGTATGAAGGGGTTGCATCATATGAGCGGTCTGTTACAATTGGGGATTGGCACCTATGGTGTACAAAGTCTCCATTTCTTCTTCGTTCCCCCTGGGATAGGGGCTCGCATTATGGGCATCCTAATCTCCATCCTGTGCCTACATTTATTGGGAACTTTCGTCACCCTCTCCTTGGTCATTACTGGCTCTGTGATAATGTCCTCCACATGATTCTTCCCCCTACATATAATTTTTGTGTATTGGTAACCTTGAATTATTTTCCTAAAGTTATTCCTCTTAAGCCACTATCCCCGCACCGCTCTAAGCGAGAGGCTTTGTCCTTACCCTCCTCTGTTGCTACAGAGGATGAGGCGATTGAATTAGCCCTCCAGTATATTAATTCTACTTATCCTCTGACTAAAAAGAGACTTGTAGCCCTTTCTGCCACGGCCTGGATTCCAATTGGAGGCCCGGTAGCGGGTATTACTGAACTAGGTATGGCTACCCGGAGACTTCAGTCCCTACTTCATGTTTTAGTTCATGAGCTGAACGTGGTAGTCAATGCATTGCAGGATCAAATTAATGAATTAAGTATAGTTTCTCGGTATAATCGTATGGGCCTTGACTATCTCTTTGCAGCTCAGGGTGGCCTCTGCACAGTGCTAAATTCTTCAGAGTGCTGTACTATTGTCATAAATAGGACGCATGTAGTTAGGCATGCTATGGATAAAGTCCTACAGTTGGCCAGCCTTAATGTGGAGGATTACCGAGGAGGATTAGATCTTACCTCCTGGTGGTGGTCATTGACCTCCTGGATACGTCCCTTGTTCATTTCCCTAATAGTCTTAGTTTTAGCAGGGTTGTTGTTTTGTTTCCTGGCCTCATGTGCTTCGGCAGTATGCCGTCGAACCTTAACAAGTAGGGTAATGGTGATTCACAAGTCTATTTCTAGTTAGGATCACTATAATCTCCAGAGTTTGAGTTGTGAGACTTATCTCTGCATAAGCTGATTTTAGTCTCAAAGGGGGGAATGAGGCAGCCATGGCATAATTATATATATAAGAAATCATATTAAGTGTTAAGTCTGTTAAAATCTGGGGTTTAAAAGTGGTGTTTGAATTCCTATTTCAAAATCAGCTTTTTACCTTGCAAGCAGAGCAAAGGAATGCCAGATGGTTCATATTATTTGAAAGTCTTGGCCGAGCTAAGGTTAGGAAAGGTCAGTGAGAAATGAAACTCTGTCCCTTGTGAATTGCCAATGCTAGCTGGCACAGCTGTAAACTATTATGAATGAACAAAGCATGAGCCAGACATGCCGTAGTTTTAAAAGAATTAGTTTAATGCTAGTTAGATTCTAAATAATTCTAGATATTCCTGATGTTTAGAATTTAGAAGTTCTTGCTTATAAGGAATACTGATTCTGTGTATTTTAGAATATGTTTTATTCTCTAATTTCTATGTAGGATGTTTGTTCAACTCTGTGTTACTTTTAAAATGATCCTTTGTCTGCTGTTTAAGACTGCAGTTGAGGAGATCAACATGTGGTTTGACTTAGCCATAGTTCTGGCTGGTTCAATGTATAAGCTGATAGGTGAAGAAGGTCAGGAAAAGTCTTGATTAATTATAGCTAAGTGTAGGACTGGCCTCCTGGAAGTAATAACCTGATATGTATGCTATTAAGTAAGATTGGCTTTTGACCCCTTTAATGAATGCCAGAGTTTAGTTAGCAGTTAGTACTAGGAATATGAGAAATCAATCATAATAACATGTAAGAGACTGGAGACCAAATGTCTGGCTTAAGGGGCCCCAGGTCAGAGGTCAGTTTAGGATGTCTGGAACCTATGTAACTGATATTTCAAAAGTAATGATTGGTTGAGGCAAAGTGACCAATCTATTCCTTAACCAATTGGAGAGTAAGGGGGCTGGGCTAGGCTAGGCTAGGAGGAGGGCTTAGGACCCTATTTAAGTAGGAGCAGAAGCAGTTTACGTCAGAAGGAGCTCAGAAGAAAGAGAAGGACAGAAGGAACAGACAGAAGAAGGAGAAGACAGCATAAGAAGAGAAGCAGCTGAGACAAAGACACAGAGAGCTGAGAGAAAGAGAAGAGAGCTAGAACTGATGTCTTGCTTTGTTTGCTGGCAAATAAAGAAGATTTTTCTCTCATACTGGTGTGTGCTGTCTGACTCCTGAAGCATCACAAATTCCTATCTCAATTCCTGCAACAATAGTATTCAAATTATATGCATGCTATGAAACTGAAAGCAAGGGGGAGGAAAATGCCTGGCACATGTGCACAAGAGTTTCACGGTAATTGCAGCTCTTGTGTGCATGCCTAGACAAAATCGGAAGTGCAAGCACACATCAGTGCCATTCTTCTGCACCTTTAAATATGAACATTACAAAAATTGTTTTCACTTGAAAAGCTCATATTTAAGTGCTGAAGAACGACACTGATGTGTGTGCTTACACTTTTTCTGTTTTGCTCCGACTTGTGCACATTTATTTCTCACTGTCAGCATTTAAAATCAGCTGTTTAAAGTGAGAAATTCTGAAGAAATGCTCTCTTCAAAATAGAGAATGACATGGTTACCGTAAATATACCACGGAAAACAGCGGTAACGACAGCACATTAAAAAAATTTACTGCAACTGCAGGAACAAAACTTTTTAGTGCCCCGCTGGAACAGAAAAAAAGCCTTGTTCCCGCGGTAAAAAAAATTCCTCCCCTCCCCGCAGGTGTCAGGTATTGGAGTAACTTACACTTTGCTGCAGTCAGCCAGCAGCATCAGCGATTCACACAGGCCAGCTCAGTGGCCTTCCTCCTGTCAAGTCCTGCTCTCTCTACTGCAGCTTTCTGCTTATCATCAAATAGAAAGTTGCAATAGAGAGGCAGGGGCGTAGCCACGGGTGGGCCTGTGTGGGCCTAGGCCCACCCAGTTTGGGTTCAGGCCCACCCAGCAGTGGAGGCAGCGGAGCGGAGGGAGCAGGCGGAGCTCCGTTCCTGCATCTGCCTCCCTCTACCAGATGCTGCCTACCGCCGCCACGATCGCAGGATCTACCTCCCTCTGTCTGAGCACTCAGCAGCAGCAGCACCGGTAGCGAATCATACACGCTGCCTCCTTCGAACCCGGAAGCGTCTTCTCTGCCGCGTTCCGCCCCCATTATCAGAACTTCCTGTTTTCCATGGACAGGATCTTCTAGCCACACCCCTTGAATATACGCCACGATGACATGCGTGACCTGGCCATCCAATAGCAACGCTTTAAAAAGAAAGCAAGAAAGTTAGCGGATTCCCGCCCATAATTACCGTATAAATACACTTGACAGCCCAGACCAGTCAGTTTTATTTTTTCCGCGATTGACAGCGACCCGGTTTTTACTATTCAGTCAGTCAGTCAGTCATCTACAATTGTAAATTATTTACCTTATGTCTCAGAAAAAAACGGGGTTTAAGGCTTGCACTACATGCCCCCGTAAATTGTCTCTCACAGATACACATATTAGATATTTGAGGTGTTTAGGTGAACATCACGATACCAAGTCCTGTTTTGCCTGTAAGAATATGTCTCAGAAATCCTTGGACATTAGGGCATTTAAATTACAGCAGTATTTGACAGCGTCTCAGTCTGAAACTCGATCTGTCAGCTCCTCTGACAAAGCTTCACCGCCTATGGCTGTCACAGCAACAGCAGCTTCAGCGCTTCAGGATGTTGCTGTTCTCCCTGCTCTCCCCCTTGCCATAGTGCCCGGGGATCAGGTGGCATCCATTCCTGCTCTCCCCCTTGCCTCAGTGCCCGGGGATCAGATTCTTTCTTTACAAAATGGACAGCAAGCGTCTGTGAGAGAAGTCACTGACATCGAGGTCAGTTCTCGAGATCGACGTCGGCATCATAGATCTTCGAGATCAGCTGATGCTCGACGTCGTCATGACAACCCTCGACATCGTAAGAGGTCATCGAGCTCGACTTCGGGCAATGAATCCGATGTCGATACCAGGCAGGTCAGTGCATGGCACCATCGACGTTCTACTAGACCAAGTCGTTCTTCAAAATATGAGTATTCTCCTCGAGGCAGATGTACTTTTCGATCCAGTTCTTCATTTTCTTCATCATCTGCTGCTCCTCAGAAGAAGCGATGCAGAAGGCAGGCTCGATCACCCTCTCACTCTGCTAGATGTAGGGGATCGACTCGGTCAATTTCTCATGCCTCCTCTAGAGGGCGTTCGACTTCTTCCACTACACAATTGAAAATAGTGGATTTGCTAACGAAGTTGTTAGCAAATCAGCAAAAAATGCATCAGCCTGCAGTTCAATCAACTCAATTAGTCACCTCTGAATCAATATCTCTGCCTCATTCACCTCAGAGGCAGCAGTTATGTGCTATTTCTCCTTCACCTTCGGTGCCGGAAGTGTTGTCAGTAAATTCACCAGCGCCTTCAGTGGCTTCTTCACATCATACACACATGACTCCGACAGGACAAGATTTACCTGCTCTTCCAGCTCTTCCTTCTACTTCTCAGGATGAGACTCTTCCTGTCCAGGATGAGTCTTATACAAAATTTTTACATAAATTAGTGACTACTTTGCATATACCCCTTACATCTCAAGGGGACATTTCTGAAGGGAAAAGATCTGTCACTAAATATTTGAATTTAGTCAGCAATCAATAGCCTTGCCTATACCGCAGGTGCTTCAAGATCATCAAAAATTAGTTTGGTCCACACCTTATTCAATTTGACCTACACAAAGGTCGTTAGACAATAAATATAAGGTCCAGGATTTTTTGGGTCATGGGAAGATGCAACTTCCTCATGCATCATTGGTAGTCAAATCAGCCATGAGGCGAAGTAAGTTACAGAAAGATATAACCAACCATCCACCACCGAAAGATTTGAAATTTATGGACATTCTAGCACGGAAAAAACTTTTCAGTCTTCCATGTTGTCAGCACGTATTGCAATTCACATGTTCCATCAGATTGAATACCTTTATACCATCATGGAAGATTTATCCAAATTGCAATCATTGATTCATCAACATAACATGCCGCTTTTTCAGCAAATTATGGTGAATTTAGAAGACAGCTCTAAACAAATGATCCGAACTATTCATGATCAGTTTGACACTTCAGTCAGAACTGCGGCTACTTCTATTGCATCCAGACGCTTGTCATGGTTAAGAGCGTCGGCATTGGGAGAAGATGTTCATGACAAGGTAGCTGATGCTCCTTGTGTTGGGGATTCTTTGTTTGGAGACAAAGTAAAGCAGTTAATTGAGGGCCTTAAAGAGGACTGTACAACGTTAGATACGTTGGAGCAAGATAAACAACAGCCTTCAAAATCAAACTATAAATGCTTGCCTTATTTTAATACTAAGATTAGATTTCTTCAAAGGAAGTCTTTTGCTCCTCAACGGTCAGCTTCTCATTTTAAATCTCAGTATCACCGTTACAATTTTCATGCTAGACCGGCTAGAGAAAGGCACTCTCAGAAGCCTGTTCAACCACATCAGCAGCAAAAGCTTACGCCTTCTTTTTGACCCTTCCCAGGCCCAATGTCCGGTGGGGGGCAGGATTCAACATTTTTTCCCTGCTTGGAGATCAATAACAGACAAGTGGATTCTGGAGATTGTTCAACATGGTTATTCTCTGGTATTTTCACAAACCCCACCTTTTCGATCATCTACACATCTCCATGTCCCCAGTTCTCAGGTGTTTCAATTACGTCAGGAAGTGTGCAGACTTCTTCATCTCAATGCTATAGAGATTGTACCTGCTCACGACATAAACAAGGGCTTTTATTCCCAATTTTTTCTCATTCCCAAGAAAGATGGAAGTCAAAGAGCGATATTAGATCTGTGGCATCTCAACAAGTTTCTCCCAAAACAAAGGTTTCGAATGACATCGTTACAGGTCATTCTCCCTCTATTAAATCAGGGAGCATGGTTTTCAGCCATAGACCTGCAGGATGCTTACCTACATATTCCTGTTCATCCCTCTTCAAGACGATTTCTTCAGTTTGTCAAGGACAACATTACCAGTACAAAGTTCTGCCCTTTGGCCTAACATCAGCTCCCAGGGTGTTCTCGAAGTGTGTCATAGCACCAGTTGCTCAGTTACATCGACAGGGAATCGTCCTTTTCCCATATCTCGACGATTGGCTGATCGTAGCCCAGTCTCCTCAGCAGAATCTTCAAGATTTACAGACTACCATTGTGCTTCTCGAAAAGTTAGGTTTAGTGATCAATTACAAAAAATCACATTTGATCCCAACACAGAGATTGACTTTCATCGGAGCAGATCTGGTGTCATACGAGTCTCTAGCGAAGTTACCACTCCCTCGAGCTCATTTGCTTATCCAATTAGTTTACTATCTTCAATCACTGAAGGTCACCACGGCTCGAGTTCTCCTAATTCTGTTAGGTCATATGGCATCGACAGTTGCGGTGCTTCCACTAGCACGTCTGCACATGAGACCTTTACAGTGGTATTTAAAGAACAGGTGGATTCAGTATCAAGATCCGCTTACTTCAAGGATTCTTCTATCCACCCGTATCAAACTTCAGCTCTCTTGGTGGACACATCAACACAATCTTTTGGTAGGAGCGCCTTTCCAGTCACCTCTTCCAACAAAAATTCTTACCACGGATGCATCCAAAGTGGGATGGGGGGCGCATATCGACCACTTCTCGACACAAGGCCGCTGGACCAATCAAGAGAAGTGTTATTCCATCAATCTTCTGGAATTGAGGGCGGTCAGATTGGCTATTCAAACTTTTCACCATCTACTTCGATCCCAACTGATTCAAGTTCGTATAGACAATCAAGTCGCAATGTTTTATATCAACAAGCAAGGAGGTATGGGTTCTCTTTATCTGTGTCAAGAAGCTGTCACACTCTGGAACCTAGTTCTCTCCCTCAATTCGGTGATTCAAGCAATTTATCTACCAGGTCGGGAGAATCAGATTGCAGATGTATTAAGCAGGAGTCTTCAACCTCACGAGTGGTCCCTGAAGACCATAATTATTCACGAACTGTTCCAGATGTGGGGCTGGCCTCTAGTAGATCTTTTTGCGTCCCCACAGAACAACAAATGTCAGAGATATTGTTCAAGATGGCCTGCAAAGAACAGAGTAGCAGAGGACGCATTTGCTATCCGTTGGACAAATTCTCTGTTTTATGCATTCCCTCCAATCCCTCTCATTCCAAGAGTGCTGCAGAAAGTTCTCCAGGACAAATCATCACTCATTCTAATAGCGCTGTATTGGCCGAGGCAAGTGTGGTTTCCTGTGCTAAACCAGTTAGCTGTCCGACCACCACAGTTTCTTCCTGTAATTCCAGACCTTCTTTCACAGAACGGTCAGCTTCTACACCCAAATCTCAGCCACCTCCAGCTGACTGCGTGGTGTCTTCAAGTCAATCATTAGTTTCTCAGGTTTTTTCTCAACCAGTTCTTGCAGTCTTGTTGGCTTCCAGGAAGCAGTCGACTAGAATGGTTTATGCCTCAAAATGGAGAAGATTTTGTTATTGGTGTACAGCGCATCAACTTGACCCAGTGTCGTGTTCAATTTCTTCCTTATTGGAATATTTCCTTTCTTTATCTAATTCACAACTAGCTGCGTCTTCAGTAAAGATACATGTTGCGGTGATTTCTGTTTTTCATGATTCGATTGATGGTTGCACTGTCATGGCACATCCCATCACTAAAAGATTTTTGAAGAAGTTATTTAACCTTAAACCTCCGGTTCAATTACCTCCAGTAGTTTGGGATTTGAATTTGGTTTTAGACAAACTCATGGAACCTCCATTTGAACCTCTTCAAGAGACAACCCTTCAATATCTTACTTGGAAAACCTTGTTTCTTATAGCTATTACTTCAGCTCGAAGAATTGGGGAATTACATGCACTCGTATATTACAGTCCTTATACTCAAATATTACATGATAAAGCGATACTACGTCCTCATCCGAAGTTTCTGCCAAAGGTAGTTTCTTCTTTTCATATAAATGAATCAATTATTTTACCAGTGTTTTTTCCTCCTCCACATCAATCTGTTCAACACAGTAGGTTGCACACATTGGATTGTACCAGAGCATTATCTATTTATTTGCACCGTACGTCAGGTAGTCATAGACCTTCACAGCTTTTTTTGTCTTACAATGGGAATGCTGAACAACCAATATCAAAACGAACTTTATCATCATATGTGACTCAGTGTATAAATTTTTGTTATCACCAGCATGTATCACATCCTCATGTTACTGCTCATAAATTACGCTCAATGGCAGCCTCTACTGCATTTTTACATAGAGCACCTCTTATTGATATCTGTAGGGCAGCTACCTGGTCCTCTCTGCATACTTTTTCCAAAGCATTACTGTTTGGATGCAGCTTCACGTGCAGATTCATTGTTTGGACTGTCAATCCTGCGGAAGGCAATGCAACCGACAACTGTCCTCCTCCTCCTCCTATCACAGGTAACATATTTCCGGCAGTGGGTTTACAGCATATTTCATGTTAATTATTACATCTTTTTGTTACCTGTGTTGGCTTGGGAGTCTTCAAGGGGTGTGGCTAGAAGATCCTGTCCATGGAAAAATCTTAGTTTCTTACCTGTAATGGTAGTTTTCCATGGACAAAGGATCTTCTAGCCACACCATCCCTCCCTACCCTCCCTAGTTGTCGTAGCTATATTATTAAACTGACTGGTCTGGGCTGTCAAGTGTATTTATACGGTACTTATGGGTGGGAATCCGCTAACTTTCTTGCTTTCTTTTTAAAGCGTTGCTATTGGATGGCCGGGTCACGCACGTCATCGTGGCGTATATTCAAGGGGTGTGGCTAGAAGATCCTTTGTCCACGGAAAACTACCGTTACAGGTAAGAAACTAAGATTTTCTGCTGGGGCTGGACGCGGCAGAGAAGACGCTTCCGGATTAGAAGGAGGCAGCGTGTATGATTCGCTACCGGCGCTGCTGCTGATGAGTGCTGAGAGACGGAGGGAGGTAGATCCTGCGATCGTGGTGGCGGTAGGCAGCGTCTAGGAGAGGGAGGCAGATGCAGGAACGGAGCTCAGCCTGCTTCCACTGTACATTTTTGGGAGGAGAAGAGGGCAGGCAGATGGAATGGGAGGGAAGGATGGGGGTGGGAGGGAATTGCAGGGGAGAGAGGAGAATCGCTGATGGCTGGAGGGGGGGGGCAGGGGAGAAAATAGAATTGCTGGGTACGGATGGATAGAGGGGGGCAGAGGCAAGAACAGAATTGCTGGGTATGGATGGATAGAAGGGGGCAGGGGCAAGAAGAGAAAGGCTGGGTATGAATGGATAGGGGCAGGGCAGAGATGAGAATTGTTGGGTATGGATGGATGGAGGGGAGAGGAGAGTTGCTGGGGAGGAAAGAGGAGATAGGATGGTTGCTGGACATGGGTGGATGGAGGGCAGGGGAGAGGAGAGGAGGGTTGCTGGACATGGATGGATAGACGGAAGGGCAGGGGAGAGGAGGGTTGCTGGCATGGATGGAGGAGAGGGAAGGGAGAGAGAAGAAATGCTGGACATGGATGGAGGGGATGGAAGAGTAAGGAAGGAGAATAGATGCGATGAGGGAAAAGGAAGAGAGGAGAAAAACTGCACATGGATGAAGAAAATAGGCAGAAGCTGGATCCACTGGACAGTCGTCTGCAGAGGACCCAGCTTTTACTTACGGATGTAGGGCAAGAAATGAAGAAGAAAGGCGGAAAGTAAAGAAATAAATGGAAAGGAAGCCCTGGAAACGGAGTTAAGAGGACAGATAGCAGCAAAATCGGATACTGGGCCAGCATGATCAGAAAAACAGTCACCAGACAACAAAGGTAGAAAAAAATCATTTTATTTTCATTTTAGTGTTTGGAATATGTCCACTTTGAGAATCAGGTGCTCAACATTAAAAGTTTATATGTATTTACTTATTTATGGCATTTTATCCCACAATAAACATGAATTATATTGGAACCTGGGATCATTTAATTTTTTTTTTCCTGGAGAGAATAATGCATTGCCTCCCCCCACCTAGGCTCTCTCCCCAGCAATAGCCAGCTCTGCAATTTTGAGGGGAGGTGCACAGGTGGACAGGGGGGGGGGGGGGGGTGCAGAGATGGACTGGGGAGAGAGCCTGTTATTAAACATTTACCAGCACACTACTGTCTAGTGCCCACCCATCCAACCTGTTGGCCCACCCAAAAATTGACTTCTGGCTACGCCACTGGAGAGGGCGGCACTTGACACGAGAATGGCCATGGAGCCAACCTTGATGAATCGCTACAGGCAAGTGAAGTGTGAGTGGTGGGGGTGGCGGGGCGCACGGGAGAAAAGTGCTGGCTGGACGGAGCCCTGTGCAGATGTCAGCTGTTGAGAGTGTTTTTGTTTTCAATTGTGCACAGAGGAGTCAGGGCCCCAAGGGTGTGAGAAAGTGGGGAGAGCCCAAACAAGTGTCAAGGTATGTCTCCAGGACAGAAAGCGTTGAACAATGCAGGTTCAGAAAGTGATTTGGAAACTGAAATACTTGAGGTATTGGGGGGGGGGGGGGGGGGGGGGGGGAGAAAGAAGAGTTATTAATAGTGCCTGGAATCACTAAACCCCTTAAGGATATCATATTGTTGGGTGGGGGGAGGGGGGAGCTCCTTCCTTCATGCTTCTAGAGGCTGCAGCAGTGTTTACTGTGGGGATTTAACAAAAAAAAAAAAGAGAGAGAGAAACAGCAACTGATTTCTATCTGGGCTGTTGTTAGTGTCCTTGGGAAAATCTGTTTGTTGGTTTTAGCCACTGGATATAAAGTCGCAGGTGGAGGAAGCTTTAGCAGTGTTAAAAAGGAACTATAGATTTTTCTCATCCTGTGGATCAGGTAGTAGTAACTGAGCCTAGTTTGATTTGGGATAAGAGTATGATTTATAGAAGACTAGAATATTTTGATATTATATTAAGTGTTTAAACTTGAGAATGGTCGTTTTTTCAGAGTCCAATTTGCCCTCTCAGATCTCTTCAAGAAATAATTGAATAAAGTTTTAAAGATTCCTGTAGAGGCATATCTATTCTTGGCTAAAATCTGTTATGTTCCTGTGAGTCTTTGGGTAAAGCAGTCTAGAGAAGGTCAAGGAGAAGGGAACCTATGTGTGGACAGCCTTGACCTGACAGGGCTCCAATGGATCGATCAGGAGGGGAGGAAGTAGAAAGATCCACTTTGCTTGTTGTATTTGAATTTTATCAAGATAGGAACTCTGTTTTGCTTCTCGTTTTCCATAACCGTAATGTTCATTTTACGGTTGAAAGGATTTGGATTCACCCATGTTAATGTAAGTTGACTCTAGATCAAAGGAAGACATTTTTAGCAATAATGAAAGAGTTTTCTGATCCTGAGGCACATGTCCTGCTTTATTTCCCTTGTAAATGCACTGTCTCCAAGCAGTCAGAGTCCAGTGAAGAGTATGGAAAATCCATGGGTTTGTGCCATCTTTATATTTTGCACAGTACAGGAGTAAATGCATCTCTTTCTATATCTCTGGCATTACACTAAATAACTGTTTGAGCCTTGTGCAGATGGGGGTCAGAGATTGCTGTGAGTGGGGATGGGGACAGGGCGAGGACGGGGACAAAGCTTGCGGGGACAGGGACAAACTTTGTTCCCGTGTCATTCTCTATTTCAAAACCTTCAATGCCACCCCTAAACTGGTGGTAAGTTTCCAGCGTTAAGGGCAGCATTTGTTTCTGCAGTGTTTTCTGAGAATTGTGAGGGAATACAAAATAACCTCATTAACATCCATTTGACTAAACGATTTGCAGCCATCGTTGGTGTGCATGTTTCCCGCACTAGAGCCGTTTGAACATTCTGTGCTTATTAATGTGCGTGCCAATCTGGCGTTAATTATGTCTAACACCAACATTAGGTTTGGAGCATCAGCCTCCTAGAGCGTTGTCTGTAACAGAAGAATTCTGCTGCAATGGTTAAGAGCAGTGAGTTGGGATTGAGAAGGGGGTATAAAAGGAGGGGAAAAATTCATAGTACCATAAGCTAAAGAAGGCTTATTCCAACTAAGCTACCAGCTCCAAAGAGCAGAAAACTGTTCTGCACACAGAAGAAATATTCTTATTTAACCTAGAAGTGCATTCCTTAGGCATGGATGTATGAGTCATTCAACACTGAATTCAAACCAAGTGGCTTTCAACTTGCTTTGAATTCTGTGGGAAAATCTCCCCATTCACCAGGAAAACTTGCAGGATTTTTTTCCCATGGAGTTTTGATGAAACACTCAATACTGGCTCTGTTGCAGATTTGAATTGGATTTTCCCAAGATGTGAATCCTATTTCCATAAATTCACTGCAAGTTGTTCTGCTAAAGCATTTTTAAAAAATAGAGGTTTATCAAATATTCACTTTTTCCTTTCTACCTAACATTATGCATGGGGTTATGGAGGTGAGGGAAGATGTTATAATTACCTGTCTTTCCCCTGCTCTCCAGCTTCCCTAGAATAATTAACTTATTTCCTCTCCTTTACCACCATTCCCTGCATAATCATATGGACCTTCCTTCTGTCCCAGTCCTCCACTTGGCAGGACTCCAATGGCCAGCATGTCTTACCTGCTGCTTCCTCCTCTTCTGCTGGTTTCCTGCTTTGTGGGGGCCCATAGTCTGAGACCCACCAGCTCCGCACTTTCAGGGAAGCCTGTAGATTAGGAGATAACAGCAGAAGAACATAGAGAAGGCTAAGACTTTGCTAGAGGTTTCCCCATTTTCTATGTATCTGTTGTTCCAGGAAGAATTTCTTCAATTAGGGCTGCTAACTGTTTGAAAAAGAAGAACCCAATGCCCGCTGTCCACTATTCTATACCCCTGTACCACCCCATGCTCCTCCCCCACAAATAATTGCAGTGACGGCAGCAGTGCAGGCTTTAGTCCCTACAGACCATGCTGACAATGCGAGGGGGGGAGGAAGTACAAGAGATTGTACTCTTCAGCCTTCATGGAGTCAGTCCCCTAAAATACATATGCTCCCACCATATGGCATTAAAGCCACAGAACACCACTGACCCCTCCCATAACAAGGGGTGCAGAGCAGAGCTAGGACATTTCCCCATAACATTTACCATATAAAGAAATGTCTGAGTCTAGTGTAGTCTCGGTAGCAGCAACATAAACCCTCTCAGCACCTGTACACACACCTACCACATGGACGAGCCCTGGAAAGTCTGAAAAAAAGAAATGAACCTTCAAAAGAGCAATGCAAAAGAATTCTGGGTGTCACGTGGACTCAAGATGAGAATGGTGAATGGAGGGGATAGAAACACAGTGTTCGTAGAAGGAGTTCAAGAACCAAGAGGGAATATAGGGAATGATCATAGAGAATAGGTAAGAGGGTACTCTCATGGCAATTGCTCCAAATGAGTTAGTTTTGCACATAATAACATGAATAAAATACCCAATCTGTAAAAATCTTACAATTATTATATCAACTGAATACCTCTTTAGATTATGTGGAGAAAAAAGACCTCAGTGGAAAAAACAATCTACAAAGGAACTCAGCCCTTGAAAAACACCACCATAAATTAAATTAAATTAATATTCCATAAATTAATCAGGACAGTCACAGTGAAAATTTGCTTAAAAAAATAGAATCATTATCATATATACTTTTAAGTCTTGCTTATCTCTATAACAATGACTTGTTCAAATCTATGTACTTAAGTTAAACTGAGCATCTCAGAGAAAATGGAGGTACCCAATGTTTTTCCAGCTGGAAGAATCTTCAGAATACTTTAGCAAATTCCTGACAAGGGCCCCTGTTTCACATGAGCTGTGTCATGGAACCCAGGATGATGAGCCCTTGCTCTGCAGCCAGGCTGCAGCAGACAAGTCCTCTGGGGAACTGCAGAGCAGAGGCGAACCAGGCACTGAATACAAACAGGATACCAGACATGGCAAAGACAGAGCACACTCAAGACAAGCAACAAGCACCACCAGAAAAGGGAAATAGACCACTCAGGCAGGCCTCACAGCCAATCCGGAACCCACTCATACAGAGTCCAAGCATATGGGCCTCACGGCCGAACTGGAACTGAATCATACCAGAGGGAAGGGAAAAGAAACAGAATGGAATTTCTTGAGCAAGTACTAGTCAAGCAGTGCACACACACTGCACTAAACAGAGCCACAAACAAGGGGTCAGAAGACCCTACACACAGGCACCAAGAAACTGAAGGAGAAAAGACAACCCCACTTAGACTCACATGGTAGAAACCACAAGTAAAATATAAGAAAACCACACAGGAAGGCAGGACAGGACTGGGCTTAGAACCCCAGCTATAAATGAATAGTCCTAACCAAGTCAAACAGACATCACACAGAGAGGTAGCTCAAGGCTGAGCTAGTAATCCCAGCTAATACTACTACTACTAATCATTTCTAAAGCACTACTAGACATACGCAGTGAACCTTATCGTGAAAGTAATCAGCCAAGGTCTGGGGAGAAAGTGAAGGGGGAGTTGGAGGAGAAGGCACTTTGAGAAGAGAGTTTAGTGTGGCAAAGAGACATCGAGGGTTCGAACCAATAGAGTTAGTCAATTGGATTTAATAATCCTGTTTGGCAAGTTGGAGAGCAGATTGGAAGGAGGTCAGCAAGAATTTGAAGTGTATGAAGTCAGCATGGGCACGAGATTTAAGCCAAAGGCGTTCAGCAGAGTGGGCACAAGAGCGTAGGTAGCGGATAGTAGGGGTCAGCCAAGGTTGGGGTTTGGTACTTTTTTACAGGACGAGACACGGGAGGAGCTAGAGTGTCCAGAGTAGATGACAGAATAGTATTATAGGAAGAGACAGCCTCTTTGATGGATTTGGTTGATATAGCAATAGACAAAAGATTAGAGATACTGGAGGACAGGGTAGAAGGGTTAATAGCCTGTAGATTCCTAAACGTGTTGGTTAGAATAGGATGGGAAAGAGGAGGAGGGTGTCTAAATGTGAAAGTTAAAAGATGATGGTCAGATAGGGGAAGAGTTGAGGCAAGGAGATTGGAGGATGAGCAGTTGGAGAAGAATACAAGATAAAGACAGTGGCCATTCTGGTGAGTAGGGGCGGTGGAGCACAGTTCAAGATTGAAGGAGGATGTTAAGGCAAGAAATTGAGAAGTATAAGAGTTACAGGGGGCATTAACATGAAAGTTAAATTCCCCAAGAATGAGGGAAGGAGAAGAAGGTTCAAGAAAGAAGGAGAGCCAGGCATCAAAGTCAGTGAGAAAGGAAGAGGGGGATTTAGCAGGGGGTCGATAAATGACTGTTACCTGGAGAGGTAGAGGAGCGAATAGACGGATCGAGTGGACTTTGAAGGAAGAAAAGCAGTGAGACTGAGGTGGAAGAATGGGTTGAAATTTACAGGAGGGTGAGAGTAGACACTCATAAGAAATACACAAGGCTGGCCACGCAGCACTGAAGGGTAAAGGGGAGCCAACTATAGGAATACACTCTAGACTGTACCATACAGCACTCAGGGAAAAGGGAATCCACTCATAAGGATACACAAGGCTGACCACACAGGACTCGAAAGTAAAGGGAAACCACTCAAGAATACACAAGGCTGACCACACAGGTCTCGAAAGTAAAGGGAAACCACTCATAAGAATACACAAGGCTGACCACACAGGACTCGAAAGTAAAGGGAAACCACTCATAAGAATACACAAGGCTGACCACACAGGACTCAAAAGTAAAGGGAAACCACTCATAAGAATACACAAGGCTGACCACACAGGACTCAAAATTAAATGGAAACCACTCATAAGAATACACAAGGCTGGCCACACAACACACAAGGAGGGTAAAGGGAAGCCACTTATAGGAATGCACAAGGCTATGCCACAGTAAGGGAAAAGTAAGCAAACAGGGAAGCTGCCTTTACATACACTGATCAGATAAGGAGCAATGCTCACAAGAATCAGGAGACAAACACAGTGCTCAAGAGTTGAAGCAGACTAAAGGGAAGGGCTGCTTCTAAAACACATCAGAAAGAAGCAGGGCTTACACTGCAGTCAAAGGTTTAAAGCAAACAAAGGGAAAAACAAACAATGTTCTTACCAGAACTCAGCCAGGAAAGGCAGGCAGAGACAGAGTACACCCAGCTGCACGGGAGCAAGGTAATCAAGGAAAGCAGCTGGGCTGGCAATAACCCGCTCTCTGAAAAGTGAAAGGTAACAAGGGAAACAACACAAGGAAACAGAACAGGCATATGCTAGAGAGCCTAGATAATAAGGAAGGAATCTATTCAGGTTGAAACCAGAACCACGCACAGAAAAACAGAGCAGGGCTCTGCTTGGAAGTAAGGTTAACAGGCTAGTAATCATTACAGGTTTAAAGCAGAACAACACACACAGAGAAACAAAAGAGGGCTTTGCTTAAGAGCAAACCTAACAGAAAAGTAATCCATACAGATTCAACCAAAACCACTCACACAGGGCTCAGGCTGTGCCCAGAGACACAGATAACAAGAAGACCAGTTCCCCCAGAATCAAACAACAGTACAACAAGAAAAGGAAAATAGACCTGTTGCAAAGGCAATGCAGGAAAGCTCCCTGGGTCCTTATAAAGGAGTAGGCTGATGATGTCACAAGCAGAAGCAGGGAGACCAATGCGAGGCTTGGCTTCAAGGACACCAAAGCGAGGCTTGGCTAACAGGAAGAACAACAACAGGAAAAAAGGCAGACTGGAGAGGTCACAGAGCTAGATACAGAGAAACAGTAGGTCTGAACATAAGGGCACAGCCACAACCGTGACAAGCTGCATCAGCAGAATATGCTCTGGAAAAAAGTGATACATCCTGTGAAATGCTGTTTAAAATCAAACACATTATCGAAAATAATTCTTACTTAAGAAAGACACAGCCTAACCAGCGCTAAGTTGAAAGTCAGAAAATGGTGGTTGAGCTTTTAACATGATATATATTCAAATATTCACCAATCAGAAGACAGAATTCAAAATCTCTTAATAGGTTAATATTAAAAAAAAAAACAGCTTACATTCAACCAGGGCTTTTTTTGAGGGGGTACTGAGTACCGGCACCTTTTCCATTGTCTGCTAAAATTGACCTATAGTCCCCAAGTTTTAATGAAAGAGCTCAGGCTCTACACACCAATTCTGCCTTGTCATAGATTCTGTGACAGGTTGCAGGGGGCCTGTCTATTGTGGGGTGGATCTCTCAGTGATCACCCCATCCCTGAAGGGTGGCCTGGCATTTGAATACTGGCACCTTTTTTGCTAGAGAAAATGCACTGCTTTCAACTATTCAAGGAAAAGGGGAAAAAATAAAGCTGATTATTGGTCTAATTCAGAAAAATGCTATCACTCTACCTACATTTAACCCCATCAGCTCTAATGAGTGTAATTGAAACATCAACTGCTGTTCTCTTTGGTGGAGCTTTTTCTTGAAATCACCATCCTGTGTGTTAGGAAAAACCTGGTCTATAATCCAACACTTTAGATTCAGAAAAGTATGTCCCAATAAGACACAGAGTTGTACTAAAGGCACCTCTAGTTTTTGCTTAGAAATAAAAAGCTTGTGTTCAATCATACATGATTACTGGATAGGGTATGATTTACAAAGGACAAAGACTGTATGTTCTGGCTGGAGCCAGATAAAACATGCTTGAAAGAGTTCATGGGAACCATATTGGTGTTAACAGATGCATTCAATGAGCTAGAGAGGTACTTTTCTAGCCACTCACGACTGTGAAGTTAAGAGTATCAGTTTACCACTGGAAGCCCCTTTTGGAGCCAGCCTCTTTAAGTTTTTCTTAAACTTTTTATTTAAATTATTATTCATCACAACAAAGCAACACCATATTGGTACCCAATTGTCTTTTCAGGGCACCAGTGTCAAGTAACAAAACCCTCTCATCTTACATTGTGCATTAATATCTCCCTTAAGTTTTAAAAGCAGCTCAAGAGAAGTCAGCTGACAGTTTGTCCTACAATTTAATACATTTTTAAGTCTGTATGCCAAATTAACTTGTTGTCTTTTCTACCTAATTTGCTGGCATAGGATTTGCAGCGGGAGCTGTGTCCTTGTTTGGTGCACTGCCCTCTGAATCATTAAGGAGAAATTCAGGAGACCCTCGTTTGCATGCATTTGCATGCAATTTGTGATCAGAGCCAGCAATCACATTGTTTCAGAAGCTCACCGGCTCTGGTCCTGGGGCGCAGGAAACGCAGGCACTAGTCCAATGCTAATGGCCTCTAGAACCCACATTTGCATCTGATCACCGAGGCCTAAAATAGGTAAGGTTGTTTTATTGATAAAGACAGAATTTTAAAAAAGCAAACTTTATTAACTAGTCTCCCTTCCCTTTTCCCTATAGTTTTTAAAACTTGAACCATAGCATTAACAGCCTCAAGAAGGCACAGCAGAGCCTAGTTCAGTCTTCATTTAAAAAAAAGAAGTGAGCTTTATTAACTAGTTTCCATAGTGTATAACCCTTTTTCCTATAGTTTTCAACTGAAATTTTCTTCTAAAGGAGAAACTTAACTGTAACAGCCAAAAGCATTAAAAAGGATAGTAGCAGAGCATAAACTTTGTCTTAAAAGAAAATTACTCTCTGTTCTTTGCCTGGAAGAGAGGTATCAGTGCTACTGACCTGAATTAGGTGTTAAGGTGTGAGGAAGGTAGAATAGCTGCAAAGATTAGTGGGGCAATCTGATTACTCTGTTAGCTTCAAAGAGTCTGTTTGAAGCAGTCCCCTTTGAATCAAAATTATATATAGAGAAAAGGTCCCATGAAACTTTCTTTCAGAGAAGCTCTGAGAGAAGAGGACATTTCTCTAGGTAAGTGAACATTTTTTGTACTCTGTGCTTTGGTAATTTAAAGGCTGGGGTTTAAAAGAGGTAAGGTAGGTTTATTGATAAAGACAGAATTTAAAAAATGCAAACTTTACTAACTAGTCTCCCTACTCTTTTCCCCATAGTTTTTAAAACTTGAACCACATCATTCAGCATTAACAGATAGCCTCTAGAAGGCACAGCACTGCCTACTTCAGTCTTTATTCCCACTCACCCCTAGCACATCTCTTCATTTATAGTCCTAATAGTCAATTATTCTAATTAGGATAATAAGAGAGAGTTTTCATGGAGTTCTAATTACATTTAAGTACTTTCTGAGAAGCAACACTAAATATGACACAATATACCATATAATCTTAAGGTTCTTTATATTAATCTAATATCCCTAGTATCTTAAGAAGTTTAAACAACACAATAATACTAAAATGCAGACAGCAGTCCAGCAGCAAGAAGGGTGCTATCCAGTTGTTTGCAATGAGTGTCATATTCATGATTATCTCACAGATGGCAGGAGGATATATGTGTGTGCTCTATGCAAAGAGGTCCTAGTTCTCAGAAAATGAGTTTGTTCTCTTGAGGCTAGGGTAGCAAACTTGGAGGAGCTGAGGAAGACACAGAGGTACATAGTGGAGGCCTACAGGGGGCGTTGTAGAGAAGTCCTATTTCCTATCTGGCAGCTCTTGTGCTGCCTTGGAGAAGGGAGGTCTCCTAGAAGGAAAGCATCACCCTGGTGAAGTAGGAGGTAATCCTGTAGCCAGGACCAGCCCACCAGGAGATACAATATACTCTTGGTGAAGATGTGTCTCTAGGAGCTTCTGCCCAGGAGAGAAGGGTTAGGACAGCTGTTGTAGTTGGTGGTTCGATCATTAGGCATGTAGATAGCTGGGTGGCTGGTGGGCGTGAGGATCGCTTGGTCACTTGCCTGCCTGGTGCGAAAATGGTAGACCTCATATGTCATTTAGATAAGATTTTAGATAGTAGTGAAGAGGAGCCTACTGTCTTGGTACATGTGGGTACCAATGATATAGGAAAATATGGGATGGAGGTTCTGAAAGCCAAATTTAGGCTCTTAGAAAGCTAAAATCCAGATCTTCCAGGGTAGCATTTTTGGAAATATCTCCCCGTTCCATGCACAGGACCCAAGAGGCAGGCAGAGTTCCGCAGTCTCAATGTGTTGTTTAGATGATGTTGCAAGGATGAGGGATTTAGATTTGTTAGGAACTGGACAACATTCTGGGGAAGGGGGAGCCTGTTCTGAAAGGATGGACTCCACTTTAACTGGGATGGAAGGACATAGAGCAGCTTTTAAACTAGAATGGGGTGAAAGCTGATAGATGCCCGGGAGTGCATAGTTCGTTTGGAGTATCCTTGAAGGATACTATTGAAACAGGACATTTAGGGAATCCCAATAGAGAGGTTTCAATAATGGTGAAAGAAAGCTAGGAATGTTCAGTGGATGAACAGAGTAAAAGATGCAAATTATCCCCGTCAACTTGAAAGCAACTTGTAGATGCTAGGGGAAAAAAACAATTTGAAATGTCTATATACAAATGCTAGAAGCCTAAAAAATAAGATGGGAGAGTTGGAGTATGTAGCACTAAATGAAGAGGTAGATTTAATAGGCATCTCAGAGACTTGGTGGAAGGAGGACAATGAATGGGACACTATGTTATCAGGGTGCAATTTATATTGCAATGATAGAGTGGATGAAATTGGAGGAGGGGTTGTACTATATGTTAAAGAGGAAATTGAGTCAAACAAAATAAATATGCTACATGAAACAGATAGCAGCGTGGAATCCTTGTGGATAGAACTTCCATGTGCGAAGGGAAAGAGTATGCTGGTAAGTCACTAAAGAAATCTACTGTAGCAGCATTCAATTTTCAAAAGAGTGACTATGACAAAATGAGGAAAATGGTTAAAAATAATCTGAAAATAATCTGAAAGGGTCAGCTGCAAAGGTTAGGACTTTAAATAAGGTGTTGTTTAAAAATACCATCACAGAAGCCCAGACCAGATGTATTAACAAAGGTGGAAAGAAAAGCAAATGACAACCAGTTTTCTTAAAAGGTAAAGTGGAAGAGGCTATTAGAGCCAAAAGAGCATCCTTCAAAGAATGGAAAAAGAATCCCAATGAAGAAAGTAAGAAGCAACACAAGCAGTATTAAGCTAGATGCAAAGCACTTATAAAGAAGGCTAAAAGAGAATATGATGAAAAACTTGCCGTGGAGACAAAAACTTATAGTAACACCTTTCTCAGCTACATCAGAAGCAGAAAGCCTGTGGGAATCAGTGGTACTGTTAGATCACAGAGGAGCAAAAGGGGCACTCAGGGAGACAAGACCATAGTGGAGAGATTGAATGAATTCTTTGCTTCGGTCTTTCTGGAAAAAGATGTGAGAGATCTACCTGCACAGGAAATGGTTTTTCATGGTGATGATGCAGAGGAACTGAAAGAAATCTCAGTGAACCTGGAAGATGTATTGAGCCAAATGGACAAGTTAAAATGTTATAAATCAACTGGACCAGATGGCATACACCCTAGGGTACTGAAAGAACTCAAACAAGAAATTGCTGATCTGTAACCTATCATTAAAATCATCTGTATTATGTGAAGATTGGAGGGTGGCCAATCTAGTGCCAATTTTTTAAAAAGGGTTCCAGGAGTGATCCAGGAAATTACAGACCGGTATACCTGACTTCAGTACCAGTGAAAAAACTGGAAACTATTATAAAGAACTATTATGGAACACATGGTTTAATGGGACAGAGTCAGCATGGATTCAGCCAAGGGAAGTCTTGCCTCATCAATTTGCTTCATTTCTTTGAAGGCATAAACAAACATGTGGATAAAGGTGAGCCTGTTGATGTAGTATATCTAAAACTTTTCAGAAAGCTTTTGACAAAGTTCCTCATGAGAGACTCCTGAGAAAATTAAAAAGCCAGGGGATAGGAGGCAATGTCCTTCTGTGGATTAGAAATTGGTTATTGGACAGAAAACAGAGGGTAGGGTTAAATGGCCATTTTTCTCAGTGGAGGAGGGTGAATAGTTGAGTGCCACAGGGATCTATACTGGGACTGGTGCTATTTAACGTATTTATAAATGATATGGAAAATGGAACGACAAGTGAGGTGATTAAATTTTTTAGATGACACAAAACTATTCAGAGGTGTCAAAGCATGTGGATTGTGAAAAATTGCAGAAATATCTTAGGATACTGAAAGACTGGGCATCCAAATGGCAGATGAAATTTAATGTGGACAAATGCAAAGTGATGCATATTGGGAAGAATAATCCAAATCATAGTTACGTGAATCCGCCTTAGGAGTCAGCACTAAAAAAAAAAAAACGTCGGTGTCATTGTAGACAATACACTGAAACTTTCTGCCCACTCTGCGGCAGCGGCAACGAAAAAAACCAACAGGATGCTAGGAATTATTAGGAAAGGGATACAAAATAAGACCAAGAATATTATGATGCCTCTGTATCGCTCCATGTTGCAACCTCACCTTGAGTACTGCATTCAATTCTGGTCACTGTATCTCAAAAAAGATATAGCAGAATTAGAAAAGTTTCTAGAAAGAGCAACCAGAATGATAAAGGGGATGGAACTCCTCCCATATGAGGAAAGGCTAAAGAGGTGAAGGCTCTTCAGCTTGGAAAAGAGACATCTGAAGGGGGATATGATTGAGGTCTATTAACTCCTGAGTGGAGGAATGGCTTAATGGTTATTACAGCAGGCTTTGATCCTGACAACTTGGGTTCAATTCCCACTGCAGCTTCTTGTGACCTTGGGCAAGTCACTTAAACCTCCATTGCCCCAGATATAAAAACTTAGATTATGAACCCATTAGGGACAGAAAAAGTACCTGCACATAATATGTGCAGCACTGCTTACTTCTAATAGCACTATAGAAATGATCAGTAGTTGGATAGCAGTGAATCAATTTTTCACTCTTTCAAAAAGTACAAAGACCAGTGGACACTCAGATTACATGGAAATACTTTTAAAACAAATAGGAGGAAATATTTTTGCACTCAAAGAATAGCTAAGCTCTGGAACTCACTGCCAGAGGATGTGTTAACAGCGGCGAGCCTATCTGGGTTTAAAAAAGGTTTGAACAAGTTCCTAGAAGAAAAGTCCATAGTCTGTTATTGAGATGGACCTTGCCCTTGGATTGGTAGCATGGAATTCTTAAGGTTCTGGGTGTCTGTTCCAATAGTGAGCCCTTGGGCCATCGTTGGGACTGAACCCTGGAGGTAGGGGAACTTAGTAAACAGGACACGTGGAGGGGCATAATCGAACGCGAACGCCCGTCTCCATGGGCGTCTATGTCCAAAAACAGGTACGTGACAGACCGTATTTTCAAAAAAAATGGGCGTCCATCTTTTGTTTCGAAAATACAGTTTGGACGGACCAAATGCCGTGGATTTGGTCCTTTCTGAGCTGGGTGGGGGTTTTTTTTTTGCGATAATGGAAAATAAAAACATCCAGCTCAGAAACGTCCTAATCCAAGCCATTTGGTCGTGGGAGGGACAAATGTACAACACGGCCATAGCTCTTAGGGGTGAAGGGGGCAACTACATGTGGGTACAGTGGGTTTCAGAGGCCTCCCATTTACCACCACAAGTGTTACAGGTGGGGGGGGGATGGGCCTGGGTCTGCCTGCCTGAAGTGCACTGCAGTACCCACTAAAAGTACTCCAGGGACAGGGCTTGTTGCTGCTGTATAACCTTGGCACACCAGTTGACACCTGAAGACTAATCTCGCTGAAAACGTCCTTTATTTGAATAAGCACCTTTACTCACAGTTAACTGCAGATCAGAGGTTGTGCCCCTCTGGCAACGAGTCTCGCAGTAGGTCCGAGCTGGCAGAATGGTGTACAATGCCCTCTTTCAGCAACATTCAAGGTAAGAACTAAGTGCTATAACATGGCTAACACATGAGCAGGATCTAAAACTGGCTTACAAAAATGGCCACTACCTCATGGACTACCAGAAAAAAAACAGGGCACACTCTGACCCAGTAAGCAGAGGGAAAAGCACCATGGGAGTAGAGCCTACCAACTACCAACATCGTGAGAATTTAACACAAGCTAGTGGAATCACGGAGCCCAATACCCTACACCTACCACAATGCATTGCTGATGTGACTCTGCAGTGCCCTTAACAGAAAAGGTGTCACACTCACCCTAGACCCACATCAGAACCAGGGAAAGGCTGTCGGAGGATACAACACATTCTGCTATCATGGAGGTGGGTACGGAATTTGAGGCTGGCATACAGGCTGGCAAAAAAGTTTGTAAAGTGGGGGGTTTTTTGGTGGGAGGGGGTTAGTAACCACTGGGGGAGTCAGGGCAGGTGATCCCCGATTCCCTCCATTGGTCATCTGGTCAGTTGGGGCATTTTTTTGGGACTTGTTCGTGAAAAAAAGGGTCCAAAAAAAGTGACCCAAAATCGCGGTAAAAACGCCTTTTTTTCGATTATCAGCTAAAGACGCCCATCTCTCCTCGGCCGATAACCACACCCCAGTTCCGCCTTCACCACACCTCCGACATGCCCCCGTCAACTTTATTCATTCCTGCGACGGAGTGCAGTTGAAGACGCCCAAAATCGACTTTCGATTATACAGATTTGGGCGCCCGTGAGAGAAAGACGTACATCTCCCGATTTAGGTCGGAATATGGGAGTTTTTCTCTTTCGATTATAAGGTGGCTAGTGTGTTCATGAACAATCCCTCAGAATGTGCACATTTGAGGCTGCATGATACCCTTATAGGGTAGAGTCCAGAAATCTGGAATGTGTCTCCACATATGCTGGCTGATCAGCACAACCCAAAAGAATTGGACCACTCTAATAGGACTAAAGGAAGAAAATTAACAGGTAAGAATTATTTCTACTTATTTTATTTATATGTTTATTAGGATTTATTTGCTGCCTTTTTGAAGAAATTTACCCAAGGTGGTATAAAGCTTGGACATAATCCATATACAATTAAAGTGATAAAAAATTGACAACCATACACATTATAACATGGTATACTACTTCCAATGTCAACACAACATGCATTTAAAAATCTTAATAACATGGGGGGGGGGGGTAAGTTGAGGTGGAACATATAGACAAATAAGACAGAGTAACAAAAGTTGATAAATGTGACTAACTTACATAAGTACATAAGTTTTGCCATACTGGGACAGACCAAAGGTCCATCAAGCCCAGCATCCTGTTTCCAATAGTGGCCAATCCAGGTCACAAATACCTGGCAAGATCTCCAAAAAGTACAAAATATTTTATGCTGCTTATCCCAGAAATAAGCAGTGGATTTTCCCCATTTTAATAATGGTCTATAGACTTTTCCTTCCATGGAGTCATAAAAGATGGATGTATCATGTATCATAAGCAAGTTCTGCTGTATTGTCCAAGTGATATTACTCCTCGTGTGTAACTGTATAGTTAGTCGCTTCTTCCATCAAAGGCTTGGGAGAAGAGCCAGGCTTTTACCTGGTTACTAAATGAGAGAATCTTGCTTAGCTTTTTTGGATTGCATTCCAGAGTGTGAGCACTACTCTGGAGAAGGCTTGTCAGCAGGTGACACATGTAATTTCTTTTGGAGGGGGTCTAATTAGGGATACTGTTTGGGAGGACCTTAGCAGCTTGAATGGTGCAGAAAGGAAGAGCCTGTTCTTCAAGTACTCTGGCCCATTTCCTTAAGGACCTTGAAGATAAGATATAGAGTTTTAAATTTAGACCTGTATTGCACTGGCAGCCAGTGGGGTTTTTACAGAAATGGTGTGATGTGATCACGCCATGTACATCCTTCTATCAGTTGTGCTGCAGCATTCTAAATCAGCTGAAGCTGGTGCAAGTCCTTTGAATTCATACCAATGTAGAGTGCATTACAATAATCCAGCCTTGATGTTGTTATGGCATGAACCACTATGGCAAGACTTAGAAATATAGAAAATGATAGCAGATATAGACCATATAGCCAGGAGGAAGTGATGTCACCGTTGAACGATGGCTGCTAAATGTGGAGCTCTGCGGGAGTCAAGATAAAGAACAGGAGAAAACCCGGGAAAACAGGTGGACACTCTCCTCGATTAACACAAATCGCCTCAAAAAAGAATGGTAGCTCGAAAAAAGCTGGCAAAATATAAATTTGCAGCGGCCGCAGAGGAAAAAGTGAAAAGCATGAGCACGAATAAGCCAGCAAGAGGGGCCAAGATGCCACCGGAAGACTCTGAGTCAGAAAATGACCTCGAGGAGCTAAGCACAGGGAAAGAGGAGGTTGGAAAAAGCGATATTGCACACTGGTTTAAAGAGTTAAAAGCTGAAATGATAGCAACAAGGAAAAGCATACAAGCTTTGGTTGCAGAGTTGCGAGAAGAGGTGAAAGATATCAGGACCAGAGTGGCGGAAACGGAAGAGCGAGTGGAAAGCATGGAAGAAGAAATGCGTGGAATGTCCAAAAGTTGTGAAAATGAAAGGCGGCTGAGAATAGAACTAGAGCAACAGATGGAAGATCTTGAAAACAGACTGAGGCACTGCAACTTACACTTCAAGGGAATCCCCAAAGAGGAACAATACAAAGATGCAAAAATTACAGTGCAAGAGTTAAGCACCTTTATCCTGCAGCATGGACAAGCGGCACAAGAGCAGCTTGACTGGACAAAGATACAGATTGACAGAGCGCACTGAAGCGTGGGACCACAAAGAGGTGAAACTCCCAGAGATATCATGGTATGCTTCCACGAATACCAGATGAAGGAATCCATATGACGTAAAGCCCGAGCAATGGGCGAGATCATTTGGAAAAACGGTAAGGTGCAGGTGTTTCAAGATTTGGGGAAACGGACCCTTCAAAAACGGAGAGAATTTAAGGAAATAACATCATACTTGCAAAGACAGGGACTGAGATACAGATGGCTATTTCCCACAGGATTGCAAGTTACCTTAGGCAACAAATCACAAAGACTGCAGCAGCCGGACGGCGCTTGGAAAACTTTACCTGCACTGGGTTGCACAGATTTACCTGCAGTACCAGCAGTATCACCAACAAAAATTTCTAATGGCACCATGAAGAAGTACAGTGGCTGGACTAAACCGTGGGGAGAACGAAGGAATAATACCCTTGTAGTGGAGCGAGCTGTTCAGGAGGGAGAAGAGAAAACATGACGAGAGACTATTACAGTTTGCCTAAAATTTAAGAAATGCTTTGTATTGCAGGGGATTGTGAATATCTCAGCAAGGGAATGATTGAGAGGGAGAGTGTATGGTGAATGAAAGGGAAAGGGGAACAAACCCGGGAAACATAGGGGGGAATGAGGTTTCCAGAGGCACATCACTTCCTTAGGAAATTAACTGGTAGAAGAGACAAGAAGCCAGTTTTGGGGACATAAAGGAGGGGGGAGGGGGTACCCGAACAGGGTTGAAAGTGGGGACAAGGAATGTAAATGGCTTAAATAACCCTGGAAAGTGAAGTATTATTTTTAGAGAACTTTGTAAAATGCACTGGGATGTAGTAATGCTACAAGAGACACATATACAGAAGAAAGATGTTAAGTTGCTTCAATACAAAAAGTTAGGAGCCAGCTTCATAATGTCAGATCCGAAGGGGGGGGAGGGAAGGGAGGTATGGCAATTTATATAAAAGAGTGGGTACGATTCAAACAGGAGGAAATTTATATGGAGAGCCAGGGGAGATGTATAGCAGTGAAGGGAAAGATACAAAATAGACCAATTACATTTGTGAATATCTATGCGCCTAACGAGGGGCAAGGGGCATTTTTTGAGGCACTGCGGAAAGAACTAACTCAGTTTGTCACAGGGAAGATAATTATGGGGGGGGACTTTAATTTGACAACGACAGACTTGGATCATTCGAAGGGGATACCAGGGGGAGCACGGGCGGGAAGGGTAAAACTATTAAGATTGTTTAAAGACTTTGGAGGATGCAACATCCAGGGCAAAAAATGTTTTCCTTCTTCTCACATGCACAACAAGTTTACATGAGATTAGATGCCATGTGGTGCTCCAGACACTTATGGGGGGAGATCATAGACTCCAAAATAGGAAATATACATGCATCTGATCACGCCCCAGCATGGATAAGGTTAAGGGGCCTGGTGGGGGAAAGGAATCTCTGTTAGATGAAAAGCAAGAGTGTGATAATCTTCGAGCAGCAATAAAAGAATGTGTCAGATGGGGTGGTTTGGGATGCGCTCAAGGCTGTGCTAAGAGGCCACCTGATACAAAGAGGAGCGCAAAAAAAGAAGGAGGCACAACAAAAGGAATTAGGTATAAGACAGAGATTAACACAATTAGAGGCCCAACACCAAGGAGGCATGAGTCTGTCAACAGCACAGGAGCTCCAGGCCTGTAGGGCAGAGCTACAACAAATTCAGATTAAACAGATGGAATTCCATATAAAATTGTTGCAACAACAGTTCGTTGAGTATAACAATAAAGCTAGTAGAATGCTGGCCTGAAGCTTACGCCAGCGACAATTAAATAGCACTATTTCAAAAATAAAATGGGCAGGTGACCAGATAGTCCATCAAGATGCGGAGATTAGAGATCAATTTGTCCGGTACTACATAGCGTTATATTCAAAAGAGACCACTGTGCCCAGATCAGGGATACAGAGCTACCTCAAAAACCTGGGCTTTAAACAATTGACAGAGGAACAAAGGACGGGATTGGAAAAACCTCTCTCATCAGATGAAATATTAGGAGTAATCAAAGGTTTGAAAGGGGGTAAAGCACTGGGAATGGATGGCTATATGGACAAATTTTATAAATTGTTGGGAAAAGAGCTGGGACCCCTTCTACAAAGAGTAGGCAATGAGTGTTTTAAAACCGGGCAGTTACCATCAAGTATGCATATGGCGGGCATTTCAGTCATCCTGAAGCCGGAGCGAGATTCAACAATATGTGGCTCATATAGACCCATATCCTTAATCAATGTGGATGTCAAAATATTGGCAAAAGTCATGGCAGAGAGAATGAATAAGATCTTACCCCATATAATACATGTAGACCAATCGGGATTCATATCTCAAAGGCAAGTGGCGGATAACATCAGAAGATCACTCAATATAGCATGGGGAGCCCAACAGCAAGGAGAGGCATTTGCACTACTAACAACTGATGCAGAGAAGGCATTCGACAGGGTGGAATGGGATTACCTATGGGAAGTTTTGAGTAAAATGGGTTTTGGCTTAGGAATTATAGGCTGGTTGAAGGGACTATACATGGCTTCGGTGGCAAGGATAAAAGTAAACGGAGGATACTCGGAGCAGTTCTGCATTCAAAGGGGTACTAGGCAAGGGTGCCCACTTTCCCCATTGCTATTTGCTATAGCAATTGAACCATTAGCACAAACAATTAGGGAAGCACCAAACATTAAGGGGTTTCAAGCAGGGGGAAGGGAACACAAGATTGCATTGTTCGCTGACGATAGCCTCTTCTTTGTTAGGGACACAAAGGGGACATTGCCCAACTTGTGTAAAGAGCTCCAGGTTTTTGGAACAATATCTGGCTTTAAAGTAAATTATGACAAATCTGAGATAATGGGGATGACTGACCAGGAAATAGATAGCATACTACACCCCTTCTCCTTTAAAAAGGTGAGTAGTAGTTTTAAATACTTGGGCATACAGCTCCCCAGAGACCTTACACAATTATATGTGCTGAATTATGTACCCTTGATGAGAGAGTTACGTATAGATATGAGCAGATGGAAGAAGGGGTGGCTGTCATGGTGGGGGAGGATAGCAATGACCAAAATGAATATTGTACTCAGAATACTATTCCTCTTTCAGACACTACCGGTAGGAATCCCCAAGGGCGACTTAAACAGACTGCAATCAGACATATTAAAGTTCACCTGGGGAGGGAAGCAGGCAAGGATATCTAAAAAGATTTTGTGGGGAGGGATTGAACAGGGAGGGAGAGGAATGCCGAATATTGCATGGTATTACCAAGCAACTCAGTTAAAGCAGACAGCAGAATGGACTATGGTAATAAATCATTAGTGACGCAGCTGGAACAGGAGTTCACACCAGGACGGAATCTAGGGGTGAGCTTGTGGGCGTCCAGATTAAAGTGCAACTCTAAAAAACAAAAGATGGGCAACCCTTTTATAGCTCACTTAACAAGCGTATGGGATACACTGAAACACAAACTCAAGAGAGGAAGGATAGTGTCAACTTTAGCTCAGATAACTCAGGAACCTGAATTTCCAGCAGGGGAGGAAGGAGGAGTATTTAAGGAATGGAAGCGAAAAGGTCTGCAGAGGTTTCGGGATCTACTCGAAGATGGGAAAAAGAAGGAGTTTGGGGAACTCCAGAGGACATTTGAGTTACCAGATACAGATCAATTTGCCTACTTACAGATAAGAACTTTCATAAGAGGGCAAGGCTGGCTTAAGGAGGACCCCCTAGAAAGGGAAGAGGTGGAAAATCTGTGGGAAACACTTGACACAGGGGGCAGGGGCATCTCAAGGCTATACAAATATATTAGAGGGGGACCCACATCTAAACTAACGTTTATGAGGGCATGGGAAAAAGACTTACATAACGAAATAAGTTTGAAAAAATGGGAAATATTGTGTATAGAAGTGGAAAAAAGTATCAGTATGTGTGTTAATAAAAGAAAATACATATAAGGTTTTAACAATTAGTACTATACACCTCAGAAGGTGAAAAATATGTATCCTACTGCCTCTGATAGGTGTTGGAGATGTGGACTGGAACAAGGTAACTACTTCCACATATGGTGGGCTTGTAAATCTCTCAAGACATTCTGGGAGGAAATAACTAACAATTTAACATTAATCTTGGACACTAAATTTCCTATGGACCCGAAATGTTGCCTATTGGGTTGGGGAAACAAAAAAGGAAAAGGACAAAAGTGGCAGCGCAGAATTAAAAGTCTATGTTTGGCTGCAGCCAAAACAGTAATAGCTGCACACTAGAAACAAAATGTTGGACCATCGATACAAAGTTGGAAAATGAAACTTAAGATACTTGCAGAACTTGAAAAATTAACAGACCGAAAGGGTGGAAGATGCAACCCGAGTGTGAAGGAATGGACAGCTCTGGAACACATATTGCACACAGGGAATGAAGGGGAAATACAGGGGAAAGAAGCCATAACTGAAAGGAAGGGTGAGGAAAAAATGAAGAACACACATAGTTTGTACATGTTGTGATAAAGTCACATCCAGGATAGTTGGGTTAAGGCAGTTTCAGTCTGAAATACAAATCCCAGAAGGCATTGCAGGGAAGGAGCCAGGGGGTGAGATGAAGAACCCAGACTGGACTCCTAGCTGCAATAGGGGAAGACATGGGTGTAAGCTGGCAGGACATGTAGATTGGCTGCCACTAGGGGGGAAAGAGAGATAGGAAACCCTGTGTGCAGGAGCTCATCATTAGTCTAATGCTTAACTCAGCTGTTATGGGTGTGGGGGAAGCTAATGGAAGGAGAATGATTGGTTGTGAGAGCAGAAGCCAGGGATTGATTAGGCAGGTGGGAAGGAGTCCCAGAGGAGAGAAGCAGTTGCAGGCTGAAAACCCTTGGGTAAGAGAGGTCCCTAAAGTACTGAAGCAGGCTGAAATCCCTTGGGTGTGAGGAAGTCCCAAAAGTATTTGCAGGCTGAAAATCCTTGGGTAAGGGAGGTCCCTAAAGTATTGAATTTACCAGTGAAGCTGATGCAGGGTGAAATCCCTTGGGTATGAGGAGTCCCTAAAGTATTGAACTCTCCTGAAGGTAAAGAGAGTAGAAGGTAGAAACTGTTGCATTGTGATTTAACTGTGATGATGAATTGAAAGAACTGCTTCTGTTTGGAATTGAACTACTGTTTATTGTGCACTGGATAAAGAGCCCAGACTGGAGCTGACTGTGAGCCTATATTGAATCCTGATATGTGCTGATAGCTTACTGCTTAAAAGGGACTATTTGCCACACACTTTCAGGTGGCTTATATGTGCTTAGGATTGAAGGTGAATGCTGCTGTTGGAACTGTGTATCAGGTCTACTAGAAATCTGCATGGAATAAAGTCCTTAAGATTGAAGTTGCTGGTGGACATTTATTTCTTGACTGTACCAGGAGCCCGTGGCTGGAGGAGATTGTTCTATCCTTGGCTGCACTTAGAGGTACCTGGTTACAATGTGTAGCTTTATTGGTTATCGTATAAGGAAAGTTGTGTAACTTGATGATTATTATTGCATTATTTGTATGGTTATTGGAAAAATGAATATTTAAGTACAAAAAAAAATAAGACCATATGGCCTATCAAGTCTGCCTATCCATACCAACTATTATCCCTTCCTCTCCCTTAGAGATCCTATGTGTTTGTCCTTTGCTTTCATGAATTCAGATTCAGTCTTCATGATCTACCACCTCTACCAGGAGGCCGTTCCGTACATCCACCACCTTTCCCAAAAAGAAGTACTTCCTTAGATTACTCCTGAGTCTATCCCCTTTCATTTTCATCCTATGCCCCCTCCCCAATTCCAGAGCTTCCTGTAAGCCTTGACTTGTTTAGAAAAGTGGTATAATAAGTCTGATATTAATCCATAATTGAAAGAGGCTCGGGGGAGGAGTTTCAAAATGGCGACACGCTGTGACATGGTTAAGACTTCTCAGAAGAGCTGTGGGAAAACGTTTTTATACCTCAGCGAAAATGCCCCATACTAAGCGAAAAGGGATGGTCCAGTCTGGAGCCTCATCGGCCAGGACTTCTTCTCCTACATAGCAAACTATCGAGAAGTTTACTGTGAGAATGCCAGATCAGTTAACCGGGAGGCGCCCCTGCTGTCTCCTTGGCGGGAGAACTCTGAGACTTAGGGCTGGATATCACATTTTCGCCCACGGATCTCAATCCACCGCCTCCATCCGAAGGTCCCCTCTCTCAGGTGGGAACATCCGAATCGAAAGTCGATGAAGGACTCTCCCAAGAAAGAGGCTCTGTTGAGGGGGGAACCGACGGAGGTTTGAGGCCTTTGTGCCAGCAAACTCAACGTAGAGTTTCTCTACGGAAACCTGGAGACTGTGACACTAGAGAACATTTGGGAAGCTCTCCAACAACTAGATGCCAAGCTGACCAACTCGTCGGAAGAAATTGCCACACTTGTGAGTACTGTCGATATACTTACTAAATCATTCGATGTTATTAAAAATGACTCTAAAACCCAAATTTCAGAGCTTAAAACTGAGACGCAAAAATTACAAGAATCCTCAACTATGTTAGTAAAAGATAATGGTTTGATTCACAGAAATATTGAACAGATTGAGAACTATAATCGCAGACTCAACTTAAGATTTTTACATTTTCCTAAAGCGCTGGGGATTACTCCTTTGGATGCCTTTAAAAAATATCTTATAGTGGTTTTGAAATATTCCCCTGATTTAATACCTCCAATAAATTGTATATACTATATTCCTAAAAAGAAGAACACAGAATCGGATTTGGATTTGGAGCCACAATTACAAAAAGAGAATGGACAAAATTTAAATTTGACGGATATTCTAGAGACATCAATAACGGAGGATTCCGAAAGGCTGACTAATTGTTTCCTTTATTTTTGAGCAAGACCTAGAAGCGGTCAAACGCTTATTTTTCAGAAATTCACAATCATTGTTTTATGGGGCAAAGATCTGGATGTATTTAGATGTTACCAGACAAACACAGGATAGAAGAAGAGCTTTTCTAGCCATTAGAAAAGAGGCCCTAGCAATAGGAGCTTCTTTTTACCTTAATTATCCCTGCAAATGTGTAATAAAATACTTAGGGCTGAAATATATCTTCTTCAATCCAGAACAATTAAGAGTTTTTGTTAATTCAAGAAAGTTGGGAATAGCTTGATATCTGTGATTGAGTTTTTGAATTGTAAGTAGGTCTGTTATTGTTAAACGTGTTAAACTATATTTACTTTATTTTTTTTTGCCTTTCTTGACAAATGTTTTCTCCTGAACAAATTGTAAACTCCTCCTAAAGATTTTGTGGTCTAAAGAAGACATGAAAGTATTTTCTTGTATAATTTGATTTGCCTTTTTGAAAGATGCCTAGTCTGCTTGTCTTGTCAAGTATTTCACTTGTAAAATGTAAACTATAAATTTATAAATAAAGAATTAAAAAAAAAAGAAAGAGGCTCACATCTTCTGCATTTATGCATAAATGTCTCTATCATATCTTCTCTCTCGCGCCTTTCTTCCAAAGTATATATATTGAAATCTTTAAGTCTATCCTCATATGCTTTATGACGAAACCCACTGACCATTTTAGAAGCTAGCCTCTGGACTAACTCCATCTTGTTCAAATCTTTTAAAAGGAGTTGTCTCCAGAATTGTACACAGTACTCTAAATTGGGTCTCACCAGAGATTTATTCAGAGGTACTATATCGACTCCTTTTCCCTGCTGGCCATTCTTCTCCCTATGTACTCAAGCATCCTTCTGGCATTTGCTATCAACTTTTCTACTTGTTTGGTCACCTTAAGATCATCAGATATGATCACTCCCAAGTCTACATAAGTGCATAAGTGTTGCCATACTGGGACAGATCAAAGGTCAATCAAACCCAGCATCCTGTTTCCAACAGTGGCCAATCCAGGTTACAGGTACCTGGCAAGATCCCAAAACATTTTATGCTGCTTATCCTAGAAATAAGCAGTGGATTTTCCCCAAGTCCATCTTAATAATGGCTTATGGACTTTTCTTTTAGGAAGCCATCCAAATCTTTTTGAAACCCTGTCAAGCTAACTGCTGAATACAGAATGCTAAGAACAGAGATAATATACCACATAAGAGGATGCTTACAATTATAAAATGAATAAATAAAAATGCTGAATAAATGAAATCAAATTATTTAATAACACGATAAATGATATGGATTAAAAAGGGGAGGAGTATAAAATACATATATTGTAAAATCACAAGAGAAAGAAATGGGATCTGCATTTGGGCACATACCTTGAAACTGTATACAATGTCCACAAAATGCATAAAATTGCAGAGAGACACAAAAAGGGGTTAATGAACATAAAAGAACTGATGGGATAAAGTGCTTGAAGTGACTATATTGAAAAAAAAAACATGCATGACCTATTGCTTGCAGGTTCATAAATGCATTGCAATGAGATACAGTCCTTGCAGCAAAAATGAGAATAGAGGTAAAGTGATGCATGCAGGCAAAGGAAACGTGATGTGCTGCAGAAATGTGAGTGAGCTTGAATTAAACAGGTGGTAAAATCTTGATGCACTATGTGCTGTAATGGTCAAAATGCTGAGAGAAAGAACATCACTTATATGGGTAAACCGTGACAAAACATTTAAACTTATACCTATGCGTTATCCATATTTATCACATTTAAATTATTTCACATGGCTGTTTTTCAATGATTAATAACACATTGTGAGTGCAGAAGAGCTAAGGAAAAACAGAGACTGCTTTTACCACATTTTCTGGTAACAAATTCCAGAGTTTAATTACATGTTGAATGAAAAAATATTTTCTCCAATTTGTTTTAAATTTACTACTTTGTAGCTTCATTGTGTAACCTGTAGTCCTAGTATTTTTGGAAAGAGTAAATAAGCGATTCACGTCTACCCATTCCACACCACTCAATATTTTTAAAGACCTCTATCGTATCTCCATCAGCTGTCTTTTCTCGAAGCTGAAGGGCCCTAGCCGCTTTAGCCTTTCCTCATAGGGAAATTGTCCCATCCCCTTTATCATTTGTCGCTTTTCTCTGTACCTTTTCTAATTCTACTATATCTTTTTTTAGATGTGGCGACCAGAATTGAACACACTATTTGAGGTGCGGTCGCACCATGGAGCGATACAAAGGCATTATAACATCCTCATTTTTTGCCATTCCTTTCTTAATAATACCTAACATTTTATTTGCTTTCTTAGCCGCAGCAGCACACTGAGCAGAAGGTTTCAACGTATCATCAACGACGACACCTAGATCCCTTTCTTGGTCCGTGACTCCTAACGTGGAACCTTGCATGACATAGCTATGATTCGGGTTCCTCTTTCCCACATGCATCACTTTGCACTTGTTCACATTAAATGTAATCTGCCATTTAGACGCCCAGTCTCCCAGTCTCGTAAGGTCCGCTTGTAATTTTTCACAATCCTCCTGCGATTTAACGACTTTGAATAACTTTGTGCCATCAGCAAATTTAATTAACTCACTAGTTACTCCCATCTCTAGGTCATTTATAAATATGTTAAAAAGCAGCAGTCCCAGCACAGAGCCCTGGGGAACCCCACTAACTACCCTTCTCCATTGAGAATACTGAGCATTTAACCCTACTGTCACGGTCTCAGGCTCTCGGACACTGGAATAACATGAGCCCTTGGGCTACTGTTGAGGAGAGGCAGCAGCAGGCAAAATCCCCCATCCAGAAATGGGCAAACAAGCAAGGCAGGAGAAGCTGTAGACAGGCAAAGCTGGAACAACCGAACTGGAACCACAGGACAAGAACTAAAGCAGTAAGCAAGCTGGGAATAAGCAGGACAGAGCAACTGGTCTTCACCTGCACTTGACCACCGTTCCCCAGGGGTTGAGTCCCCAGGTGCAGGTGGCTGGCAGGACTTACGGGACTGAGCTACAGACAGACTGGACCAACAGGATTCTCACACCGGACACAGAATTCTAAACAAGCTTGACTAAAACAGGGTTCAAGACTTCAGGGTTCAGGAGACTCAGACAGGGTATAGGATACAGAAACAAGCAAGGCAGAAGTGCTCCTATCAGCACCAAAAGGGTAAAGCAGGGAAGCTAAAAGGGTAAAGCAGGGAAGCATACAAGCTTAACTGCATACAGACCAAACAAGAACAAGGCAAGACATACAGGCAATAAACAAAGCAAGGCAGAAGTGCTCCTATCAGCACCAAAAGGGTAAAGCAAGACAGAAGTGCTTCTAACAGCACACCAAGGCAGAAGTGCTCCTATCAGCACCAAAAGGGTAAAGCAAGGCAGAGAGCTTCTAACAGCACACCAACTAACCTTGACCTTTGGCGTTGCAAAGGCAAAGCCCACAGGCACTTAAAAAGACCATCACCAGCTGAGGCTCAGCTGCAGGAATCTCAAGGCAAGTAAGGGTACTGCTTAGGTACAAACAAGCCAAGCAAGTCTGGCAGACCGGAAAATCCGGACCGGACTAGCCTCTAGAACATGTTTGGGAAACAGCAACAGATAGTCTAAAGCAGTCACCGGTACTGGCCACCAGAGGGCGAGGTGAGCACAGACCAAGAAAACAGTCATAATCGTGACACCTACTCTCTGTTTTCTACCTTTTAACCCGTTTTTAATCCACAATAGGACACTACCTCCTATCCCATGACTTTCCAATTTCCTCTGGAGTCTTTCATGAGGTACCTTGTCAAACGCTTTCTGAAAATCCAGATACACAATATCAACCAGCTCCCCTTTATCCACGTTTGTTCACCCCTTCAAAGAAATGTAGTAGATTGGTGAGGCAAGATTTCCCTTCACTAAATCCATGTTGACTTTGTCTCATTAATCCATGCTTTTGAATATGCTCTGTAATTTTGTTCTTAATAATAGTCTCTACCATTTTGCCCGGCACCGACGTCAGATTCACCAGTCTATAATTTCCCGGATCTCCTCTGGAACCTTTTTTAAAAAGTCGGCGTTACATTGGCCACCCTCCAATCTTCCGGTACCATGCTCGATTTTAAGGATAAATTACATATTTCTAACAATAGCTCCGCAAGCTCATTTTTCAGTTCTATCGGTACTCTGGGATGAATACCATCCGATCCAGGAGATTTGCTACTCTTCAGGTTGTAGAACTGCCCCATTACATCCTCCAGGTTTACAGAGAATTCATTAAGTTCATCAGCTTCAAATACCATTTCCGGCACCGGTATCCCATCCAAATCTTCCTCGGTGAAGACTGAAGCAAAGAATTCATTTAATCTCTCCGCTACGGCTTTGTCTTCCCTGATCACCCCTTTTACTCATCGGTCATCTAGCAGTCCAACCGATTCTTTTGCCGGCTTCCTGCTTTTAATATACCTAAAAAAAATTTTACTATGTGTTTTTGCCTCCAACGCAATCTTTTTTTCGAAGTCCCTCTTAGATTTCCTTATCAGCGCTTTGCATTTGACTTGACATTCCTTATGCCATTTCTTATTATTTTCAGTCGGTTCCTTCTTCCATTTTCTGAAGGATTTTCTTTTAGCTCTAATAGCTTCCTTCACCTCACTTTTTAACCAAGCCGGCTGTCGTTTGATCTTCCGTCCTCCTTTTTTAATACGCGGAATATATTTGGCCTGGGCTTCCAGGATGGTGTTTTTCAACAGCATCCACGCCTGATGTAAATTTTGACCCTCGCAGTCGCTCCTCTAAGTTTTCTTTTCACCGTTCTTCTCATTTTATCATAGTCTCCTTTTTTAAAGTTAAACGCTATCGTATTTGATTTCCTATGTATACTTACTTCAAAGCTAATATCAAATCCGATGATATTATGATCACTGTTATCAAGTGGCCCCAGCACCATTACCTCAGGCACCAGATAATGCGCTCCAATAAGGGCTAGGTCTAGAATTTTTCCTTCTCTCATCGGTTCCTGTACCAGCTGTTCCATAAAGCTGTCCTTGATTTTATCGAGGTAGGAATGGAATTGTGAGACTGAAAGATAATGAGAATGGCTATGTGGAGGGTGATGAAGATAAAGCGAAAATGCTAAACAATTATTTCTCTTCAGTGTTCACGGAGGAAAATCCTGCAGAAGGACTGCAGTCGGCTGCCGAGGGAACGTCTGGGAATGGAGTGGATACTGCGCCGTTTACGGAAGAAAGAGTTTATAAACAGCTTGAGAATCTGAAGGTGGACAAAGCTATGGGGCCGGATGGGATACATCCCAGGATACTGAGGGAGCTCAGGAAGGTCCTAGCGGGACCTCTTTAATATTTATTTAATAGATCTTTAAAGAAAGGAGAGGTTCCGTGGGATTGGAGACGGGCAGATGTGGTCCCTCTTCACAAAAGTTGAGACAGGGAAGAAGTGGGAAACTACAGACCGGTAAGTGTCACGTCGGTGGTAGGAAAAATAATGGAGTAACTGCTGAAAGAAAGGATAGTTAACTTTCTAGAAGCCAATGGGTTACACGACCCGAGGCAGCATGGCTTTATCAAAGGAAAATCCTGCCAAACGAATCTTATTGACTTCTTTGGGTGACCAAAGAACTGGATGAAGGACGTGCGCTAGATATAATCTACTTGGACTTCAGCAAAGCATTTGATACGGTCCCCCACAGAAGACTCGTGAATAAGCTGAAAGGGTTGAACTGGATAAGAAACTGGTTGACCAACAGGTGGCAGAGGGTGGTGGTAAATGGAATCCTCTCAGAGGAAAGGAAGGTGAGTAGTGGAGTTCCTCAGGGGTCGGTGCTGGGGCCTATTCTGTTTAATATATTTGTGGGAGATATTGCTGAAGGGTTGGAAGGAAAGGTGTGCGTTTTTGTGGATGACACAAAAATAGCCAATAGAGTGGATACCCTGGAGGGAGTAGAAACGATGAGAAGGGATCTCCGAACGTTAGAAGAATGGTCAAGGGTCTGGCAGTTAAAATTTAATCAATATTATCCACACAAAAAAAACCCCAATAAAACAAAAGTCCTGTGTAAAAATCTGCAAAAATGTTTTCTTCTCTATGCTTGTTGTGCTCAGTATCTGGGTAGCCTTTACTGTTCCGGCTGACCATCCCACTTTAAGATGTTACCCAAGTTAACATCATAGCACTCCCTACCTCCTACCAGTGGTTTCTGAATATCACTGATATCGTTATGTATGCATTCATAGTCTTTATATATTGATAACTTTCATAATATAGCATCAGTAACCACGGTGTGTGGTAGTGTACTTATCTCGATCTTGAGGGGTTAATTCAGCTCGTTCCAGAGTAGGCCCCAGATTCTGTGAAAAAGTACAGTAAAATAAACTCAAATTCGAAGGTTGTTCCCTGTCCTTATTGTTCTCCCATCATGTTGGTGGTTCCTGACATGCATGCATGTTTCGCAATGAGCATCATCAGGGGAATGATGAACTAAAAATAAAATAATAATAAAAAATCCCAATAGCATTAAACACGGGTGGCATCAAGCTGCTAGAGCCCCCTTCATTATAGTCTTATCAGCATTTAAACAATCTTAAAGCTGAAATTTAATGTAAACCACTCGCGGCTAACCTGAGATGAGAACAGCTTCGTCTCCATTCCACCAATGCCGGTACATGCAGGACGTCAGAAACAGAAGGAATAGGAAGCCTTTTGCGAGGAGGACCTCGGCTGGCAGGGGGTTGGGGTCCCCCGCCAGCAAAGGTAGGCGGGTTGGCGGCGGGAGGGGGGGGGTCAAGCGGGTCATTGGCAGGGAGGCCCAGGGCCCAATCTACGGGGGCCCAGGACCCCCAGAGCTACGCCACTGGTGTAGAGTGATGCACTTGGGGTGCAGAAACCCAAAAGAGAGATACCGGATAGGAGGAGAGAGATTAGTAAGCTCGACTCAGGAGAGAGACCTTGGGGTGTTGGTGTCGGAGGATCTGAAGGTGAAGAAACAATGTGACAAGGCGACGGCCGTGGCCAGAAGGATGCCAGGCTGTGTAGAGTGGGAAAGCTTGGGGTACAAATGTAACAAAAAAAATAGAGAGGGGCATAACCAGCAGTAGAAAGGAGGTGTTGATGCCCCTCTACAAGTCGTTGGTGAGGCCCCACTTGGAGTATTGTGTTCAGTTTTGGAGGCCGTTTCTTGCTAAAGATGTAAAAAGACTGGAAGCGGTGCAAACAAAAGCTACAAAAATGGTATGGGATTTGCGTTGCAAACCGTATGAGGACAGACTTGCTGACCTGAACATGTATACCTTAGAGGAAAGGAGAAACAGGGATGACATGATACAGATGTTCAAATATTTGGAAGGTATTAATCCGCAAATGAACCTTTTTCGGAGACGGGAAGGCGGTAGAACTAGAGGACATGAATTGAGGTTGAAGGGGGGCAGACTGAGGACTAATGTCAGGAAGTATTTTTTCAAGGAGAGGGTAGTGAATATGTGAAATCCCTCCCGCGGGAGGTGGTGGAGCTGAAAACAGTAATGGAATTCAAACGTGTGGGACAAACACAAAGGAATCATGTTTAGAAGGAATGGTTCCGCGGAAGCGGAGATTGGGTGGCGATGCCAGTAATTGGGAAACAAAATGGGAGCTGGGCAGACTTCTACAGTCTATGCCCTGATTGTGACTGAATAGATAGGGATGGACTCGAGTGTAAATTTTAAGGGGCTTCGACGTTAGCTCCAGAACTTAATAAAAGAACAGTGCTGGGTAGACTTCTACGGTCTGTGCCCTGAGAAAGGCAAGGACAAATCAAACTTGGGTATACATATAAAGTATCACATGCCATGTAAATGAGTTTAACTTGTTGGGCAGACTGGATGGACCGTACAGGTCTTTATCTGCCGTCATTTCATCATTTTACTATGATTCCTTTGTGTTTATCTCATGCATGTTTGAATTCCATTACTGTTTTCATCTCCATCACCTCCCTCGGGTGGGCATTCCACGTATCTATTGACTACTGCAACCTACTCCTCACCGGCCTCCCACTTAGCCACCTATCCCCCCTTCAGTCCATCCAGAACTCTGCCGCACGTCTTATCTTCCGCCTTGACCGATATACTCATATCACCCCTCTCCTCAAGTCACTTCACTGGCTTCCGATCAGATACCGCATACAATTCAAGCTTCTCCTACTAACCTACAAATGCACTCGATCTGCAGCCCCTCCTTACCTCTCTACCCTCATCTCCCCTTACGTCCCTGCCCGTAACCTCCACTCTCAAGACAAATCCCTCCTTTCAGTACCCTTCTCCACCACTGCCAACTCTAGGCTCTGCCCTTTCTGCCTTGCCTCACCCCATGCCTGGAACAAACTCCCTGAGCCCATACGCCAGGCCCCCTCCCTACCCATCTTCAAATCATTGCTCAAAGCCCACCTCTTCAATGTTGCTTTCGGCACCTAATCACAACACTTCTACTCAGGAAATCTAGACTACCCCAACTTGACATTTCGTCCTTTAGATTGTAAGCTCTTCTGAGCAGGGACCGTCCTTAGTTATTAATTTGTACAGCGCTGCGTAACCCTAGTAGCACTCTAGAAATGTTAAGTAGTAGTAGAAGTAGTAGTATCTACCACCCTCTCCTTGAAAAAATACTTCCTGACATTACTCCTGAGTCTGCCCCCCTCCAACCTCAATTCATGTCCTCTAGTTCTACCTCCTTCCCGTTTCTGGAAAAGGTTTGTTTGTGGATTAATACCTTTCAAATATTTGAACGTCTGTATCGTGTCACCCCTGTTTCTCCTTTCCTCCAAGGTATACATGTTCAAAGGTCGGCAAGTCTGTCCTCATACGGTTTGCAACACAAATCCCAAACCATTTTTGTAGCTTTTGTTTGCACTGCTTCCAGTCTTTTTACATCTTTAGCAAGATACGGCCTCCAAAACTGAACACAATACTCCAAGAGAGGCCCCACTTGGAGTATTGTGTATCCACTTGGAGTATTACATTTTTAGTACGTGCTAAAGCTCACTATTGTACCTTAGTAAACAGGGCCCTAGGAGTGTTGCACAGGTCTCTATTCCCCATTTACTAGGCTGCGTGGCAATGCCGACACAGCTCATTCAAAGTGAACGGGCTGTGTTGGCATTAGCGCGCAGCTTAATAAACTGGGGGATATAAGCTCTTGAGAAGTCTCCAATATTTCAGTTATATTTAAGCTATCAGGGGACACTGTCACAAGGCCAACATTTAAATCTGCTCCAGATGGTTCCTCAGCTTGCCAAGTTGTGGGGACTCCTGCGGCTCAAAAAACAAGTCTGCTGCTTCCCACATCCGTGGCAGAACCATGGCTTACTTCCCAGGACCCTCCCAGAGTTTAAAAAAAACCTTGGGTTACAGAAGGGTTAGAGTAGTAACACCAGGCTTCCAAGAAAAGATTACAACAATTAAGATAAACCCACCAGAAAACAGGATATTCTCACTGAAATTTGGCCATGTATTACTGTATTCTATAGAACAGTGTAGGAAAAAATGAGCACAAAACACAGAGTTATTTTACTGCTGTTTCTACCAGCTACAATAATTTTTTATGCTGTATTAGTGATTTTAAATTTTATCTCATGATAGATATGTACATATGGGGAGCTTTCAAATAAATAAAAAAGCTGTCAAGGGAAAAAAAATCACATATAGGCAGTCATAAGCACTTGCTATTGTTTTTATGTAGAAATATGTTTATTGTCATCATGAGCAAAAATAAAGGCATATAGCGCAGCACTGAAATCCTCAATACAGCACTGCAAATAAAGCAAACTCTTGAGCAATGACAAAAACATTTTGAATATAACCTCCCCCCTTCACAGACCCCTCAAAAACTCCAACCCCCTTCCAATTCCCTCCTAACAGAAAGAATACAAAACCAAGGAGATTTACTAAAACAATATAAATCTCACAAGCTTGCTATTGTTTTCAATAGTGTCTGCGAATGTTTGGGGTCACTCAATATGGCGGCAGCCCACAGAATGGACCAGATAAGCTCATGTCATCCATCTCCTGTCATATTAAACCTCCTTGGACGGTGCCTTGAGTACGTATATCAAATACTGACCTGCTCCTCAGTAAATAAAAAGTCAATAAGAAACAAATCTGTCAAAGTACAACAAGATGGTACAATGATGAGACAAGAGTCTTGTCACAAGAGAAAAGATTTCAGTCCTTTAGGAGGACAGATCTTTCCCATTCACATCTTGTTTCCTTTGGACTGAAAAAGAAGCCAGGTGCTATCATCTTAAGAGGGCAATATTCAGAGCCATAACCAATGCATAAACATAAACAGATGATTTATCCACCTGTATGCCTGATACTCCACAGCCCTATCTGTTCAAGTAGGGCTACTGACCATGCGATCCTAAAGATAAATGGATGGTTTGTCATTTAATTTAGGGCTACTATTTGTGCAGACATCAAGTTCTCTGGCCATAATGTATCCATTAGCTAGCACAAAAGTTTTCTTTTTAAAAGCACTTAGGCAATTAACGTTGGTTTATAACTGCTGAAGTGCTTTTGAATATTGACCTGATAATTTGTGAAAATGCAATTTTCTTTACAGTGACAGTCATTTGCTGATAGCCTCAAACCACAGTTACCTCTGAAACCCACTATGCAGAGAAGGGCTTTTATAAAATGGTGCAATCACATACACACATAAAATACACGCATAAAATGTATGTGCCTGGAAAGTGTGCACCTACTTTTACACTATCTGTGCATAGGCATTTCTAAATATGTAGTTTGGGTATAGCAGGCGTTGCAATGTATGTGCACATATTTACACATCCTTCAAAGCAGTGTAAATTTGTATGTCAGCATTTGTGAATTCTTGGAGCCAGATCTAGGAGCCTAGCCAGCTTATTTTCGAAAGAGAAAGACGCCCATATTTCGACCCAAATTGGGAGATGGACGTCTTTCTCCCGTGGATGCCCAAATCGGTATAATTGAAAGCCGATTTTGGGCGCCTCCAACTGTAGTCTGTCGCGGGAATGAACAAAGTTGACAGGGGCGTGTCGGAGGGGTGGTGAGGGCGGGACTGGGGCGTGTTTATCGGTCGAGGAGAGATGGGCGCACTCGGCCGATAATGGAAAAAAGAAGGGTGGCAGAAGCGAGAATTTGGGCCGCTTTTTTTGGACCCCTTTTTTTCACGAACAAGTCCCCAAAAAGTGCCCCAACTGCCCAGATGACCACCGGAGGGAATCGGGGATGACATCCCCTGACTCCCCCAGTGGTCACTAACTCCCTCCCACACAAAAAAAAAGAACTTTAAAAACTTTTTTTGCCAGCCTGTATGCCAGCCTCAAATATCATCACAGCAGTATGCAGGTCCCTGGAGCAGTTGTTAGTGGGTGCAGTGGACTTCAGGTAGGTGGATCCAGGCCCATCCCCCCCCCCCCCCCCACTACCTGTTACACTTGTGCTGGTAAATGGGAGCCCTCCAAACCACCCCCAAAACCCACATCTAGGTGCCCCCCTTCAGCCATAAGTGCTATGGTAATGGTGTAGAGTTGTGGGCAGTGGGTGTTGGGGGGGGATTTGGGGGGCTCAGCACCCAAGGTAAGGGAGCTATGGACTTGGGAGGTTTTTTTTTTTTTTACTTTTCACAAGTGCCCCCTAGGGTGTTCGGTTGGTGTCCTGGCATGTGAGGGGGACCAGTGCACTATGAATCCTGGCCCCTCCTATGACCAAATGCCTTGGAGTTGTTCGTTTTTGAGCTGGGCACCTTCGGTTTCCATTATTTTTTCATTCAACATGTAATTAAACTCTGGAATTCGTTACCAGAAAATGTGGTAAAAGCAGTTAGCTTGGCAGCTGAGAGGGGATATGATTGAGGATGTTATAATGCTGTATTGCTCCATGGTGCGACTGCACCTTGAATATTGTGTTCAATTCTGGTCGCTGCATCTCAAAAAAGATATAGTGGAATTAGAAAAGGTGCAGAGAAGGGCAACGAAAATGATAAAGGGGATGTGACGGCTAAAGCAACTAGGGCTCTTCAGCTTGGAGAAAAGGCGGCTGAGGGGAGATATGATAGAGGTCTATAAAACAATGAGTGGAATTGAATGGGTAGATGTGAAGCGTCTGTTCACGCTTTCCAAAAATACTAGGACTAGGGGGCATGCGATGAAGCTACAATGTAGTAAATTTAAAACGAATCGGAGAAAATGTTTCTTCACTCAACGTGTAACTAAACTCTGGAATTCGTTGCCAGAGAATGTGGTAAAGGTGGTTAGCTTAGCGGAGTTTTAAAAAGGTTTGGACGGCTTCCTAAAGGAAAAATCCATAGACCATTATTAAATGGACTTGGAGAAAATCCACTATTTCTGGGATAAGCAGTATAAAATGTTTTGTACATTTTTGGGATCTTGCCGGGTATTTGTGACCTGGATTGGCCACTGTTGGAAACAGGATGCTGGGCTTGATGGACCTTTGGTCTTTCCCAGTATGGCAATAGTTATGTACTTTCTCCAAGATACCTGAAAAAGGTGTTGTCACCTCTTTACATCTTTAGCCATTTTTTTCTTCCGCTCACACTTTTGCTAGCCGTATTTCCCTCTTCGCTTCTTTGAGTTTAATCCAATAATCTTTTCCGTGATCCTCTCATTGTGTTCTTTTGTATTTCTTGAACAAAGCCTCTTTTGCTCTTTTTTTTCAGTTTCTTGTTTAAAGAACCTTATAGGCCTCCTGCTTCTCTTGTTTTTGTTTACTTTCCTCACAAAAAGATCAGTCACCATATTTAGAGCAGCCTTTAGCTTGGACCATTGTTTTTCCACATCTTCTGCGCCTTCCCACGCCAACAGCTCCTTCTTCAGGTATTCCCCCATTTTAGCAAAATCAGTATGTCTGAAATCAGTACTTTGAGTTTTGTGCATCCGCACTCCACCTTCGCCCTTATTTCAAACCATACGGTATGATGATCACCCACCCGGATATAGGAAGCACTGCCCCCATTCGTGAGCACTAGATCCAGCATCGACCCTTCCTTCTTGGGTTCCGTCACCATTTGTCTGAGCAAGGCACTTTGAAAGGCATCCACAATCTCCCTACTTCTTTCCGATTCCGCAGACAGGATGTTCCAATCCACATCAGACAAACTGAAATCTTCCAACAGTAGCACCTCCCCTTTCATACCAATCTTTTGAATATCTTCTATCAGATCCTTGTCTAACTTCTCCGTTTGCGCAGGAGGTCTGTAGACAACCCCCGTGTGGATACAGGTTCTGTCTTCTCTTTCCAGGACGATCCATAAAGCTTCTTCCTTTCCCCAGGTTCCCCATATTTCAGCCGCTCTGATATAGTCTCTCACATACAGAGCCACTCCTCCACCTCTTCGGCCCTCTCTGTCCTTCCTAAAAAGATTATAGCCCGGTACGGTCACATCCCATTCATGGGAATCGTTGAACCACTTCTCCGTAATAGCAACATATCCAAGTTTTCTTCAAACATCAGGGCTTGCAAGTCTTGAACCTTTTTACTTAGACTACGAGCATTTGTGCACATAGCTTTCCATGTGCTTAGTGAGTTTAGGTGGTTTACTATATTTACACAACCTTTCCCTCTGCCATCATGTTTATTCTAGGGGTGACTTTCCGAAATCCCTTGTTTCCTTTTGTCACCCCCACCCTCTAGTTTAAATGTCTAGAAACATATTGTCTGAATTTCTCCCCAAGGATCGTTTTTCCCATCACAGAAAGATGTAGCCCATCATTACAGTACAGCCTGTTATTTTTCCATGTATTACCTCATGCACCTATGTATCTAAAACTTGTGTAGAATCCTGTGTAGAAGGAATGGATCTACGGAATCTTAGCGGAGATTGGGTGGCGATACCGGTAATTGGAGAGTAAAACCAATGCTGGGCAGACTTCTATGGTCTGCGCCCTGATCGTGGCTCAATAGATATGGACTGGCTGGAGTGTAAATTTTAAGGGGCTTCAACATTAGCTTCAGAACTTTTAGTAAGAGTAGATTGGAATCAAGATGGCGACGTGAGCAGAAGTCGGGTCTGACAGCTCCTGAACTTCTCATTGACGTCTTGGCGAGCGGAAAGTTTCTCTGACCTAGTGATGGGGAAGAGAAAAGGAAAGACAGCGGTTCCTACCTCCGGGGTCCCGCAATCAACTTCCATCACACGCCAAACGACTTTGGATACTTTTGGGATCGTGGTCCCTGGAGAACAGTCACCCACTTCAATTGACTCGGCCCCGTTGAGGACCGAATGCAGCATTGAGGGAGTAATGCTCACTCCTCCCTCCTACACTGCACCTCCATGACCCGGAAGCGATTTGCTACACACGGGGTCACAGCGTCTGGAAGCCACGGAATCCCCCGGCTCTTCAGCGTTTGCTGAAGGAGGACCCACGAGTACCTCTACCCCGGGCAAAGGAACAACGATGCAGGACTCAGTTTGAGGGTCTGCTCTAAATGCCCTGGAGATTGGGACCGTGAGTACTGGAGTGTTAGAAAGACCAGCAGTGGTCACTATGAATGTGTTATGGGATGCTATTCAGGGAGTGAACAATACCTTACTTTTGCTGAATACTTCGTTCATAAATGAAATAATTGACTTAAAGAAATCTAATCATTCAATGTCTGAACAAATTAAAGAGCAGAATGTTAAATTAAAAAAAAAACTCAAGAACAAATTGTGGAATTACAAAATTTTACAGAGGCTTTAGTCAAGGAACGGGACATCCAGGATAGAAAACTTGAATACCTCGAAAACAATGGATGAAGGAACAACCTGAGATTTTTAAATTTCCTGAAGTCTCCTTTAATAAATGCGTTGGATATGTTGAAAAAATATTTCAAGGATGTATTGGGGATTCCAGAGGAGGCATATCCTCCTATAACTAGAACCCAATATATCACAGGGATATCTTCATTACCTAAAGATAAAACTCAAGTTGCTCCTTCTACTTAATTGAATTTGACAGATTTCTTGGAATCCTCCCTTGAATTTATTTTCAAACGCACTACATTGCTGTTAACATTCGCACTTGAACTTGACTGCAATAACATCTTACGGTCATATTTCAGGCATATAAATGACTTTTTCATGGGACATAAAATTCAAGTTTTCCCTGATTTGGTGCAAGCTACTCAAAGGAAAAGAAAGGAATTTTTGATGTACAAATCTAGGGTTCTAAAGTTAGGTGGTACCTTTATTTTGAAATTTCCCTGTAAGTGTTGTATTACCTTGAATCTGGTAAACTACCTTTTCTTTAGCCCCAAGAAATTGTTAGATTTCATTGGAGCAAAAGAAAAGAATGTTCAGTCCTTGGAACAGAACCCATAATTATGGTAATGCTGGTAAAATCGGCTGTTGGGGCTTGTATCTTCCATCCGCTCTTTATTGTTATAAATTTAGGTCTTTTCCTATGTTAGAATTTCTTAGTTCTTGAGTCACAATTTTTGTGGACAAATGTATGAAAAAGAACATTATTTTTGTGTTATATTCTGGGTAATGCATTACCCCATAGTATTTATTTCTGAATTTTGTCACATTTATGTTTTATAGATATAAATGTAAAATTTAATAAATAAAGAATTTAAAAAAAAAAAGAACTTTTAGTAAAGGAACAGTGCTGGGCAGACTTTTATGGTCTGTGCCCTGAGAAATGCAGGGACAAATCAAACTTGGGTATACATTTAAAGTAGCACATACCATATAAAATAAGTTTATCTTGTTAGGCAGACTGGCCAGCTCATTTTCAAAAGAGAAGGGCGCCCATCTTTCGACACAAATCGGGAGATGGGCGTCCTTCTCTCAGGGGTGCCCAAATCGGCATAATCGAAAGCCGATTTTGGGCGTCCCCAACTGCTTTCCATCGCCGGGACAGCCAAAGTTCCTGGGGGCGTGTCGGAAGGGTAGCGAAGGTGGGACAGGGGCGTGCTGGGGCATGCTGAAGAGATGGGCGCCCTCAGCCGATAATGGAAAAAAGAAGGGCGTCCCTGGTGAGAATTTAGTCCACTTTATTTGGTCCCTTTTTTTTCAGGTCCAAGTCCCAAAAAAGTGCCCAAACTGACCAGATGACCACCGGAGGGAATCGGGGATCACCTCCCCTGACTCCCCCAGTGGTCACTAACCCTCTCCCACCCTCAAAAAAACTTTAAAAACTTTTTTTGCCAGCCTCTATGCCAGCCTCAAATGTCATACTCAGGTCCATTGCAGCAGTATACAGGTCCCTGGAGCAGTTTTAGTATGTACAGTGAACTTCAGGCAGGTGGCCCCAGGCCCATCCCCCCCCCCCCCACCTGTTACACTCGTGGTGGAAAATGGGAGCCCTTCAAAACCCACCCGAAACCCACTGTACCTACATGTAGGTGCCCCCTTCACCCCTTAGAGGTGTGTAGTTGTGGGGAGTGGGTTTTGGGGGGGCTCAGCATACAAGGTAAAGGAGCTATGCACCTGGGACCAATTTGCGAAGTCCACTGTAGTGCCCCCTAGGGTGCCCGGTTGGTGCCCTAGCATGTGAGGGGGACCAGTGCACTACGAATCCTAGCCCCTCCCACGACCAAATGCCTTGGATTTGTTCATTTTTGAGATGGGCGCCATCGGTTTCCATTATCGGCGAAAACCAAGGGCGTCCATCTCTAAATCCAGTGATCTCAGCATTTAGGTTGACCATCTTTAATATTGACCTAAATGTTGAGATTTGGGCGCCCCCAACCGTATTATTGAAACGAAAGATGGGCGCCCATCTCGTTCGATAATACGGTTGGCCCCGCCCCTTTGCGGCGCCGTCCTCTGAGATGGGTGCCCCCGATCGAAAATGCCCCTCTGGATGGACTGTTCAGGTCTTTATCTACCATCATTTACTATGTTACTATGTTAGCACTCACTAACACTAGAGACATTAACACACGTAAAAAAAACACTAGCGCACCTCAGTGCAACTTAGTAAACAGGGATATTATTGTCTGTCTTTTGTGTTTGAATCAGATAAGAACTTAATCCTTTGACTATTTTTCTAGAATAGATTATTTTTGTTTAAAGGTCATAAGTTGTGGTGTTTTCCTGATGTGGGCAAAGAGACTCAGCAGAGACGGCTGTTGTGGCTCTCTGCCCTTGAATATTACAAAATAGTGATGATATTTTTTTAATGATTTCCTGTTAAATGTTTGATTAAATTTCAATGTGTGAGGTATAATATTCTATGACTTGATGCAGCTTAAAAATGTCTTACATAATAAGTGTCCTTTACAGCTAGTTAGTGAGCCTCCTGTTTAAGTGCTGGCTTAGAATTTGGGTGTTAGTAATAGTCAAATAGGTTTGGTCATTTCTTATATTTTCTTTTTCTGTTTATGGTATATAACTCTCTGTAATTTCTAGTGGATCTGTTTGATTTGTTTAGTTTTTCAATTTCCTTGTTTTAATCCTATTTTCTGTAAGCATTATACATTTATTTGCATGTGATTTTGCATGAAGGGATCTGGTAATATTCAATGTTTGCCACTAGATGGCTCTTGTGTACTGTTTAATTTCTTTAAGTTAATCATATAAAATCATAACATAGACAGTTTACCAGATAGTAGTCCTTCTTTTTCCCTTTACCTACCTTTACCCAAATCTCCCAAAATTCAAAGAAAGAAGACAGCTTCATTTACAATGTTCTAGGAATATATCCATTGCATTAGAATCATGACTTTAAATTTGGGACTTATTTTAATGCACCTGTTAGGGCCTTTAGTCAGGTGGCATCAGCTGACCAGAACTGGCTCCTAAGAGTTCTGGTACAGTTGTTGGCTAAAGTCTGTGGATAAGAACCCCAGAAGAATCCCAGACCAAAGTGGAGAATATGGGTTTTACCCCCAGCCTACTGGTCCTCAAGGCAGTAGCATAGCCAGATGGCAGATTTTTACTGGGCCTATGGGAAAAATGGATGGGCATGGACGTCCTCTCTGTCTTCCTGCTCCCTCAACCTGTAGTCCCTGGCATCCCACCCAAAAATATAAACCTGAACTGATGAGGATATCGAAGCTCTGCCAACCAAAGACCTCCTCTAAAGGCACCCAGTACCTCCTGCTGCCAAACTTGGCAGTTGGCAGTAGTGTTCCTGCACTTCCAAGGTCTGCACCCTGTACCTACTCAGGACAGGGCCAGTTAAGAGCTGGGAGGCCATTGGCTCATGGGATCCACCATTCCTCCACTGAATCCTACTTTCAAAAAACTTATCAGGCAATATTCAGCCTCTGGCAGTAAGCAATTTTTTAAGTTGACTGGCACTGGCTAAATTAGACCCAGATATTCAATACCAAAGCCTGGCATTGAATACTCTGGCATGACCAGACATGTGTGCTGGCACTTATGACTGTTTCAGCTGAATATTGGCCAGGATCCTCATAAGGGAATGTGCCTGGTCCCCTAACTTTCCCGCTGCCCTTGTTCCATTACCCAACATACCTCCGTTCCTATTTCCCTGATCCATCCCCCCCCCCTCCCCGGGGGCAGGGCAGGAATGGTCCCCTTTCTGCTCTGTCCCATCTGGCTCCAGGTTCAAAATCCTTACAAACACCCAAGCCAAAATAAAAAGGCAATTTAGCAAAACAAAAGGACATAATAATACAAAATTCTTGCAGCAATCAAAATGAGCAATCCTCAGCAAGGAAGTGAACTGCAAGCTCCAAAAAAGTATAAACTCCAGGATTCTATATAATGCACAGCAGGTAGCGCACGTTAAATTTGGCACAGCCCAATTTATGCACACACCTTAATTGAGTGACAAGCCAATTAGTCCTGACAATTGGTCAATAACCAATTATCACCATTAATTGGCAATAATTGGAATTTACTCACACATCATTTTAGATATATTCTAAAAGAGGCACTCAGAAATTCCAAATTGCGTAGCTGAAAAGGGGATGCGCCCATGAGGGGGAGTGTGGGCCTGTAGGGGGTGTTACTCAAATTTGCATGCATTGTTATAGAATTTGAGGTAACACACCTACATTTAGGCATGGGTATTTATACCAGGTTTTCAGTGGTGTAAATGGCCGTGTCTAAATGTAAGAATGTTCTCCCTGCCTATGTGCTATTCTATAAACTGCGCCTTACTGTAGAAATGGTTTATAGAATAGCGTTATGCTTGTTATTCCGACACACCTACATTTTAGCCATCATTTACTGAATCTGGCCCATTAATGTGTAATGATGGATGTCTTCTTCCCCTGTGCACCAAAATACAATGCTACTTTAAGAAGCCAAGAACTCTTATAAAACAATGCTGAAAGCGTCATTCACAGTCAAAGCAAAATAAAAAGACGTTTAGGTGCTTATTTTAGAAGCGCTATTCACATTTTAGACATGCATAAGTTGGCATTTAGACATTTGTATTGCATAAATGTCTAAATCCTGGTGTTTGTAAAGCTGGGATATATATATCTAAAATTCAAAAATGTATATTTGGCAAAGAAGTGCTGTTTGGGTGAGTTTTGGGTGGGACTGGATAGGCCTAAAAAATAACCCCCATGTTTACAAAGCTGCGCTAGTGGCTGGCGGTGTGGTAATGCAAACACAGTCCATTCACTTTGAATGGGCTGTGTTGGCAATGCTGCATGGCTTTGTAAATGGGGGGGGGGGGGGGGGGTAAATGTGTAATCCCCATTTCAGAAGGAGAATGCACATCTATGTCCAAAAACATAACACACAGAGGGGCATTTTCAAAAGAACATCCAAGTCAGAATTGGGATCACAGAGGGGCATTTTCGAAAGAACATCCGAGTCAGAATTGGGAAGTTCTACTCATAACATCTCAAAAAACATCCATCTCATAGCCATTTTCGAACAGGAAAAACAGGATTTCCTGTTTGAAAATTGTTGGAATGTATTGTATTTTACATGCATTGCCTGTCACCTATTATTTCTCTGTGATTACTCTGTGACCTCTGATGTGAATTACTTAGAGAGGTCACAGCTATGCAACTTCCTGTGGGGGTTAGACACAGCACATGGAGCTCATGTTCTCTCCTAACCTGAGAGGATCCATGGTGTGAGCATCCATTACCATCTAAGCACATGGAAAGAGCTGATAATCCAAATGTATAGTATTATATATATATAAGCCTGTCTGATTATAATCTAACTACAAACTGTGAGTAAACAGATGTTTTGTTACTTCAACTTTAAAGTGACTCAGCAGTGAATTATTCTGGGGTATATGAGAGAGAGATGAAGAAAAGAAATTAACATTTCTAAAGCTGAAGCTGTGTGTACTAAAATCTGCTAATTATTTACTACAAATAATCCAACAAAAGGGTTATGGGCCCAGGGCCAGGAATTGAAAAAGAAGAGAAATATTACCAGGCAGTAAAAAAAAAAAAAAAGCCACATTTTTCTCTTAAGTTTTAAAAGAAAGATTCAGTCTGTCTCTCTCTCCCCCCACACACCAAACAGCAGGCAAGGCTAAGAAAATGGCTGAGGGAGGAAATTCACCATTTTTCTATTCTCTCAAGGTGCCTAAATTAACTGAATTTAATTATCAGCAGTGGGAACTAAGATTCATATGTCTCCTTCAAGCAAAGAAACTAAATATATGCTTAGACCAAAACAGAACAGCTGAAAATATGGCTGAATGGGACAATGCAAACTATTATGTGAAGTGCATGTTTTTGGAAGCTCTCTCAGAGAAACAAGCCATATTAGTGGAGGGAAAAGATACACCAAAGGACATTTTATATAAACTGAGAACTATGTATGCAACTACATATGCAAAACAGCAACCAATTTGGTTAGCAGAGTTGAATGAAACCAAATTAAGGGATAAAAGTAAATGTAATGATCACATTATGCATCTTATGTCTTCATTTCAAAAGCTAGAACTTTCTGGAATTCCCATGTGTGATGCATTGAAAAGAGCATTTCTTTTTACCTCACTATCAAAGAAGTTTGATGTTTTTAGGTCTGTAAATGAAGCCATTGAAGGGCAATCTTTTGAACAGGCAGCATCAAAACTAAGGCAGGAATGCATAATAAATGATTCTGAGGAGATGTGTTCTCAAAGCAAGTCAGAGAGAAATGAAACAAATTTCTTGGCAAAGAATAGAGGAAGGCGGAGCTATGGGAAAACTCCACCCAAGGGCAAGCTGATTTGCTATTCATGTGGAAAGGAGGGACATGTATCTAAATGGTGTAAGGAAACACAAAACACTCCCTCTAGCTCACCTAAGCCAATGGAACTAAAGAATTTTCCAAGCAGAAAATGTATGAAAGACAATGATAAACATAAGGGCTTTCTAATGGCAGAAAAATCTTTGACTATGGTAAATAATAATTCAAATGAAAGTACTTGGATTTTGGATTCGGGGAGCACATGCCATTTAACCAATTCTAAGGATTTCTTTCAGGAAATGTGTCCAGAAGAAGGTATTCTTAATACTGCAAATGCAGGGACTGCTAAGATCCAAGCAAAAGGCATTGGATTCTTAAAATGCAAAGTGTCTAATGAAGTTAAAGAAATTCCTGTAAGTGATGTCTTGTATATTCCCCAAGCAGTTTGCAATATGCTTAGTGTATCTACATTAGATAAGAAGGGATTTGTGATTCATTTTGAAAACAGTAAGTGCACAATCTCTAAAAATGATGAAGTGTATGCTGAAGCTTTTATGCATAATGATGTTTATAAACTGAGCATTTCAGGTGAAGCCTCACATCTGGCGCAAGTAAGGAAGAATGATGGTAAATGTAGTCTGGAAATCTGGCACCGCCGCCTGGGACATCGTGATTTTAAGGTGATCCAGGATCTTCACAGTGGGCAACTAGCCACCGGCATTCAGATAAGTGCAGATGCTGGTAAAATGGAGAAATGCATAGACTGTGTTACTCAAAAAGGTGTGAGACCCTCATTTCCTGCATACACAGGAAATAGGAGTAATAAAGTGCTGGACTTAATACACAGTGACTTATGTGGACCGTTTAATATCCCATCATTGGGAAATAACAGATTTGTGCTAATATTCTTGGATGATTTCTCTAGATACTGTGTGGCCTATTTGCTGAAAGAAAAAAGTCAAGTCACAGACATGCTGAAGAAATACGTAGCCATGGTGAGCAATAAATTTGAAAGAAAACCAAAGGTTCTTCAGACCGACAATGGTGGTGAGTTCACTTCACAAAGCATGCGCACATTTCTAGAACAAGAAGGCATTCAGCATATCACAACAGTAGCTTATACACCAGAGCAAAATTCTGTTGCAGAGAGAAAATTTAGGTCACTTGTGGAAATGACCAGATGTATGCTGTCAGATAGCAATCTCCCTAAAAGACTATGGGGGGAAGCCATTCTCACAGCAGTGTACCTACAAAACAGAATGCCAACTAAAGGCGCTGAGCGCACACCACATGAGACATGGCATGGTAGGAAGCCAAACCTGTCACACATAAGAACATTTGGAAGTACAGCATATGCTCATGTACCCAAGCAAAGAAGGCATAAGCTGGATTCCACAACAGAAAGGGGCATTTTAGTTGGCTATGCTCCAGGACACAAAGGATATAGAATTTTGAATCTGAAAACTGGCATTGTTGGCATAAGACATGTTACATATTTTGATGAAAACAAAAGGGTTGATAAAGGCTGGATTATCCCAGATGAGCCTTATCATCCAGAATATGAAACTAGAAGCATAATAGACATGCCAGTGTATATAAATGCCATACCAAGGCAGATGTCTGAAAGCAACTCATCTGTATCTAACGAGGAACAGGCAGAGGAAGCAGACACAGAAAGGATCATCGCAGGAGACAGTACAGTTGGAGAAGGGGAATCAATTGGAGAAGGACTCTCAGATTTTGAGGATGCGGAAAGGTCAGACCAACCTGTTGTCAGACGCTCATCCAGGGAAAACAAAGGTGTTCCACCCCCAAGACTGTCTTACCTAACAAAGTCAGCAGAAGCTCAAGAGCCCTTAACATGGGATGAGATTGAGAAAATGCCAGCAGAAGAAGCTGCTGAATGGCATAAAGCAGCACAAGAAGAAATTGATGCATTGGATAAAAATAATACTTGGATTCTTACAAAATTACCTCCTGGCAAGAAAGCTATAGGATGCAAATGGGTATTCAAGTTAAAAAGGAATGCACAAGGAAAAGTGGAAAGGTATAAAGCCAGATTAGTCGCAAAGGGATATCTTCAAAAATATGGAGAAGATTTTGATGAAGTGTTTGCACCTGTAGTGAAACACACGACAATTAGAACACTTCTGAGCATTGCAGTCTCAAAAGGCATGCAAGTCAACCACATTGATGTGAAAACAGCATTTCTTCATGGAGATATAACTGAAGACTTGTACATGGAACAGCCAACAGGTTTCATAAATACAAAACAAAGACAGCTAGTGTGTAAATTAAACAAAGGTCTTTATGGATTAAAGCAAAGTGCAAAATGTTGGAATGATAAATTGCATGAAATATTGACAAATTTAGGATTTAAGCAAGGTGAAGCAGATAAATGCTTGTACACTAGGTGCAGAAATGGACAATATGCATACATTTTAGCTTTTGTTGATGATCTGCTCATTGCAAGCAAAAGTGAGCAAGAGTACAAGGACATTGTAAAATATTTAAACCTGAATGTTGAGATAAAAGAACTTGGTAATGTGTCATACTATCTTGGTATAGAAATTGAGAAACAAAATGATGGTTCTTATCTTCTAAGCCAGAAGCAGAAAATAAATGAGCTTATTGAAAGTTTAGGTATGCAAGATGCCCAAGTTGTAAGCACTCCCATGATCACTGATTTTCTGAAGGATGAAACAGTAAGAGAACCTTTACCAGATAACATCCAATATAGATCAGCCATAGGTAAGCTTTTATATCTAACTACCACATACAGGGCTGATATAGCAAATGCAGTAGGAATTTTGAGCAGAAGGGTCAGCTCACCTACCAAATCAGATTGGACTGCAGTTAAAAGGATGGTAAGGTATTTAAAGGGTACCATTGATTGTAAATTAAAGATTTCAGCCAATAGTAATCCAAAACTAATATGTTACTGTGATTCAGATTGGGCAGGGGATCATTCAAATTATAAATCCACAAGTGGATATGTGTTTATGTATGGAAATGTACAAATTTCATGGGCCAGTCATAAACAAAGTATTGTGAGTCTGTCTTCTACAGAAGCTGAATATGTGGCCGTATCGGAAGCGTGCAGAGAACTGATGTGGATTGAAAAACTTTTGCTGGATTTTGGAATAGCTGAAAAGAGACCAATCCAGATAATGGAAGATAATCAGAGCTGCATCCGACTGTCACAGAATGACAAGGTTCAGTCACGCACCAAGCACATCGCAACGAAATACCACAACGTGCGAGAGTTGGCGAAAGAAGGGGTCATCAGTCTACACTATTGTCACACCAGTGAGATGACAGCTGACATCATGACCAAACCGTTACCCAGAGAACATTTTGAGAATCTGCGTATAAAGCTTGGACTTTGTATGAATAAATAATTGCATGACAGTTATGCATGAGAAGGGGTTTGTTGGAATGTATTGTATTTTACATGCATTGCCTGTCACCTATTATTTCTCTGTGATTACTCTGTGACCTCTGATGTGAATTACTTAGAGAGGTCACAGCTATGCAACTTCCTGTGGGGGTTAGACACAGCACATGGAGCTCATGTTCTCTCCTAACCTGAGAGGATCCATGGTGTGAGCATCCATTACCATCTAAGCACATGGAAAGAGCTGATAATCCAAATGTATAGTATTATGTATATATAAGCCTGTCTGATTATAATCTAACTACAAACTGTGAGTAAACAGATGTTTTGTTACTTCAACTTTAAAGTGACTCAGCAGTGAATTATTCTGGGGTATATGAGAGAGAGATGAAGAAAAGAAATTAACATTTCTAAAGCTGAAGCTGTGTGTACTAAAATCTGCTAATTATTTACTACAAATAATCCAACAAAAATATGTGAGAAGGACGGTCTTGTGCTGAAAATGTCCAACATGAACAGCCATTTTCCAAAATGAAACATCCAATAATATGAATGCCAAAAAAGCAGTCACAAAAACATCTGTCTTGCATGATTTGTACCAAAATGGCCACACACACGTCCCTGCAGACCTAGTTAATTCCTTTATATGTTATTGTTTGAACCATGGAGGAACAGATAAAAACCTACTGTACCTAAAGATACATCTAAAACTTGCAGGTGTCTTATAAATTCAGATACATTTGGTATTTCTGTGTTCCAGGAGGGCTCACGTATTTGTGCAGAAATAAGAGTTAAAGTGGGAATTACACCTGGGTCCCGTTGTTCAAAGTCCACTGCGCTAACCACTAGGCTACTGCTTACACTTGCTTGCTGTTCTGTTAGGAATGGCCATAACACCTGAAGCTGTCATAGAGCCTGGTATCCATTGTCACTTTCACTTCTTAGGGGGATGGGAGGGCTCAGTAACCACTGAGAGTTTAAGGAGGGGGTCATGCTTTCATCCCTCCTGTGGTCAGCTGCTCAACCAGGGCTCCTTTTTGTACCCTGAACGTGATTGAAACAAGTCTAGACAAAAATGTCCTTTTTTGCCCTGAACGTTTCTTCTGGTCTGTGCCCTTGAAAAGGACAGGTACAAATCAAGGTAAGGTATACACAAAAAGTAGCACATATGAGTTTATCTTGTTGGGCAGACTGGATGGACCGTGCAGGTCTTTTTCTGCCGTCATCTACTATTATGTTTCTCTTTCCATTATCGCTGAAAGACGTCCTAATTTTGGGCCCACCCTAGTCCGCCCAAAACATGCCTTCCAACATGCCCCCTTGCTATTTGGATGAATTGCAGTGTAAAACATCCAAATTCTGCCTTTTGAAAATCGTGATTTGGACGTTTTTGGCAATTTTGAGATATCATTCTGCCTTTAAAATGAGCACCATAGTAACATAGTAAACGTCGGCAGATAAAGATATGTACAGTCTATCCAGTCTGCCCTACAAGATGTCCAGATTTGTATCTGACACTCTGTACAGGTTCCATTTCTTCATCATAAACAGGGCAGTCAGCAACTTGCTTTGCCATCCTCATTGGCAGTTATATGATGCAATCTTGGAACATAATACCATTACACTGTTGCTTTCAACCCTAAGAATGTCACCCCAGCCCCCAACCCCGCTAACATAATTTATCAGCGTTATGGTTCTACCCCTCTCCCCTTAGAGATAAACATCTGCCATCATAGCCTATGCTTTGACTGGGTTATGATATATGCATGCTTAATATCTATCTTTCCCTGCCAATTTTGGGGCACAGACCATAGACATCTGCCCATCATCGGTTAACTGCTAGAGTTACTGTCAAACCCCACTCCAGCCTTGATTTTGATCTGACTCTGTCATTTACAGAATCCAGACTGTAAAAGTCTGCCTGGCATTGGTCTTATTTGCCAACTTCTGGAACTGCCATCAAAGCTCACTCCAGCTATGAAGTCATTTAAATTTTGTTGTAATTTGATTCCATCCTTTTTCTATATAGAGATCCTTTGTGTTTATCCCATGCATTCTTAAATTCCATCAGCATTTTTGTCTTCACCACCTCCTTTCGGAGGGTATTTCCGTATGTTTCAGCTAAGAGCTTGAACTCACAAAGGAGTTATTGAGTGAAGAAGGGGCCAGGGAAGACATGAACTATCTAAGTCCGGAACAGATGTAATCGAAGAAAGGTTAGGATCAGAAACAACTACTGGGAAGGTATTAAGAAGATCACCAATTTTTTTTTTTAGTAAAGAATTGGGCAACAACTTCTGCAGAAGGCATCATGTTATCATGAGCGGTGGAAGAAGGAGTGGTCAGTGAATTAAAAATGGAGTACCGTTCTTTAGTTAAGTTAGGGGCCTTTTTTTTATTCAATTGCTAAAATGGTACCTCTTAGCTTTCCTTAAATGGAAGTTGTAATCCTTACGTTTCTGTTTATAAGATGCTAAATTATTCTGCATTTTTGAGTCTCTTCAAATACGCTCAGTTCTACAAAATTGCTATCTCAATAATTGTAGTCTGTTATAGTACCAAGGTTTTTTCTGGTGAGAAAGAGAGATTTGGATAGGTTTCAGAGGGGCAAATAGGTGAACAGTATCAGAAAGGGCAGAATGCAGGCAGTCTGTCTGATTGTCCAATGATAGGTCATCAAAATCAGGAGAAAAGGAAAAAGCAGATGGGGTAAGTTTATATAGATCAATCCGAGAGAGCTGCCTAGACCATTTCTGAGTGGAGGAAATAGCTGGGATTGGGGAATTGAGGTACAGCAAAAAACAAATAGCTAAATGATCTGACCAAGGGATTGGAGTAGAAAAAAAAGTGTGATAGAAAGAAAAGGGGATCCTTAGGGGAAAGAACCAAGTCTAGACTGTGGCCAGCTTGATGAGTAGAGAAAGAGATCCACTGAAAAAGACTGAGATCTATTAGAAATGATAGAAATTTGTAGAGCGAGGAAGCACAGGGGTATCTACATGGCTATTAAAGTCACCCAAGATGATATTGGGAAAATGGACGGAGGCATCGGCGATTGCCTGATAAGATTCCCATTGCTCTTAGGTAAGGAAGGGGGACAGTATAACAGAAGAAGGACAAGGGGGTAGTGGCACAGATTCCTAAGGCTAAAGCTTCTGAGTAGGAGAATGGATGAGAAAGTTTAATAACTTTAAGTTTATTAGAGTAAAAAATTGCTAAGCCCCCTCCAAATCTGGATGGCCTGTCTAGAGAGAGAACATTGTATCTATCAGGGAGGCAATCAAATAAGTAAGACTCCATCATTACTAATCCAGGTAAACAAAACAATAAAGGAGTGACATGGTCAAACTTTTTAGCCCTACACAAAAGTCTTTCCGCAGTGTTCTGGAGGGTTTGAATGCATTTAAGCTGGGTAAGGGGCAGACCAGCATATATGAAGTTACAATAATCTAAACGAGAAGAGAAAGGTGCATATTAGGCTATCTGTTGAGCAGGGAAATCAAAAAAAAACTAAGCAAAATACGAAGAGATCATAGACTCGAAAATCTGGATTTTAACATCTCAGAGACTTGCAGCCGGATGCCAATTAACATCAATAAATGGTTGTTAGTATCCAATTATTGATGGTTAATAGCTTGTGAGCCAACTAATTTGCATATGCATCATGGAAGCGAGCTCAAATTTGGGCACCCAAATCGGGGCTCCATATATAGAACCCAGGGGTAAGTGCTTAACACACTTTAGTGAAAGGAATCTATCTGTGACAATCATTTGTTTACAAAAAATATACCTGCCGCATCTGAAATATCCATCTGCAGAAGATTTTTAACTGGTTGTTGAAGAGAAGAGGACACCAATTTGACCCTTAATTTCCAGCCTGGTGTGGACAAGTAATAATTTTAAAACATTGAAACAATCTTAGCTTTGCACAATGGGCCATTGTTTCTTTATAATCTTCTTGATATCTCTTTCTAAATAAGAAAAATGAAGTGCACATACCTGTCATGTATTGTCAGGTACATTGGCCTTACTTAAGACAGGTGGAGGTGTATTTTCTGTCTTCAAGTTCCATCTTTATTTGATATACCGCCTTAGGGTCATGCCATCAAGACAGTTTACAATTCATAAAATAAAATGTAAACAATTTTGAAAAGAAATTACAATAGACATACAAAAGGAAAGAGAGAAGAGGAGGAAGAAGAAGAAAAAAAGCCTCAAAAGAACTTGTAACAGTAGCTAACATTTCAAAGCACTTAGGGCTCCTTTTACCACTCTGCGGTAAAAGGGAGCCTATGGTGGCATTACTGGGTGGATCTGACACACACTGAGGCCCCCTTTTACTACAGTGCGTAAAACGTTGATTTTGGCCCCAAAAAAGAAATGGCTCTGCTCTAATCACAGGGATAGTTGAGCGGCCATTTCCGGAGGAGAGTGGGAGCCATTACCGTCACCTATTACAGCCAGGTAAGCTCCAGTGCTTCAAAAATAAAAAATGTTTTGTCAAGCCGGAAATGGCACACACTTGAGGTGGGAACTACCACCAGACTCCTGTGTAGTCCTGATTTGGTGCATGGTAAAGGGCAGTAGCTCTATTGCCGCTATGTAAAAGGGCCCCTTAGACTTACAAAGTTATATAGACATTTCGCATAAAATGTCCAAAATCCAAATAGGAAAGAAGGTCATTTTTGAAAAAAAGGAAAATGTCTATTTTTTCGAAAATACGATTTCGAACAAGGTTTTGTGCTTTGTACTTTTTTTTGGACCATTTTAGAAAAAATAAAGATCCAAATGAAAAAGTAGAAAATCAAGCCATTAGGATGTAGGAGGGGCCAGCATATTTACTATACTGGTCCCCCAGACATCCCAGGAAAGCAATGAGGCACCCTAGGGAGCACTGCAGTGGACTTCAAATAAATGCTCCCAGGCACACATCTCACCATTGCTTTCTTGTCTGATGAACCCCCCCCAAAACCCACTACCCCCAACTGTACACCACTACAATAGCCCTTATGGGTGAAGAGGGCACTATATGTAGGTACAGTGGGTTTCTGGTGAGTTTTAGAGGGCTCACAGTTTCCACCACAAGTGTAACAGGTAGGAAGAGGTATTGACCTGAGTCCACCTGTCTGCAGTGCACTGCACCCACTACTTGACTACTCCAGTGACCTGCATGCTTCTGTAATGGACCTGAGTGTCACATACCTGAGACATCAAGTATGGAGTCAAGCCTTCTCCCCTCAAACAAACTTAATACTTCCCTTCTTTCTTCTACACTTTGGACGCACCTACACTTTAGCGCGCCTACACTTTGGGTGCGCCTACTCTGACGTCAGATGCCTTCACTTTAAAACCAGGAATGTCTCCCTACTTCATTGCCTCAGCTGCAACCTTCTTGGTGTCTGGTGCATTTATCTTGTTGCTGTTCTGCCTGGCCTGACTACTGCCTGGACCTGACCACTGCTGGATTGCCACCTGCCTTGACCACTGCCTGGTACTGACGTCTGCTCTGCTCTGTCTTCACCTCCTTCTGTCTGAGCCCTCATCCTCACCCGACTCCTAAGTCTTGTTGGCCACCTGAACCCAGGGGCTCAACTGCTGGGGAACAGTGGTCGCTGTAGGTGAAGCGTTGGGTTTCTGACTGCTGGTGATTGCATCAGCACAAGGGCTGACTTCTACTCCTGACACTGGGTATAACATCTGAGGCTAGCATAGAGGCTGGTACAGTGGTGTTAAAAACTCCTGCATCACCTGTGCAATAATGATAACTTTCAAATTACCAGCTTTCTGCCTAAATGTAAGGTGGAAAATATTGCATATCTTATGCCATTTTATTCAGAATTCAAGTTTGCATCAGTTGTATGTGTTTTTCTGATATTTTTTGGCGCCTGTAATGGTTTTTATCTCACCCATTGGTGTTCCATTAGGAGCTTCTAAATATGATGCATTTTCGGATCAAAATGAACCAATGGCATTGAGAGTTTTCTGATCAATGAATCTGCTTTAGTTTTTAGCCAATCATTGAGGAGATTAAAACAGTTATAAAGGCGTGTAAAGCCGTGATTTTAAACACATGCTTGTTGGCTAGCCTTGAAGTAGTGTCACGGTGAAGGCACAATTCAAGTTTGTCTCAAGAAGAATAAATTCAGGTGGCAGTGTTGCATGAGGAAGGCTATTCCAGTCATCAAATTGCAAAAAAAAGTTGGCTGTAACCAGAGTACAGTCAGTAGGATCTTGCTAAAACTGAAAGACTGGCAGCACAAAGAACAAACCCAGATGTGGTCAGCCCAGAAAGACAACTGAAAGAGAAGATTGTTTGCTGATACGGACATCTCTTGGAAACTGCAAGCTAATGTCACCACAGCTATTATGGGACTGGAAAGAAAAATGTCCAGTTGATGTATGCACCAACTGTGAGAAGGCAGTGTCTAGGAGTTGGCTTAAGAGGATGCAAAGCAAGGAAAAAGCCACTGTTGACTACTGACCAGAGACAGAAGCAAATGGACTGGTCTAAGAAATATTGTAACTGGAGCAAAGAGGACTGGGAAAAGGTGCACTTCAGTGATAAAAGCACTTTCTGTGTGCTAGGAGACCATGGAAAGACCTATGTATGGCGATATCCAGGAGAAGAATTTAAGCTAGAGTGTCTCAATCTCTCAGTGACACATCTAGTGAAAGTGATGTTCTGGGGCTGTATGGCAGGGAGTGGTGCTGGGTGACTTCATGTTGTGGATGAAATGGTGAATGCATGAAAATACATTGAAATTCTTGAAAAATGTATGCTGCCTTCAGCTCGAGAATTGTTTTCAGGAGTCTACATGTTCCAGGCAGTGGCGTAGCCACAGGTGGGCCTGGGTGGGCCAGGGCCCACCCACTTAGGGCTCAGGCCCACCCAACAGTAGCACATGTTTAGCGGTAGCTGATGAAGATCCCAAGCTCTGTCAGCTGAAGACTTTCCCCTGATAGTAACAAAATTCTACTCTCCACAATACTGGCACCTGCGCATGCTCAGTTTTCAGCGCATGCCTGCTGCAGACTGCCAAGGTGCAATTTTCCTGTCGGCTGAGATATTGTTTTGGTGGTGGGGGGAGAACATTTGGTGCCCACCCACTTCTTAACTAGGCCCACCCAAAATCTGTTGTCTGGCTACGCCCCTGGTTCCAGGATGACAATGCACCACGTCATCATGCAAAGACAGTCAACAAGTGGAAGAAAAGGAAAGGGGTAAGGAACATGGAATGGCTGGCACAATCTCCAGACCTCAACCCCATTGAAAACCTGTGGTATAAAATCTCATTGGAAATATCAAAGAGACAGCCCAGGACCAAACGAGAACTTATCGAGTCACTCATTGCTGCCTGGAATTGAATTATTACTCCAGAACAGCTGCTGAAACTGGTTCACTCCACGCCGGAGAGATGCAGACTTGTTAGAAAGAGCAGAGGCTGGCCAATAAAGTATTAAAGTTGATAAATTGTTTCAAAAGGTCCCTTTCAGGGCCACATAATTAATTTAAAAAATAATAAATTAAAAATTAAAAAATAAATTTAACAGTGCTACTCTAACACTATGATGCTAAGTGTATTATGTATATCACAAGTTCAATGACAAGTTCAACACTTGAACTTGTGATATACATAATACACATGGAGGGGCATTTTCGAAAGAAACGTCTAAGGCCCAGATGCATAAAACTTTAACGACCCTTTAACAAAGAAATTTTCAACCGTAGCATGCATTAAAGGCCATTTTCCGACGACGCTAGCAGCTAATGAAAACGGAATGCAAATGAGTCACTTCCAATTGAAATGTGAACAATTCGCAATGCACTAACCATACCGACGATTGCAATGAATCATTTACCGTGATATATTTAACGTGAGGTCAGAGCTGTCGTTAGGGGCTGAGCTGTCATACAGACACTGCTCCCCGCTTCTCCCTGCAGCATAAAAATCCAAGCTGGCATGTTTGAAAATAAAAAAAACCCACACAAACACGTGGCTCCCCGCTTCCCCCTGCATAAAATTGAAAAAAAAAAACCCAAAAAGCAAAAAAGGATTGGGAGGGGGCAAAGGCACTCGTCAGGAGCGTCCTGTATGGATGCCCTTGCCCCCCCCCACCCGCCCGAGGTCGATGCTGCTCCCCGCTTCCCCCTGTATTAAATTAAAAAAAAAATCAAAACAAAACTCAAAACTGTAGCAGCCACGGCCCCCTCCCTTCCTCTCTCTCTATTTCTTCTTCTCCCACAGCTCTGCCTCCCGCCACCCTCCGCCCCGTGCCCCGCCCCCCTGAGGTCATCGCTGCCGCTCCCCCCTCCACCGGACCGCCCCTCCGCCTTACCGGGCCCGCGCAGCGCCTCTCACCTCTGTGTGAAGGCGCTGCACGGACAAGAACAGCTGATCGGCGATCAGTGATGCCTCCTCCAATGTCCCTCCATTCTTCCTGGGCAAGATTTGATTGTGGCCATGGAGGGAGCCAGATGCATCAATTCAGGAAGATCATGCAGTCATTAATCAATTGATAGGAAACAGAAGGTGGTAAGAAAAGTTTATTTATAGGCAGAGAGGGTTACTGGTGAATTGCAACTTTACACCAGAAAAATAACCTACTGAATATTATGTTAAATTTTAGAAACATTTTCTTTAAGTTCATTAATGTAACATATTTAGGGTCAGGTACTTGGCAACTTACACATTGTAAACCCTCTCGTGTGCTGAGCACCCTCTTGTGGCTCATGTCCAGCCTCACAGGCTCCCAGCCAGGGCTCCCTAGCACCTAGTTTCTGAGAAAGAATCAGACAGGTTTCCTCTATGGTTGCCTGTAATCCCAGCCTCAAGGTTTGGGGCTCCTCTTCACTCAGGGTGACTGTTCCCTATTTATCACAGCTTCTGAGAATCCTTCCCTGGTTACACCTTCTGGTAACCAGTCACCCTTCTGGTACTCCTGCGGTGCCCCTTGACACCTTCTTTGAGAATATAACCCCGGGTTTCTCAGCTTTCAATATGCAAATTCACTCCATGCCATATGCAAATTCACTTTATTAGCACTCTGCTCCAGTCTTACAGGGAACAACTTCTTTCCAGCTTATTATTCAATTTGTTTCTTCTCCACTGAGCCCACTTACTTGGGAGACCTGGGTCTCAGTGTAAACAGCCTTCTCCCCTGGACGGGACTTTCCTCACTCACTTCAACTTTACAGTCCTGTCCTCCACCCCATGGCTGTTAGTTACTTTCAAACAATATACAGTTCCATCAATAACTTGTCCATAGCCTGATAAGTACCTTCATGGCTTTTAGAGTCTCCTTCTCTCCCATCTCCCAGGAAAGCTCCTCCATTAGGCTTCAGGTTTCCAGGTCCCCATCTCATCTCCTCTTTTCGGGGAAGAAGCTGTTTATGGGGTGGCCAATAAACCTCGCCCCCCCCTAGTTCTAGAAAGATCTGAGTCTAGAACTCTCTCTCACTATCTTTCCCTCCCCCGTTCTGACAGCTCCCCCCGGTGGCTACTTTGGGGAAAAAAACAGTCCTATGACCTCAGCACCTTCTAGCTGTCTCTTCGGGGAATTACCCTGATTTCACCTTTGCGCACCCTCTACTAGCACCTTCAGATCATTACCCAGCTATCTCCTTGGAGCTCCCTCTAGGGACCGTATCATGGCATCTTTCAGATTTCCTGTAGGAGAGCGCCCTCTGGCGGCCACCTCAGGGTAGGGCAGTCACTGTGTTTATCAGAACATGTGTTGACACATTCACATGTATGTCAGCCATTGATTTTTTACTCTTTCAAAAAGTACAAAAACTAGGGGACACTCAAAGAAATTACATGGAAATACTTTTAAAACAAATAGGAGGAAAGATGTTTTTTCACTCAACAAATAGTTAAGCTCTAGAACTCATTGCCGGAGGATGTGGTAACAGCAGTTAGCATATCTGGGTTTAAAAAAAGATTTGGACAAGTTACTGAAGGAAAAGTCCATTGTCTGCTATTGAGACAGACATGGGAAGCCACTGCTTGCCCTGGGATTGGTAGCATGGAATCTTGTTACTATTTGGGTTTCTCAAAAACAAAATAAAACAAAATCAAAAGAAAGGGAAAACCAGCCTTCCACAGAGGAGCAGCAAGAAAAAACAAAAGTGGAAGTCACCAAACACACAAGTTCCAAAGACAACAAATATAAATGTCCCAAGGTGTTTATTCTTCAAATGCAACCATTTTACATGTCCTTCAAAATACCCAACATTTCGGCACGCAGGCCTTCACCAGAGGTTCTCATGGAAAAGCAAACATGAAATAAAACAACACTGAAAAATTATTTGGGTTTCTGCTAGGTACTTGTGACCTGGATTGGCCACTGTTGGAAATAGGATACTGGGCTAGATGAACCATTGGTCTAACCCACTAAGGCTAATCTTATATTGCAAACCTATACATGTGAATGCTATGAATTAAATACAGAGGCATCAATCAATTTGAAGGGGGACATAAATAATGAGGGATGAAGGAGGATACCTCCTTTAATCTCTCCCATACAAGGCTGACCAAAGGGTAAACTGAGCCCTTTTTGACAATGAGGGATGAAGGAGGATACCTCCTTTAATCTCTCCCATACAGGGCTGAACAAAGGGTAAACTGAGCCCTTTTTGGCAATCTGCAAGAAGAATGACATCATTCCTAAAGGACTGAGGATCAAAAATCCTTTGGCTACTACTTACAATTCTGACTATGCAAAGAAACTCTGCAGAAGCACTAGTCAGAAACTAAGAAATGAACTTATACATCAACTCTACAAGAAGAAGAAAATAATACAAACCCAAAGGAATGAAATCATGAGGAACTACATCCACATCGTATGAGCCAGGGCCGTGCCTAGGGTCTCCGGCGCCCCCCCCCCCCCCCGAAAACGATTGCTACACTACCCACCCCCTTCTCCCCAGATCCTTTTGTTTAAATTTACCTCTGTCCGGTGGCAGCGTACCGTTAGTGAGAAGGAGGCGGCGCTCCCCCACCCCGACGTGTCAGTCTTCCCTTCGCTCAGTGTCCCGCCTTCTTCTGATGTCATTTCTGATGTCAGAAGAAGGCGGAACTGAGCGAAAGGAAGACTGACACGTCGGAGCGGGGGAGTGGCGCCTCCTTCTCACTAACACTACGCTGCCGCCGGACAGAGGTAAATTTAAACAAAAAAAAAAAAAGGAAAAGGATCTGGGGAGAAGAGGGCGAGGTAAGCATGGTGCGGCGGGGCGCCCTCCCAGAGGAAGGCGCCCTCCTGCCATGCTTACCTCGCTTACTGTGTTGGCACAGCCCTGGTATGAGCCAACTTAAGGAGGACTTGCATAACATCCAAGGAGAAAAACAATACATCGCTATCCGCAAAAAAAAAAATAAAGCTGTCTTCTCTCCTGCAGAATCACAGAGAGAAAAAAACAGCTTATCCTGGAACAGAAACAGCTCTGCAAAACCAACATTCCCAGACACCTTGGAGACACTTGGATATACATCTGAAGTATGTGAAAATCAGAGCCCAAACAAACCAAGAAACACTGATCACACTTTTGGACATGCAGATCAAATGGGGATAGTAAACCTCTCGAACCATCAATTATCACAGTATGAAGTCTCTGTACTCTCCAAAGGACTTTCATTTTGCCCATCCAACAAGCTGGACGAAATCCAATTATACTTGGACCTAGAAGAGGTTTTTTAGAAAACTGCGCCTGAAGGCACATTTTCACAATAAAGGGACCCCCAACAGACCGGAATACAGTTTTAAACAAAAGAACACTTATTTCACCCCACAGGATGGACAAAATTACAAGCTGGACAACTACATAGAAAGCTTCAGACATAGGGTAAAATCACAACTTTCCAGCACACAAAAGAAAATTCTGTACAATCTTACTCCAACAGAAAGAGCGGCCTTAAGGACTCTACAAACTAACAAACGCATTATCATCAAACCCGCAGACAAAGGAGGCGCAGTGGTAATTATGGGCACACAAAAATACATTGATGAAGGGCACAGACGGCTCTCAGACAATACATACTACAGGAAACTAACTGAGGACCCCACACAGGATTATACAAAGCAGTTAAAAGACCTTATCAGAACATTTCCTAAACAAGTACAGCCACGTCTGAAGAAACTCATACCAAACCAGCCTTCTATGGGCACACTCTATATGCTACCCAAAATCCACAAACCTGGAAACCCTGGCAGACCAATCATAATGGGTATTGGCACACTCATGGAGGAAATATCTGGACTCATAGAGGGAATTCTGAAACCTCTCGTGCAGAAAACAAACAACTTCATACAAGACACCACAGACTTTCTGAATAAATTGAAAAATATCAAGCAATTACCACCAAGCACCCTTCTGGTCACGATGGATGTAGAATCACTATACAACAACATTCCCCATGCGGATGGCATAGCTGCATGTGGGAGGCTCCTAAAAACATCCACACTGGACCATCAATACTCACAAGAAACTATTACAAAATTAATCACATTTATTTTAACTCACAACTACTTCCGCTTTAACAATGATATCTATCTACAAATAATGGGCACCAGGACAGCACCCCAATATGCCAACTTCTTTATGGCTGAGCTGGAAGAGACATTTCTGAATACATACCAGACCAAACCTCTAACATACTACTGGTACATCGATGATATTTTTATGATTTGGACTGAGGGGGAAGAAACTCTGAAACAAATTTAGAATTCCTTCAATACATACCATCCTACAATCAGATTCAAAATTGACTACTCCCCAGAAAAAGTCAATTTTTTGGACACCACGGTCTCAATCAGCGATGGCTATATACAAACATCTATATACAAGAAACCCACAGACAGATGCAGCTACCTCCATAACTCCAGCTTCCACCCTTCACATACAAAAGATCCATTATTTACAGCCAAGCCACAAGATACCACCGTATCTGCTTTGACCCAAGGGACAGAAACAGACACCTTGAAATCCTGACTGCATCCTTCGAACAGAAAGGCTACAACCCCAAAATAATTTCCAAGAATATTGCCTCCTCCCTCAAAACACCCAGGGAAAATCTGCTACAGTACAAAGAAAAAAAAGCCACAGACAGAATCCCCCTTATAGTAACATACAACCCAGAGCTGGAAAAATTAAGAAAAATCATAAAAGATCTGCAGCCTCTACTTTCCGACAGCCACCCAACTTAAAACACAAGCTAATTAGAAGTAAGCTCCCAACACAGACTCAAAAAGAAGAGAATAGCACACATCCTTGCAATATATCCAGCTGCAAACTATGTCAAAACATATCACAGGACCCCACAGTCATTCACAAAGGAAAAATATTCAACATAAAGGACTATTTTACATGCTCATCTTTCAATGTGGTATACATCATTCAGTGTAAAAAATATGACGAATGGTGCTATATTGGAGAAACAAGCCAGATGCTAAAGACAAGATTTAATTTACATAGACATCATATGAAAAATGCCAGTGCCAGCCAGGATGTCATGCCTGTGAGGCGGCACTTTACAAAACCAGAATACTGTACCAGTGATTTCATAGTAAGAATCCTGAAAGGTAACTTTAAAACAATACAGGAACGTAAGACCTTTGAAGTCAGAATGATTAAATATTTTGACACCCACCAGACAGGACTTAACAAATATCTGGGTTTTCTAGCCCATTATAAACCATAGAAATGTACTGCTTTGTTTGTCACCCTCCTGTCTCCATGCATATCTCCCTGTCTCTCACCTATCCATCCCCATCCTGTTAGACTGCCACTGAAATGCTTTGATGTTTCACTTATATATACTGTCATCTACCAACATTTGCTTATTTCCGATCTGATGAAGAAGGGCAACCTTCAAAAGCTAATCAAGAAATGTATTAAGTTATGTCCAATAAAAAAGGTATCTTATTTTCTTTTCCATGTTTTATTTCTATTAATTTCCATGTATAAATGCCAGAATTTACATATGAAAATTGTGAAAAGACTTCTAATAATAACTCCCTATACTATTTTTTCATAATCCAGCAAATTCAAACAACCTTTAAAAAAATGTTTCTATCATCTGCGGCAACTACAAAATCTCTTTCCGTACATTGAAAGAATGAGATTGACCATAGTGATTTAGCCATGATAATGTCATGACTGGACTACTGCAATGCCCTGTACAGTGGTCAAAACAAAAAGAGTTTTGCACCAGCTTATGTTGTCTTTGGGGCTTCTATATATTTACATAGGCTGAATACATTTCATGTAGGTTCCATTTCCTATTGAAAAGGAAAAGGAACCTCTTTAGCCATTTTGATGACAAATTATGGATAGGAGACTCATTCCTTGGTAGTGAAGGAAAACAGTCAGATGGAATCACTGTAGAGCCTTCCTCATCATGCCCAGTTGAAGGAAGATAAATGAAACTGGTTGAGGATAGAGGAAGCAAATAAATGGACTCACCTTATGAGTCTGAAGTGGAAAGTAATGAGAAATAAGATCTGAGTGTGATGTATTCTGTGCAGAAGACCAGAGGAATGAGGCAGTTTTTGAAGAAAACAGTGAGAATGCTCTGGAAGCTGGAAAGATGTCCAAGATGAAGATTCATCCACCACTGGCACCAACCCTGGCATAGAAGGTGTAGGCCTTTATGCAACAGATTGTGCAGAAGTAAGTTGGTCTGCACTGAACATCTTTCACTATAGTGGGAGTCTCAACAGAAGCTGTGCTGACATTGCACTGCTGATATTGCACAAAGAGCTGTGGTCAGCTTGTGCTTTAGCAATACTTTGGCTGGAGTTGACACATGCAGCCTCTCCTCAGACTTTTGCAAATGCTCTTGAAGCAGCTGCACTATGAATCTGGATATCTCAAAGGATCTCTCTTTTGGAAGATGTGCTCCTTAGTGTGCTCTACTACCCCGCTTGAATGTTCTTTTCTACTGTTTGCTTTTGCAGGTCTCTTTCTAGTGCTCCCGATGCCTATAGAGGTGGTTTGGGGCCATCATCTTCCCTCTATCTCAGTTCGTCTTTGCCCCCAAGTCTGACAACTGACTGCTATTTCTCAGGTATCTACTCATCCTTCACATCATTCTTTGGGTTTTTCTGCGCATCTTGGTCTTCTAAACGTCTGGTCCCTGCGAAGTAAGCACTTACTCTTATGATCTGATTCTTTGTCACTCCCTTGATATTATCTTCCTAGTCAAAACCTGGATCTCTGACAGCGAGCTCTCTTATTTCTCTCAGGTTCTTCCTTCTGGCTATTCTTACACATACTCTAACTGTCAGGGCAGGAGAGGTGGAGGCCTTGCTGTTATCCACGCTTCCAACCTTACAGTTCATTTGACTCCTATTTCCCACTTACCTGCCCCCCTCAACACTCTCTCTTTCATTATATATGCTACTTCACCACTCCCTTTTTTTGTTAACTACTTCCCTTATCCTGTCTTTGTCCCTTCTTTCCAGACCCTCCAGGCCTTTCTTTCGAAATACATCCTCCAATTTCCATATTTAGCCGTTCTTGATGACTTCAGTCTCCACCTGGATGATCCTAGTTCACCTCTGGTAACTGACTTTCTTGATCTCCTAAACAACCTCTCTCTGATGCAGCATTTTTTCCTCGGCTATGCATTAGACTGGGTACCTTCTTGATCATTTTCTTACTTCCCAGTCTTGTCCTGTTGTAGTTTCCTCCTCTCCTTCTCTGGCAGTTCCGTGGACTGATCATTTCCTGCCTAAACTTCATCTCACCTCAGAAATTCCAGTCCCTCTTTCCCTCTGCTCCTTATGTGATGCATTACCCAGCTTGTGCCTTCCTGTTTTGCTGAAGCATTTCCCACTGCAGCTTTCTTTGTCTCCCTTACTCCTGAAGATCAGGCAATTTCTTGGAATCAGACATTGTCATCAACTTACAACTCTGTAGCCCCTCTGGTGACCAAGTCATCTTCACATATTTCATCCTGTCGCTCCAAAGAGCCTTGAAGGGACATTTTCAAAAGAAATGTATAAGTTGGAATTTGGATGTCTTTGTAAAATGTCCACATTCGGAGGCGGGGAAAAGGTCATTTTTGAAAAAAGATGGATGTTTGCTATATGCATTGTGAAAATGAGGCTTCTGCTCCCACTCTCCAGCAGGCCTCACCGGCCTGTGGCCTCTGAACAGGACACCAACCACTCTCTTCCCAGCATCCTGAGCAATCCAACCTCAAGCTCCTGGGCCCCTTTTTCACTCAGGGTGAGCTGGTTCTCAGTATGCAAATTGTATGCAGATTAGCATGTTACCCTTTCACGCTCAGGGTGACCTGGTTCTCCAGAGGCAAAATTAAACAGGTCTTACCAACAGCATATTCAGGCAATTCTTTATTCCAGCCCCTGGGCACAGTTCTTCTAGCTTAAATACTTTATACATTCACATATCTTCACACTGAGCCTCCCCACACAGATTCCTGGGCTCAGCACTAACCTCAATACTTTGGGGACTTCTAACCCCAGGCTTTGCAGCCTGCTTCTCATTACTGGGACACACCGCCCTACTTCTTCTTTGGACACCCAGTCCTTTCTTTCTTTAGACTCGCAGTCCTTTCTTTGAACACAGTTCCTCTAAGTACTGAGGCTACACAGTCCAACACTAATGTTTTTAGGGACTTCTTACCCCAGCCTGTTTTTCTTCCTTGGGCACACAGTCCAACACAAGTCCCTAGGGTTTAGCCAGTTCTTTCCAGGGGGATCCTCTTTCTTCTGCTGCCAGCTCTCCTCTCTTCCTTTCACAACTCAGGTGGGGTATAAAGTGGTTAATAGCTAAACAGGACCCAGCCCATAACCGCCTGCACATGTAGCTATCCCAGGACTCTCCCTGGTCCTAGCAACCTCCACATCCTGGCCCCTAATGGCTCCCTCTAGTGGCTCATCCGGACATCCTGGACATTTTTAGGGGAACAGCGCCATCTAGTGGCCTGCCCCGGCTAGGACAGCCTCTTATTTATCACAGCATTCTCGCTGGAGCAAATGATTTAATCACGTCACTCCTTTACTCCATGATGAGCACTGGTTGCCTATCCCATTCTGTATTTCCTATATATTGCTTCTATTAGTTTATAAAATCTATCACTCTGGTCAACCCCCTTATCTCTTGGTACCATATTGCCCTTCCAGGGTACTTTGTTTATCTCAAGAATTTTTGCTTCAGGTTCCATCCTTCCAAGCTGTTTTATATCTTCTGAGAGAAATTACTATTTAAACTATCCTATGTTTCTATCTTTTAACCAGTTCTCAGTCCGTAACAGAACATTACCTTCCTATTCCATGGCTTTTTAATTTTCTCAGGAATCTCTCATGAGGGACTGTCAAAACCTTTCTGAAAATCAAGACATATTACATCAGGGGTGGGTAAACTTTATACACAGAGGGCTGCATGAATGTCAGTACTATCCCTAGCAGGCTGTGATAGCACAGAAATTCACAAAGCTCCATAGATCTTCTGTGATAAATAGATACATAAAGTGTTAACTAAACTGATGGAAACAAACTGCTAGAGTGGCTATTCTGAAGAAATTTGCAAAGTACATTATTTAAAATCACCGGAACTGTAGTTAATCATGTTTTCTGTGTATACTTCCCATGGTCTCGCAGGCTGCATAAAATTTAATGGCAGGTCGCATTTAGCCCACGGGCCACAGGTTGCCCACCTCTGCACTACATCAACTGGCTCACCTTTATCCACATGCTCATTCACACCTTCAAAAAATGAAGGAAATTGGTGAGACAAAACTTCTCTACAGTCCTTCTGATCACGGTCATGACCCAGGCATATAAGGCATTTAAAAGGGAAAAGAGATTCTTGCCAAATTCCAGGTTTTATCCATGCCTGAGGTGTGGCTGAAAGATTCATAAGTACATAAGTGTTGCCATACTGGGACAGACTGTAGGTCCATCAAGCCCAGTATCCTGTTTCAGCAGTGGCCAATCACAAATACCTGGCAAGGTCCCAAAACAGTACAATACATTTTATGCTGCTTATCCAAGGAACAAGCAGTGGATTTTAAGTCCATTTTAATAATGGCCTATGGACTTTTCTTTTAGGAAACTATCCAATCCTTTTTAAACCCTGCAAAGCTAACTGCTTTTACCACATTCTCTGGCAATGAATTCCAGAGTGATTACATGCTGAGTGAAGAAATATTTTCTCTGGTTCGTTTTAAGTTTACTACTTTGTAGTTTCATTGCATGCCCCCTAGTCCTAGTATTTTTGGAAAGAGCAAACAAGCGATTTGCATCTACCCATTTCACTCCACTCAGTATTTTATATACCTCTAACATATCTCCCCTCAGCCGTCTTTTCTCCAAGATGAAGAGCCCAAGCCGGTTCAGCCTTTCCTCATACGAAAGTCACGCAGAGGTGCTGGGGGGTGGGGGAAGGTTCTGCCTGATTTAAAGTATTGAGAAAGCATCCTGGGTGCTGTGTTATTCTTTTAAGGTATTTGACCCTGAGAACATTTCCAAATGCTACTTTTTTTTCCCTCCCTCTGGAAGAAGTTAGCTGCTCTTGCCTGATAATTTCCTGTGTGCTGGTTGGTTAATATTTGTTTGTTTGTTTTTTAATTGTCATGCAATTCTGTGGTTCAGCATTTTAATAACTTCACTCCCACACAAGAGGTGGGAAGAAATGGCAACCACAGGGATGGGTGCTGGAAAAAATCCCTGTATATCTAGAAAACAAGTCTGGTATGTAGTCCAGCTGTAGCTTTTGGCTTCATTTTGGACACAAAATCTTTCCCTCCATTGTCTTCCAGCGGTCTGCTTAGTAAGAGGTTTTACACATGATTTATTAGCTGTGAATTCTATGGGTACTGATAGGAGAGTCACATTTTCTTTTATACCTGTAACTGTGTTCTTTATGCTATAATGTTCCTTTAACCTGCTTCAGATATATCTTTTACCTTTAATACCTGGCAGTAGGCCTAACTTTTTACATGGCTTTATCGATGCTAAGTGGGCCTGCTTTAGGGTAAACAGAAACTTGAGTAAGAGCCATAATTGCCTCCCCCCTCCCCCCACTCGAGGTCTGCAGGCAACAGCACAAACAGATATGTGTCTCCCTCTCCCCTAATCTATTTATCAGAGAGGCACTATTGATGTTTTTCAGATTTGCTTAACTCGGTGGCACCAACACAGTTATCTCCTGGTCCATCTCTAAGAGCCATATTTGGGATAATATTTCTTCTCTTGCTGCAGTGAGGATGCCAGACTACCGTGAGTCACTCTGCTGCAGTGAGAATCGCTCAGGCAGAATGCAAACCAAAAACTTGAAAAAATGGGGTCCTTTTATTGTCCATCAGTTGAGTAGACCGGTACCTCTTTCCTGCATCTGCCTCTTCCTCTATCAGTTTCCCTATGAAATTTGAACCATGCAGGCCTGGTAGAGCCTGCAAAACAGGGCTCATCACAAAGAGAAGGTATTAAAGGAAGAATTATAGTCCGTTCTCGTTATTTACGCATTCTTCATTCCCTATTTCGCTTATCCGCGGAGGTGCAAATAGAGGCAGCCATTCGCCACTCATAGTACTGTGTTTGTGTATTCACGGACATGCACCTTTTGCTTTCGCACTTTTGGAGTTTGCTTGTTTGCTTCTGGAAACTGCCACCAAGCATCTTAGAGCATGTACAGTAAATGGCTTTTAATCATTACCTCCAAAAACTACTTGCAAAATGGAATAAACATATTTAATCTGTTGACCAGATTAAGACAAGAACTGTTTCCATCTTCATGATGCAGAGGCACAGTGAGAAAAAGGGACTTGCTCCAGAGATCACAGAGAGTCTATGGCAGTCCTAGGACTTTTCACTGAATAATACAGTACAGTTTGCTTCTGAAACAGCCACCAAGCATCCTAGAGCAGCCAAAAGGAATAAATGACTTTTAATCATTACCTCCAAAAACTGCTTGCAAAATGGAATGCAATAAACATAGTAACATAGTAGATGACGGCAGAAAAAGACCTGCACGGTCCACCCAGTCTGCCCAACAAGACAAACTCATATGTGGTACTTTTTGTGTATATCTTACCTTGATTTGTAACTGTCATTTTTAGGGCACAGACCATACATGTCTTCCCAGCACTATCCCCACCTCCGGCACAGACCGTATAAGTCTGCCCAGCACTATCCCCTCCTCCCACCACCGGCTCTGGCACAGACCGTATAAGTCTGGCCAGCACTATCCCCGCCTCCCAACCACCAGCTCCGCCACCCAATCTCGGCTAAGCTCCTGAGGATCCATTTCTTCTGAACAGGATTCCTTTATGTTTATCCCAAGCATGTTTGAATTCCATTACCGTTTTCCTCTCCACCACCTCCCGCGGGAGGGCATTCCAACCATCCACCCAGGGCCGTGCCAACACGGTAAGCAGGGTAAGCACAGCAGGGGGGGCACCTGCCTTCAAGGCCGCCGCTTCCGCTCACTTGCAAAATCTTTTACCTGAAGTTGTGATTCTCCATTCTCCCGTCTCCCCTGCCCTCCCCTTTTCACCGGAAGTGAAAGCAGCGCAGCAGTATTCACTGAGGCAGGCAGGCTCTGCAAGTTGCTTGAAACAATAAAACCAGTGCTATATATGCCTTTGGTGTAGGAAGGATGAGCTTGAACAACACTCAAATTAAAGAGAACAGGTTTGGAGGGAGGTGTGCAAATGAGACTGGGGAGAAATAAAAAATAGTGTAATTGTTAAAATCTGTAAGTGGTTCAAAGTTTGTTTGTTTTTTCTAGCATCATGTACACCGAGAGGAAGGCATGATTGCAATATAGTGTGCATAATTATCAGGTATTCTGGGATAGCTACAGCTAAAAGCCATTTCATTGGCTGATGGTTTCAACAGTAGTTTCAAAGAGGAAGAGCTGGTAAGTGAAAATCTGATTGCTTTTTTTTTAAGTTTTAAAAGTATTTACATTAAATCTAATTGCAGAATTCAGGTGCTGGGAGTCTGTACTTGGTTGTCATATGCTCAGGTTTAAATCATATGCAAATTAGTCTGTTTTTGGGAGGTTCTCATTTGCATATTTATGGGTAAAAATTGATGGAAATGTTTACAGCCTTAACGTTAGAGCATGGCTCTGATCAAAACTGTTAAGTTTGATCCAAAAACGAAGGGCTTATCTAGTGTTTTTGACTAAACATTCCCATTAGAGTGTCTTTATGTTAATCTGCATTCAAATAGAGCTCTCTGATTGGATGATCAGCTCCTGTTAGAAATCTGCCCGGGAACAGATGAAAGCAACTGGGTTTGGCTAAGAGAGACATGCAGCTGTGAGCTCCGTGTGTGTAAGGATTGAATGAGAGAATTGGTGTTTGATCTAAGTTGACTGAAATTATAAAAGAGTGCCTGATTACATAGGCGGTCGGTGGCCCAACTGTTTGGGGAAGCTAAAGGGGGCAGGGTTAGGGGTGGGGCCAGGGGTGGAGCTTAAATCCATAATTGTCTGATAACACGCAGAAAAAATAAATCAAAATAAAAGTCACAATTAATACCTTTTATTCAATTTAGATATTAAGATATGTATCCTATGTCAAAGAATAAAGTGGTTGCTCAAAGCATATGCTAACCACAATCGCTCAACTGCAAAACACTATGCACAACTTTGTCCAAAAACACACTCAGAACCATACTGTACCATAATTATTACACTGGGCAGACCTAATACACCAATATACCACCCATACGGAAAATGCAGACTGTCAACAATATGAAACAAGGGATCATATCATCACAATTCTCATGTAGAGCCACAATACACCCTAATTCATGTTTAATGTGGGATAAAATGCCATAAATAAGTAAATAAATACCAACTTTTAATGTTGAGCACCTGATTCTCAAAGTGGACATATTCCAAACACTATAATGAAAATAAAATGATCTTTTCTACCTTTGTTGTCTGGTGACTTTTTCTGATCATGCTGGCCCAGTATCCGTTCTGCTGCTATTTGTCCTCAGTGCAGGTCAGGAAGTCATCCTCGTTAAATATCTCCCTGGCAACCCAGGACACCTCCAGCTAACCCCCCCTGCTATCCCAGCAGTAAGGTAAACAAACCATAAACCAATTTCTACAACGGCTTTCACTGCAGCTCCTGCTGTGAGGATGGAGGTAAATCAACAATTTAATCCCCTCAGAGCAGCTGGACTCCACAATTGATCCATTCTGCTGCAGCAGGGGGGAGGCTTAGCCTCTCCAAGCCTCTTATACCGGGCGCCAACTGATAGTCTGCAGGGGGGCACCAGAGACCCTAGGCACGGCCCTGCATCCACCACTCTCTACGTGAAAAAATACTTTGACATTTTTTTTGAGTCTACCCCCCTTCAATCTCATTTCATGCCCTCTAGTTCTGCTGCCTTCCCATCTGCGGAAAAGGTTCATTTGCGGATTAATACCTTTCAAATATTTGAACATCTGTATCATATCACCCCTGTTTCTCCTTTAAACATATTTAATCTGATGACCAGATTAAGAGAAGAACTATTTCCATCTGAATGATACTGTACAGTTTGTTTCTGGAAACGGCCACCAAGTGTCCAGGGGATGAGTTACAAGCTACATGTACAAATCATAAGAGAAACATACATGTGATGTGTCTTAGTGACAAAATAGGTGTATAGATAAGCTTCGTTCTGGAGTGTCTGTTTCTGCTGTTGACTGCGAGTTAAAGGTTAATGAATCAATAATCAGATCTATTTGGCAAAAGGAGGAAGAGATTCAGCAGTCTGTTCATGAAGCTGCACCGGAAAGTTCCAAAACAACATCTGTGGTTCGTGATGAGTCAATGGAAAAGATGGGAAAGCGGTTAAATTTGTGGATAATGCAAATGGTGGATGAAAAAAAAAAAAGCATTGTGGACTGCATTGCTGGAGGTTTAACGCCAAATAGGTTTATACACACATCAGAGTGGGCTTCAATGCTGGAAAAAATGTTCAGTGACATGGAGGAATGTGATCCTATGCTGGAGCGCAACCTAAAATTTAAGCGTCTCACAAGCTCTGCATTTGCCCCTTACAATGAAACACTTAATGACTTGAGAAGGAAAGCCAATCAGATAAGGCTGACACTGTTTTTTCACTCAATGAGGCATGAGACTCAGGCACCTGAGCCAGAATCAAGCAGAAGTTTACCCCCCCCCCCCCCCCCCAAGCCCGGGTCGCAGTCTTCATCATCTACTATCATTCTACAAGACTGTCACTCTTCAGAGGTCGGCCGCCTGATTTGATGCCCTCATCATCTCCATCTGTGTGGGAGGAGAAACTCTCTGTCTCTGTCCTCACAAGCAGATCTGTAATTTTCAAACACTGTTTTCATCATGTTTGTGGTTTAATATTGACAAAAACCAGTACAGTAGAGCACTTTATTACTGTTGTGTAAAGCTGGGTTTTTCAAGCAATATTTTCAGATGGTACAATACCATTTCTGTAGCCTTCTAGTTTTGTAGCAACATTTCATATGGTACAGTACAGTACCATTTCTGTAGCCTTCTGGTTATGCAGCAATGTTTATCAAGCACTTTTTTCTTAAAGTTTTACCAACTGCAAGACTATAAAATATGGTGACAAAATCATGGTACAGTACTTGTTTATTGTTGTGCAATACTGTACAGTATTTATTTTCTTTAATACTGAGTATGTCACTACAGTACTGTAAGTGGTTCAGCAAATAAGAATAGGTTCTTTGCAACACACTGTGTTTCTCTGGTTTTTGTTATGTGTTGTCCAATGCAGGAACCAAACTCTGAATTTCCTGTAAGGATATGTATTCACTTTTTGCGGTTTTGAGGAAAAATTGATATAGCTGAAACGTAACCCCTATTTCCCATAAGTACATTTTTCGGTATTTATGAATTTGCAGTTTGCGGTGTTTTGGGGGAACCATACCATCGTGACTACCAAGAACGGACTGTAGATACAGGTAGAATCACTGCTTTCCTCTTGCCGGCTGTGGGGAGGGGAGAATCATGTGGCTGAGGGCGAGGGGACAACAGAAGACAGAAATTACCAAGAGTGCTAGGCCATCAGACTGGAATGTAGAGTGTCTTTCATATATGGTGCCTCTGTATAGTTAGTTACACAGGTTGTACCCTCAAAAGCTGGCTCTGCAGATTAATATTTCTTTCATTGTGCCTTTTAAGTTTAATACAATGAATGAAATCTAACTAGAATTAAATAGAAAGGCAGAGGAGAGAAATGGGAAAAATATGAAACGGAAGGATCAATGTCAAAGATAAATATAGGGGAGGAAGGGAAGAAGACAAGGAAAGGGAAGAAACATAAGAATGGAAATGATATCCTGGAAAATGGCTTAGGAAACCAGGACCAACCCATATGGAAAAATAAAATGATTAAACAGCAAAGGTATGAAAAAAGTTATTTTCAGATTTTAGAAACTGAAATATGTCAGCTTTGAGCAAGTGCATTTCTTTGTATTTTGTTCAGTGGCAGTGCAGGAGGAAGTGCACTTCTGTTAACCTTTCTTTTGTGTTCCATGGTTCACAGAGTCTGGTTTCCTGGGTTTTCTATTTCATTTTTTGTCAACATATCTGTTTCTAAATTGCATTCTCATATTCTTTATTGTTGATAATCTATATGTAACTGAGATGAAAGATTATGTTAACATTGGTTCTGTGTAGGAATCCATAGCAACTCGGGTTGTTCTCCTTTGCAATACTGCTCATAGGTAGGATTGATGCTATTTGAGTTCTTGAACTTGGTGCCAGAATGGTAAGCTCCTGAGTATCCATTTGCAGGATTTGTTTTGCTTCACACTGAGACCGATGTTAAAGCCATGCGCAGATGCACCCAAAGTGCATGGGGAATGCCAAAAAAATAGCGCTGTGATGCTGAAAGCTAATCATATGCAAATTTTATTTGTGATTAAATTGTGCAATTGAATGGCAAAGCAGGTCAAATGCATGCACATTTGTTTTGCATGGTTAGACCAGTACAGAATAGTCTTGTGCATCATGTGCATGATATGTCAGCGTGCCTATTAATGTGTGCATGTATGCCATTAAGTGAGGACGTAGTGTTGAAAAGTGATGTAAATGCAGAGGTCTACATAAGGCTGGCAGTTGTGCATGCTGGTCTTTTTGTCTTTGCATTTGTTTCTCGTGTTTAGCTTTTGGTGATAGCCAGTTTTTGTGTGTGTTTGTTTTAATCAGATTGAGGTGCATGTAAAAGATACATGTATATTTTTGTGATGTGTGCCTTTCCTGCATGTATTATTCTAACTTTTTTTTTTGTTTCTTTTTATCTGCAATAACCATGGAGGAGCACATCCCACAGGAAGCCATGTCCCAGAGTTGGTGGGGGGGGGGGGGGGGATTGTGTGAAAAAAGTAATGTGAATTTATCAGGGATGATGCACACTTTACAGAGGCTGAAAGAACTACTGATAACATGTATGCGTGAAGAGTTCTCCCGGCTATTTCGCTCATGCTCACACTTATCTGCTGGCATAAAAAAACAAAATATGAGAGCAGATAGCGGCAAAGGTCAGTGCGCTGTAAAGCAGATCGAACTTCGGTGGCGAGATACAGGCAGGTAGATCAAAGACAAAAGGTCTCAGATCAAAAAGTCACACTATAAGACAGGCGAGTGCCTCCCTGTAAGGTACAATTCACAACCCTGAAAGTGCAGGTAAGCGCCAATCTCAAGGCAGAAGCAGTGGCTGGTTTATCCCACGGTATGGACACATCTGACATGCCTGAAAATGGTGAATCGGTTATGTGGAGTAGCTGTCAATGTAATCTGTTTGAAGGGGTGTGTTATGTAAGAACATAAGCATTGTCATACTGGGACAGACCGAAGGTCCATCAAGCCCAATATCCTGTTTCCAACAGTGGCCAATCCATGTTTCAAGTACCTGGCAAGATCCCACAACAGTACAATACATTTTATGCTGCTTATAAGCAGTGGGTTTTCCCCAAGTCCATCTTAATAATGGCTTATGGACTTTTCTTTTATGAAGTAATCCAAACCTTTTTTAAACCCCGCCAAGCTAACTGATTTTACCACTTTCTTTGTAAATGAATTCCAGAGTTTAATTACACGATGAGTGAAGAAATATTTTCTCTGATTCATTTTAAATTTACTACTTTTTAGCTGCATTGCATGCCCCCTAGTCCTAGTATGTTTGGAATGAGTAAACAAGCGAGTCACATCTACCCATTTCACTCCACTCATTATTTTATAGATCTCTATCATATCTCCCCTCAGCAGTCTTTTCTCCATTCCTTTCCTAATAATACTTAACATTCTATTTGTATCGGCCTGCTTATCCGACATTGCTGCCTGGATGTCCAACCGCCACCTGAAACTGAACATGTCCAAGACCGAGCTTATCGTCTTTCCACCAAAACCCACTTCTCCTCTTCCTCCACTTTCTATCTCAGTTGATAACACCCTCATCCTCCCCGTCTCATCTGCCCGCAACCTCGGAGTCATTTTTGACTCCTCTCTCTCCTTCTCTGCGCATATCCAGCAGATAGCCAAGACCTGTCGCTTCTTCCTCTTTAACAACAGCAAAATTCGCCCTTTCCTCTCTGAACACACCACCCGAACTCTCGTCCACGCTCTCAATACCTCTCGCCTGGACTACTGCAACTTACTCCTCACCGGCCTCCCACTTAGCCATCTATCCCCCCTTCAGTCTGTTCAGAACTCTGCTGCACGTCTCATATTCCGCCAGAACCGATATACTCATATCACCCCTCTCCTCAGGTCACTTCACTGGCTTCCGATCAGATACCGCATTCAATTCAAGCTTCTCCTTCTTACCTACAAATGCACTCAGTCTGCTGCCCCTCACTATCTTTCTACCCTCTTCTCCCCTTACGTTGCCGCCCGTAACCTCCGTTCACAGGATAAATCCCTCCTCTCAGTACCCTTCTCCATCAACGCCAACTCCAGGCTCCGCTCATTCTGCCTCGCCTCACCCAATGCTTGGAACAACCTTCCTGAACCCTTACGCCAAGCCCCCTCCCTGCCCGTCTTCAAGTCTTTGCTTAAAGCCCACCTCTTCAATGCTGCGTTCGGCACCTAACCCTTACCGTTCAGTGAATCCAGACTGCCCCAATTTGACTGCCCCTATCGGACCGACCATTCACTTGTCTATTAGATTGTAAGCTCTTTGAGCAGGGACTGTCTCTCTTTGTTAAATTGTACAGCGCTGCGTAACCCTAGTAGCGCTCTAGAAATGTTAAGAAGTAGTAGTAGTAGTATTTGCTTTCTTAGCTGCCGCTACACACTGAGCAGAGGGTTTCAATGTATCATCAACAAAGACATCTAAATCCCTTTCCTGAGTGGTGATTCCTAATGTGGAACCTTGCATCAAGTAGCTATAGTTTGGGTTCCTCTTTCCCGCATGCATCACTTTGCACTGTCTTGCACACATTAAACGTCATCTGCCATTTGAATGCCCAGTCTCCCAGTTTTGTAAGGTCCTCATAATTTTTTACAATCCTCTTCTAATTTAACAACTTTGAATAACTTTGTGTCGTCAGCAAATTTAATTACCTCACTAGTTACTCCCATCTCTAGATCTAGTGCGGAACCCCACTATCTACCCTTCTCCATTGAGAATACTGACCATTTAACCCTACTCTGTTTTCTATCTTTTAACCAGCTTTCAATCCACAATAGAACACTACCTCTTATCCCATGACTCTCCAATTTCCTCTGGAGTCTTTCATGAGTTACTTTGTCAAATGCCTTTTGAAAATCCAGATACACAATCTAGCTTATTTTCGAAAGAGATCGCCGGCCATCTTCCGACACAAATCGAGAGATGGCCGGCGATCTCCGGATCCCATCCAAATCAGTATAATCGAAAGCCGATTTTAGCCAGCCCCAACTGCTTTTCGTTGCGGAGCCGACCAACCTTCAAGGGAGGGTACAGAAGGCAGGGTGGGGGCGTGGTTACGAGATAGCCGGCTTCACCCCATAATAGAAAAAAGATGGCCGGCTCAGATGAGCATTTCGCCGGCTGCACTTGGTCCATTTATTTTTAGGTCCAAGTCACAAAAAAGTGCCCCAATTGACCAGATGACCACCGGAGGGAAATGGAGATGACCTCACCTTACTCCCCCAGTGGTCACCAACCCCCTCTCACCCAAAAAACGTTTTTTGCCAGCCTGTATGCCAGCCTGAAATGTCATATCCAGCTCCCTTACAGCAGTATGCAGGTCCCTGGAGCAGTATTTAGTGGGTGCAGTGCACTTCAGGCAGGTGGACCCATGCCCATCCCCCCTACCTGTTCCATTTGTGGTGGTTAATGTTGAGCCCTCCAAAAAACCCCAAACCCACTGTACCCACATGTAGGTGCCCCCCTTTACCCCTTAGGGCTATGGTAATGGTGTAGAGTTGTGGGGAGTGGGGTTTGGCGGGGATTTGGGGGGGCTCAGTACCCAAGGTACTATTTTTTTTTTAATTTCTAGAAGTGCCTCCTAGGGTGCCCGGTTGGTGGCCTGGCATGTGAGGGGGGCCAGTGCACTACAAATGCTGGCTCCTCCCATGACCAAATGCTTTGCATTTCACCAGGTTTGAGATGGCTGGGCCCGGTTTCCATTATGGCTGAAAAAAGAAACCGGACATCTCCTCTAAACCCGGCGATCGATGTAGCCGGCCCCAACTGTATTTCGAAAATATGGTTGGTTCCGCACCTTGCGGAGCCGGCCCCGAAGATGGCTGGCCATCTATTTGGCCGGCACCGTTCAATTATGCCCCTCTTTATGTATATTATTTTTATTAAATTATATATATTATACAACTCAGAGCAATAATACAAGAAATTGGAAATGCCACTTAAAATATTAATAGTTATCCATAACTGAAATATATTCAACTCTTTCGTCCACTATACATTAGGTAAATTGGATCCAAGAAAGGAAAAATAATAATACTTAACATTGTATCTAGGAAATAATTAATAGATTAATGCTACCCAGGTAGCCTACTCCAAGCTGTCTTACAGTGTATGTCTGTGTCTAGACAATAACATTAACCTCTTCTTTAGACTGCAAAAAGTCTTCTAACTGCTTGGGGTCAAAGAATTGAAATTGCTTAAACTTAAATAATATACGACATATACAAGGACATTTAAGTACAAAATTTGCACCTAATGCCAAAGTCCTTGGGCGCAAAACCAAAAAGGCTTTATGCCTTTTCTGTGTTTCTCTAGACAAATCTGGATAAATTCTTATTTTAGACCCCAAGAATAGAGAATCCAAATGACAAAAGGAAAGTCTCAGTACTGCATCTCGATCCATCTCCAGAGCAAAGGAAACCACCACAGTAGTTCTCTGAGTAATTACCTCTAATGAGGATTCCAAGAAAGATGTGAGGTTCATAGCATCTCCTACTTGGGTCTGAGAAGTTCCAGGCAAAGTTTTTACGTTAGTTTGTAAGTACTGCGCCCGAGTTATAGGAGGCAAAGAATCCCCAACCATACCTAGTATTTCCACCAAATATTTTTTAACCATCTATATAGGTGTAATTAAAGGTGTTCTAGGAAAATATGTCAGCCTCAAATTAAGCCTCCTACTACTACTATTTATCATTTCTATAGCGCCACAAGGCATACGCAGCGCTGTACACCATACACAAAAAGAGAGTCCCTGCTCAAAGAGCTTACAATCTAGATCTCCTGGATTGATTTTCTAAATATTCTAAACGGCGAAAGGTAAAATTTCTTTTTTTAATTGAGACGTCCCACAGATTCTAATTTTTGAATTTTCTCATCTAAAAGTTTCAATTCAGAGGATTGTTGAGCAGTTGTCTGTGCCTGGATAATGGCTGCTTCAGACAATACCTTAATTTCACTAGTGTTTTTAGTTATCAATACTTGTAAAGAAGATTGAATGTTAAATGTCAGGTCCCAGAGTGACTCCATTGTCACTACGGCTGGTTTTATTATAGACTCTGAAGAAAAAACAGGAAGGGGAGCATCAATAGACTGTTTCAAAGTACTCACTATCTGTGATGGCAATATTTGTATTGTTAGTTGTTCTTCTGTAACAAGAAATGATTTACTTGGGGAATATTGCTCTAAAGCACTCGCTACTGTTTATAATTTAAGAGCAGGCACTGTATTTATAAGTTTTAGGATATTAATTTCTCCACCAATCACCAAAGGTGATAATTGCAATAAATTAAATAAATTAAGTATATATCTCTGTTGAAACGCAGTATTCTATACTGCAAGATTTGAAAGCATGTACTCAGAGCATGGCACTAAGTTTAAAAGTGTCCATGCGCTATCAGTATAACCTTAACAGATACCATATACTCAGAACACAGAGACTATATTTTTAGCTTCAGAAAAGGTTTATTTTAAAATACAATTGCAAACGAGAGGTAAGGGTCTTACAGAAAATCTGCACTTAAAGCCAGGTAGCAGGTCTAGATCAAAAAGTTATAACTCACAGAACAGTCTTTTTGTTACAGAGCATGCTGTGGTCCATTGAAGATTGACAAGCCATGAGGCAGAGGCAGGTGGACTGCAGGTCAGGTCCCAAGAGTGAGCAGCAGGTCCCAAGCGAGCTTCCCAAGAGAGAGAGCTGGGCTGTTTCCAGGCCTTTTATAATGTTAGCAGAGAAGCATGGTGTGTGCATGTCCTGGATATTTTGCAAGGCATTATGGTTAATGTAGTCTGTTCACATGATCACATAAGTCTTTCCTTTCTGCACATGCCCTGGCGTCCATTTGTCTGATAGCTGATGGGAGGGGGCAGGTATACCTCTGATGACAGGCAAATGTTTTGTTTATGCTTTTCCTCTGAAGTCTTTGTCTTCAATGGGATCTCCAGACTTTCTGTCTCTTGGGTCTTTGGTTTTCGGAGATGTCCTGATGAGCCTTCAGGTATCCACCTAGTCATGTTTCAGATGGGAGGAGAAGAAAGCTACCTTTTGTCTCTGTTAAGTGTTTGTAATTGCCTAGCCCTGCTATCAGAAGTTCCCAGAAAAAGGGATGGGGAAAGAGTTTTGGAATGAAAGCCAGTTCCTGTTGCATCTTCAAATATATATATTTTTTAAGCTGTATTTTTGTATTGCTATATATATATATTTGTATCTGATTCAGCACAATCTGCTCAATAATTCTGACACCATGTTACACTTCCAGCCTGGTGCTCTTAACCGTTTCTCCCAGCGTGGGCAGGTTCCCTCCCTGCACATTCAGGTCCCCTACATTCAGAGCCTGAGCTGCCGGACTTGACTCCACGCTGTCTCTTCCTGGCTGGGGGGGGGGGGGAGCCGCACATTGGGCGGGGCTCAAGGAAACCCCGTCAACACTGCTGGTCAGTGCTGATGCGCCGGCTCCGACGGCAGGAGAAGAAACTTGCCAGGTGCTAACCCAAACTGATCCAAGGTCATCTGGTGGTGGAATTGGGTACCGGTGGGGGTTGAGGGATTCTCCCGCATCTTCCCTCTCCTTTTCCTCATCGTCTGCGGGGGTCCGGAGCCTCTCCCAACAGCTCTTCGATCAGGTAACTGGGTGCGTCTGGTGCGATTAAACGCTATGCCGCCATCTGGGATCTGTTTACTCTTTCCAAAAATACTAGGACTAGGAGATATGCAATGAAGCTACAAAATAGTAAATTTAAAACAAATCAGACAAAACATTTCTTCACTCAATGTGTAATTGAATTATGGAATTCGTTGCCAGAGAATGTGGTAAAATCAGTTAGCTTAGCGGGGTTTAAAAAAGGTTTGGATAGCTTTCTGAAAAAAAAAGTCCATAAGCCATTATTAAGATAGACTTGGGTTAAATCCACTGCTTATTTCTAGGATAAGCAGCATAAAATGTATTATACTGTTCTGGGATCTTGCCAGGTATTTGTAATCTGGATTGGCAATTGTTGAAAACAGGATGCTGGGCTAGATGGAGCTTCAGTCTGTCCCAGTATGGCAACACTTATGTACTTATCCAACCAATCACTTCTTTTATCTCATGAGGAGATGTGAACACTGTGGACCACAGTCCACTCCAGAGACTCAGAAACTTCTTTCTCTCTCTTTTATATTGTTTGTTGTTTGTGTTTCTTGTCTCATTTCAGCTCCTGTGAGACAGAGAAATTGCCAGAGCTACAGTAAACCAGTGACAATCAAAAAGTTGTCAGCCTTCAAGATCTAGTTTTATTTATGGGCTTTGCATGGACTTTGTGATATTGATAAGTTTGAAAAGTTAAATAGTGGTATCTCCTGATATCAGGCGGGAAATATACTGCCCTCATTTGAATTGAGGCAGGTTACCTATTGTTTATATGTATGTGTTTGTGTTGGTCATTGATTATATCAGATTGCATTGCGTGTAGCAGTTTACAGTGCTTGTGCCCTTAAGAAAGGCAGGAAGTGCCTTTGGACTACAAATCTTAATCTTCCTGCAGTGCTCTATAATAGGCTTTTCCTGAGCATATGTCCCAGTTCCTTATGCCTTTTGGGACTTTTCCTATTGGCTGGCCCTTACCCCTGTGTATGTTGGGCTGTAGCCTGCCCCTACACTCTCCATTGGGGTTGAGAGAGTGTCTGCAGCATGTTTTTCAAAGAACTGTAAGCTGACTTATTGTATCTTGTTGCATATCCGCCTTCAAGTTTTTACCAGTTTAAAAGTATTCACAGCAGGGGGGTCCCCAACCCCCTCCAGCCAAAGTCTTCTTCAGCGTTGGTCTCCGGCGCATTCGCTGATCTGTTTCTGTGAGTCCTGACTCCTGATGTCCTGCAAGTGTGCACGCAGGACATGAGGAGTCAGGACTCACAGAAACAGATTGATTTCTGCACTGCTCATATGCTAGCTATTTTCCTGTTTTTATCCTTATTTGATTTCAATATCTCTCTAATTGTATTGGATCCCTATATTGGAGGTCTTGAATATTTTCTGTTTAGATGTTTTCCTTGATAATGGATGGATGTCCAGTTGCTAGAATACATTTTATATAGTGTAAAGCTCCCGGCTGCTGGGCGATTCTGAAATGCAGCCCTCTGCTGGCCGGGGTCTCACTTGCCAGTCTCCTCGGCGTTCCCTTGACTCCCAAGCCAAGCTATGTATTGCGATTGGCCCGGCAAACTGCTCAGCCACAGACAGTTCCAACCAACGCAGTTCAAAATAACTTGTGGTAAATCCCTGGTAACTCCAGCAAAAACAGCACAGAAGCAAACAGTTCCAAAACAAGGGGGTTTCCTTTATCTTCCCTTCCTCCCTTCAGAGTAACTCCAGCAAGCACAGCGCAGAAACAAACAGTTTAAAACAAAAGGAGTTTCCTATATCCTCCCCTCCTCAGGATATTCTTCAACTAAGCCCTCTTGAGGCTCCCTGGCACCTGGCTTCAAGACAGTCTGTAAAGACATGTGACCGTCCTGCTCTCTGTCTGGCCTTTGGCTCTTGAGCAGGACTCTGGCTGGTCTTCTCTCAGTCACTTGCAAGCACCCACCTCTATACCTGGGCTCCTTCCTTACTCAGGGTGACTGCTCACACCGACCTTCCTTTGGCTGGAAATCCTCTCCGGTCCAGTACAGGGTGCCCCGGTCACCCCTCTGATCCACGAGCCATGACCCCTCGCACTCTCCTGGAACTGCAACTAGGATTCTCCAGCCTTCCCATATATGCAAATGAGACAATCAAAATGCAAATTCACTTTACTAGGACTTGGATTCAATCTTGTGGGGCACCACTTCCTTCCAGGTATCCTTCACTCGCAAATACACTGACTGAACCCCTTTTCTTGGAGAGACCGGGGTCTCAGTTTAAAACAGCCACCACCCCTGGATAGGACTTCTTCACTCGCATTGACCTTACAGTCCTATCCTCCACCCCACGCTGTTAGTTCATTTTAAATAGCAATCGTCCATAACAATAGTACACAGTTCCTGGTCCCCACCAGGTAAGTACCTCTTTGGGTTTGGAGGGAACCTTCTCTTAACCCTCCTCTTGAGCTCACCTTCAGCAGGTTTCTTCCTTCACTTTCTCCCTGCTTGTAATCCTCAGGCTCCAGGCGTTGCAGGTCCCCCTATCTTCTCCCTTCTCTTGGCGTAGAGGGTGCTCTTTATAGGGTGGCCAATAATCCACCCCACCTCTCTAGGCCTCTCCCCCTGCTTCCAGAAAGGTCCGCACCTAGAACTCTCTCCAACTTTCCAGCTTCTACTCAGAGAGTTCCCCCTGGTGGCCTCTCCAGGGAAGGACAGGTTCTATACCACGAGCACCCCCTAGCCGTCCCTTCTGGTCACTACACTGGAATATCCCCTTTGGCTCCCTCTAGTGACCAGAATGGGCATATACCAGGTTTTCAGGTGGAGAGTGCCCTCTGGCGGTCTCCTCAGGGTAGGACGGTCACTGTGTTTATCACAATAGTCAAAACAACTGTTTATATCCAACAATTATGAAGTAACTAAAAGTAAAATATTACTTTTCACAGTAACTTAACATTACTTTTATCAAACAAGTAACTAATAACTGTAGTATATTACTTTTCCCTTGCAGTAATTAGTAAGTTTTATATATTTATGAAGTAACTTGCCCATACAGAGGGAAGAAAAAAGAAACACACAAAGGGGGAGTGGCACTCTGGAATGGAAGGCTAGAAAAAAAGAGATATGAAGACAGAGAAAGAGGAAAACAGTCACTCATGGAATGATAGTGAGGGATATGTCTTTGCGAAGGAGAAGAGACAAGCACAGAGGGGAAAACAGATTGGGGGCACACACAGCAGTCCTCTGGATGCAGAGATAGGAAGGAGAGACTTTCACCAATAAATAGTTGGATTCATGGAACAGAAGAGACACAGAGATCCAGAGAGCAGGGACAGTACTACCACATGAGCTAAGCATAGTGTTTGCATTTCCTTCTACTTGGTTTTGTGTGTTGTAGCTGTGAGAAACAGACACAGCACTGGAATTTTAAGCTGTTGGAAGCGCCTTTCACGCTTGGATTAAGTGCAGCCAGAGTTCAACATCTCCTGTTGACCAAGAAAAAAGCAAGGTGTTTCGGTGTCTGGGGCTTGGTAAGTACTTTTACCATTCAGCTTCTTGGAGATGAAGTGCAGGTACAGGTTTTAGTAAGTATCTTGTGCTGCAATTCTCTTCTGTATCTGTTTTACATGACTCTGAATCTGTGCTGGATTTTTACAGCTTCTTTTTAAATGAGTCTACTTTGTGAGATAAGGAAGTAGCTGTTTATCTTTGGGCAGTGTTTCCCTACCATCTCCTGGAGGCACACTTATCTGGTCAGGTTTTCAGGATCCAAGCAATCAGTATGCATGAGATAGACTGGGTACCCAATGTATTCAGATCCATCTCATGCATATTCATTGGGGGTTTCCTGAAATTCCAGCTGACTTCCAGTTCATAGTTGGGAAAAACTGGCATAGTGAACAGACTGAGTGGTAACTGATCAGAAGCTAGATCAATTCATCTGGAGCTGGTCCCTATTAATATGCACGTAAATATTTCTTACACATATTCATGGTGGATATCCCAAAAACCAGTAGTGGATACTCCAGAAATGGCTAGAGAAGCACTGAGCTAGATGAGGACCCCCCCCCCCCCTTTCTCCAGGGCCTCTATTTGTAGGTTGATGATCAATATCACCATCAAAGGGCTCTACATCAAACAGTTTAAGCAGTAAAAGCATACTGTCTGCTCTCACAGAGAACTTCTGTTGCTTGTGCCAGAATGAGGTGTTTTGGCTTCATCTCCCTAGCTGTTAGTATCTTTAGTAACAATATCACCTCATCTAGACAGAGCTCTGCCTGGGGACTACCTTTAAAGTTTATCACAAGCAAAAGCAGAAATGCTTTATACTCTTAACTGCAGGCCTACGCTCTACAGCCCCAGGAATCCTTCAGGGTGGCCCAGCATCAGTGGTAATTAGGAAAATCAATCACAGGATTCATAGAACCAAGAAAGAGCACTGCACTAAAAATGTAATGCAGGTGTAAACTTTATCCTCCCCCAAAGTAAATGGAAACAAAATACATGTATGGAAATATTGTGAGTGGTAATTATCGGAGAGCCAGGCTAACCAGACTTTAAAACAGGAATGGTAGGTGGTTTTCCACAGCAATTGTGCAAAATCGGCTGCTGCATGGGAAAGTTGGCTCTGCATTATAGGAAAAGCTGCAATACATATAGTGGGGGAGATAAACTTTGTCACACAGAGAATTATGTATGTACTGAGCTCATGAAAATCTGGCTGGAATACCTGAATTAATCCCCCCCCCCCCCCCCCCCAATGTGCAACCTGCGGCAGTTAGCAAATATAAAGGAACAGACTGCTACGAGCTGAATCTGTCCTGAACAATGTCAGGCAGCTTGACTCAGGCCATGTCTAGGCACAAACAAGAAGAAAAAGAGAGACAGAACTCTGCTCCTCAAGTTACAACAGACAGAACACAGTGGAAATAGCCAAAAAGAAACTAGAGTGTAGACAGAAATATCTTCACAAAAGAAGATCCTTTATTGGCATCAATTCACATAGATAGAAAAGTTCAAGTTCTTTTAGCAGGCTTGTACAATTATACATAAAGGACTCGACATGGGCCATGTTTTGGCTACATTGCCTGCATCAGGAGTCCTAAACAATAAATCCCAATATTCACAGAAAATATAATCACCTCAAGGCGCTGATAAAACCTATATGGCCTACCACTGCTGCTATGAAAATGGCAACAGGCGTAGACACTATGTTGATCAGTCCTAAAGACAGCACTTCCATATTGGGTACCAACACTGAATATCACTAGTGTCTACTTAACTTCTGGGTCTACCCCAACACTGAGTAGATTGTGCCACAGTGGTCAGAACTGATATTCAGTGGCACAACCCAATTGAGAGCTGCTGAGGTTTACTGGCTGGTCTGTTCAGCATGATTTAAACAGGCTGGAGCCTCTTCTGCTCACTTAAAACCATGCTAAATATTGATCCCATTATGTTTTGCAAAGTTTTATGCCAAAGTACTATGACCACTGAGTCCTATAAGGCAAGGTTGCCGAGGTGAGTCTTTCCAAAAAGTGAAATTTAGTGTCCCAGAGTGGGACTTTTCAGGCATTGTGTCAAGTGTTGTATTTGTTTCCAAGTGAAAAATGCATCAAAAGTGATAGGTGATTTTCTGATATGTCTGAAAGGATATAGATAGAGTGGAGGTAACATGAAACAATTTTTCAGAGGAACTTGCTCAGATTATTAAGCCCTCCACTCAGTAGCTAAAAATATGCATTTGTAGATGCAGGAAAAAGGTGAAATACACAGGAAGGTGTGCTCAGATTTATCATGACTGAGAAAAAGGGTTCAAAGAGTGTGAGAATGGAAAAGCCTTCAAATGAGTATGGCACATGTCTAATGAGCAAGGCTTGGCATTTCTGGTAGGGGCAGCTGGAGCTGGGTCACTGTACTGCACAAATCATCCTGCATAGGAGCAAGATGCCATAATGCAGAATTGCCAATAGCTGTAACCAGTGGCGTACCTAGGGTAGTTGACACCCGGGGCCGATCATTTTTTAACCCCCCCCCCTCCCCCCAAATCCAGTACTAGGCATACCGAGAATACAAAACACTCAGGACCTATAGAGCAATTCTACCATACCATAAGCAGTAATTTCTACGAGTCACACAAGGAAAAGGAAAAGCATCTTAAACACTACAGTGAGCACTAGAACACCAATTCACCTATTGTAAAACGAAAACAGACAGATTAGTACAGATCGTCGATCCTGCACAGTCAATGCCAACCGAAAGCCATGTCTTTGCCAGACTCTGCATACAATGCAACACCACAAAAACAGAAAATGTCCCCTAGTACTGTGCAAAATATAAAGACAGCAGATGTAAATTTGAAAAAACTAACAAATACCAATCACCACTTTACAAATTAACAAATAGAAATAAAACAAATACAGAAAATAAAATAATACCATTTTACTGGACTAATACATTTAACTTCCAGAGGCCAAAATCTCCTTCCTCAGGTCAGTACAGTATAGTGCTGTTACAGTATCTTATCCTGACCTGAGGAAGGGGGTTTTGTTCTCTGAAAGTTAAGTCAAAATGTATTAAAATTAGTCCAATAAAAAGATTACCTTATTACATGTTCTATTTATAAACAACACAGCTACAATACT